>NW_024349798.1:15456982-15472292 GCF_902729225.1 Pteropus medius | reverse complement strand
GAGAGAGAGAGAGAGAGAGAGAGACACTTTAGCCTACAGAAGTATTTCTCAAATTTTATTTGTTTACTGCCTTCAAGATTTTTGCTGTAGTCAACCACCATTTATTTATACATTTCTTCATATAGGAATTTCCTCTATATTTTACAATATATATATTTTAAATTGACCCACTTTTTGTAGACTTAGCTACAACCTAAAGAGAATATTTGACAAGCCGCAGACTGGGAGAAAACAATTGCAGACACGTATTTGATAAAGGTCTGGCATCCAAAATATACAACGATCTCTTCAAATCAATAATAAGAAAACAAACAACCCAATTAAAAAACGCGCAAAAGACCCGAACAGACAGCTCACCAAAGAAGATATGCCGATTAAAAAGAAGCATGTGAAAAGATGCTCGGTATCACCCGTCGTTAGTCAAATGCAAATTAAAGTTAACAATGAGACATTATTACACATCTTGCTATAGACTGAGTGTGTCCCCCCCAAATTCATAGTAAGGCCCCGACAATTTTGTGAGATTACTTCCAGAATCTTGACCAATTTCTCATAGTGAATATGGAACAAAAATCTCCCTGCTTCTGACAGGAGGGAGGGGTGGTGGGTGGAGGGAGAACCATTTTTGAAATATGCTGGATCGCTGTATTCTTCTTAAACAAGCAGGGGTGCTAGTTGACCAGAACCTAACCTGCTGGGTTTTCATCAGGTCCCACTGGACCTGGGAAGAGGGAGATGCCTGCGCACCCCTTCAGCGGGCGGGGAGGCACTGGTTACCGTAGCTTCGCAGTGCGTCTCGAAGGCGGTTTCTGTCAGCATCCCCACTTTGTGCGTCTCCAGTCCCACTGGCGATCCTGGCTCCTTTTACCTCTCCATGTGCACGACAGACTCGGTGCGTGAACATCCACGTAACCTGCTGTCACTCTGATTGGGATCGCGTTGAACCTGCAGATCGAGTTGGGAAGGGTCGACCGCTTGAGAACGCTGAGTCTCCGTATCCGCGAACTGGGGCTCTCTCTCCATTTATCTGGTTCTTCTCTGATTTCTTTCATCAGAGTTTTATTGTTCTTCTTATACAGATCTTGTGTGTGTATATATATATATTTGTGTATATATAAATATATATATATTTTTGTGTATATAAAAATATATATATTTTTTAGATTTTTTAGATCTTGTGTATATATAAATATATATATATATACTTTTTAGATTGATACCCACGTTTTTCATCTTGGAGGGTGTTGATTGTATATGGCATCTATTTCTTTTTGCCAACTCCTTTCCACGGCGTTTCTGGTTTCAGCGGAAATGTCGCTTCTCGGAGGAGCCTCCTGGCCCCCTCCCTGCCACCGCTCTGTCCCGCACACACTTCCCCGTTCCTGCACCTGCACGGACGTGTCACCTGTGACTTCTCTCTCTCTCTCCCGACCGTCTGCGCGGGAGACCGTCCACTCCACCGGGCCCGGGGCCACGCTGGTCTGTTCACGCCCTGCCTCTGGCATCGGCGTTGTGCCTGATCCACAGTCCAAAAAAACCCAAAAACTAACAAACGGTTTTTCTTAAACAGCTCCGCCCCTTTCACTAAAGGAAATCATCCAGACCTCTTACATAGATGACTTGTCGCCCTGGGCAAGTTGCGGGGTATCTGGGTCTGTGTGGCCTGCTGTCTCCTCGCTGCTGCTGGCAGGATCCCCGGGCACCTCTCAAATGGCCTTTGAAAAGGTTTTCCTGGGGCCTCCCGTCGGAAGTCCCAGGAGGGGCTCTTGCTGCGAGGGTCTGTCGCAGGCCTCTTTCCCGGCTCCCCACGCCAGCCTCGTGGGGGCACCTCGCGGATAGAGCCGCACATCTCCCCTCCACAGGAGCGTCTCCGTGTGGTTTGTCCCTGGGGACAATGCTGTGCTTTCCCTGAGCCGTGGTGAGGACTCCGGGGGTGGCCGTGTGGTGTCCTGCCTCGGCCATCTGAGGGTCCGAATGCCGCTCCGGTTTGCCAGCCCGCTGGCTCCCATCCGCAGCACCATTCACCCGCGTCATTTTGCTCAGAGAGATGGGGAGGCAGCCGTCTCAGCCCTGTCGCCTCACCGACGGTGGACGTCGGGGCAGGAAGGACAACGCGTGAGCACGTGGGGCTGGAGCGGCGTCCGTGACGGCGACACTCCCTGGAGGCCGGAGCCTGCAGAGACTCCCCAGGCTCATGTCCGCCTTTCTCAGGCAGCCCCGCAGGGGCCCCCCACCCCTAAGTCCTCCTTCCGGAAAGCTTGCTCTGCAGTCGGTGGCGGTGGCGGCGGCAGGTCGGGGGCGAGCCTCTTGCCGAGTCTGACTCCGGGAGTGGCAAGGAGTGGAACCGGGCAGACGTCCTACGCGCCTCCTTCTCCTGGCCTCGGAAACGGGCACAGGACACCCCTCCCGGGGCCCTGGGCGGGTTCGGGGACAGGCACACGGAAGGGTTTGGGAGCGAAGGATGCTGTGGGGGCTGCGCGTGGTTACGAATGGTTCCGCCTCTGCCCACAGCCGCGTCAGCACCCGCGTCTGTATTTAAGTCCGCACGACTTGGCTGGGACTGAGCAGCAAACGACCATAAACAGCCGAGGCGCCTTCTCTCAGAGTGCGGGGGCCACGCGCCCCCGGAGGCTCTCGAGGACTCCCCTTCCTTGCCTCTTCCTTCTGCTCTTCTCTCTCTTCCTCGGCTTGTGGCCACATCACCCCAATCTCTGGTTTCCAATTGCTTCAGCTCTTCCGTCTATGTGCCTTTTACAAGGACACCTGACAGTGGATCCGGGGCCCTGGGCAATTCAGGGTGAGCTCCTCGTCTGAGATCTTTAATAAGATCTGCAAAGGCCTCCTCTTCAAGTAAGTAACACTCACAGATTCCAAGGATTTGATGTAAAGATATCTTTTTGAAGCCACAACAGTATCTATATCTATCTATATCTGTATCTATATCATCTACATCTATATCTATATCTATATCTATATCTATATCTATATCTATATCTATATCTATATCTATATCTATATCTATATCTATCTATATCTATCTATATCTATATCTATATTCATATCTATATAGCCCAGCATCTATATCTATATCTATATCTACTATATATCTATATCTATATCTATATCTATATCTATCTATATCTATATCTATATCTATCTGTATCTGTATCTGTATCTATCTATATCTATATCTATATCTATATCTATATCTATATCTATATCTATATCTATATCTATATCTATATCTATATCATCTATAGATCGATGGAAAAGCAAAGATGTCGAAATGCTAACAGTTGCTGAATCTAAGTTTCAGGGGTATAGGTACTCATTGTACCTATATAATTTCTTACCTAAAAATCCTGCATCTTTGAATTCAGACATTTCCAGATTTTGGAAAGGCATTCAGGCGCATGTGCTGTATATCACCTCACGCCCTTAATGGGGCCGGGCAGCACCCATAATCAGACGCAGCAGGTCCTCGAATAATATCATCTCATTCAATGTTGTTTTATTATGGAACGCTGTGCGGCAGAAAAAAAAAAAAAAAACGGGGCCTCCGTCAGTGCCGAGTTTGCGTGTTCTCCCACGTCTGTGTGGGTGTTCTCGGGGAACCCCCCTTCCTCCCACTAATATGTGCACGTGGGGGAACCGGCGTGTCTGAGGGGGCATGGCGGCGGGTGAGCGGCCCCGCAATGCAGGGGTGTCTTGTCCACGGTGGGTCCCGCCGGGCGCCCCACGCCACCTGTGACTCTGAACTACAATCAACAGGTTGAACAATCATGATCTGACTTGTTTTCATTCGTCTTTCCTACGTGCATGTATAGCTGACGTTGATGTCTCTCTTTTATATCAGAAGTGTCCTGGGTCTTTATTTAGGACTTTGGTGACATTTTTGTGACGGGAAATATGCGGTGGGAACTTATCTCCTGTTTATATCAACTAGCCTGTGGGGACATTGGTTTCATTATACATCGTTCCGCTTACCGTTACAGTTTCCAAGAAAATGTGACTTTTTATATCAGTAGGTCTGCAATGTTACGTTTGAACATTACACTAAGTGGATTAAGTAACAGTATAGTCAATTTCATACTTACTCGGTTCAGGTTTTGCTACCAACTGAGTGTTAGCACCAAATGTATGACGATCTTCCGGGTTTTGGGGCTTTTTGGATTTCAGAATGATGGAGAAGACAGTGGGGGCCTGGGTTCTTCTTTCTCCTTTTTGGTACGTTTGGAAATTTCTATAATAAAACGTTTTGGAAGATGAGACGGTGCATATCACACGCTTAGCATAGGGCCAGGTACACATTAAGAATGCAAAAAATATATACCCATTAAAACTGATTTCATAATGATTATCCTTATTGACAGTGTTGTAAGTCAGGCCGTTAGGAGCTGTCGAAGGTTTTCGTGCTGGGGAGTGACGTGGTCAGGGAAAAGAGAATCTAGAAGGTTCTCTAGAGTGGACCGGATGGGGCGAGAGTGGGAAGGAGGCTGGTTAGGAGGCTGCTGGACCCAGCCAGGCCGGTGATGATGAGGGAGGAGAAAGCGTGCATCGACCTGACGGAACTTGGCGAGCGTTCTACGGTAGCGGGATGGATTCTTGTCATTTCCCTGAGTGACAGCGGAAGAGGGTCGTGCAGGCACCTCAGTCAGCTCAGGAAGCGGGGGGATGTCACGGGGGCATGTCACGGCCGACGCAGCCTCCTAATCTGCACGCTAGCAACGTCTTCGATGGCAAGGGTTAATGTGAGGCTGGGCTTGCTAGTCCGGTCCGCCTGGGCACGAAGCTGAGGCCAGTGGGGTCCCTCCGCAGAAGCAGTTTCGCCCCAGATGTTACTCCTAGACATGAAGGTGCCGTGCGGGTTATAGGGCTAAGCTAGGGCTTCTCAAAGCTGGCCATGCCCTGGATTCACTGGGTTAAGAGTTTTAAATGCTCCCCATTGTAGACCAAATACAGCAGCATCTCTGAGGGTGGGACCTGGCATCATATTTTTAAGAAGCCCTTCCGAGGGATTCTAAGATTCAGCAAAGATGGAGACACATGAGGTTCGGGGTTCAGACGGGAAGAGGGAGCCCAACCCAGAAAGCGCTGCCACCCTGAGCTCTCTCGTATGAGAAACTTAAGGTTGTTACTAAAATATGATTTGGGAGAATCATATTTTGGTCAGTACGCAAAGGGGCACAGACTGTGCAATGATTTGAAAAGTGACAAGGAGGGAGGGTTACAAGAATTGCACAGACGAGATGCTTAAGAAAACCAAGCAGGACAGTGATGCCGTGACTGGTCTCCGTGGTAAGCGTGAGGTCCTGTCCCAAAGCCACAGCCATAACCTTAGGGGCACTGGAGGGCGGGGGAGGAGTCACAGCACTTCCCCAGCGGCCCTTGAGCGTACTCTAGGCGTGGGATTAAGACGTTAGGGACATCACAGGGGGAGGGAAACACGCTGGTGTAACAGAACGAGGGTCCGGAAATCACTCTGCAGCGTTTACGAGCTCCCCTGGGCATCCCCGAGGGTTTGTGGGGTGGAAAGTGGCGAAGGAGAGAGGAGCCGTGTCTTCTCACTCCACCCGAAGCCCTGACGGCTTCGTACCATTTTCTTTAAAATGGTTTGGTTATTTAAGAAAGCCATACTTCTCCTCGAAGAGCTTGAAGAATACAGGCAATCGAAAGCAGAACAGGACGCAGACTGCATTCCCCCGTGACTTATAAAACCGCCGCAGAAGCCACATTTATGCATTTCTTTCTCGTCATCCGTCTTCTGCTCCGAGTGTGAGCTTTTTCTTTTTAGACTAAAAGAGGGCCACGCCAGATCTAGTTTTACATTTTTTTCAATTAACAATAGACCGGGGACATTTTTCCGATGTTTAAAAAAAAGCCCCACGCGCTCCTTCCTGACGGCCGCCCTGAGGTTCGCTGTCTTCACTGCTCAGTATCCCTTAAAGAAGCGGGTACGCGATTTCTGGTTTTTCACCAATAATCCTCACTGCAGCGACACGCCCCTCGGCCATGCGTCTTTAGGCAGTTAGCTGATTTGGGACTTTAGGATAAATCGTCCCACGCGGAATTGCCGTGACCAAAGGGACATGCATTTTTAGGTCTTTGCTATATGTAAAACTGACCACCTTGTCTTTAGTGCTCCCTGGAACCAACCGATCCAAACTACCTGAAGCATTTTAAACTCTTCCCGCCCTGGGGGCACACGGTCCAGATTCCCAAAGCGGGCTGTCGCATCAACTCGGAGAAAATTAAACCCCTTCCGCGTGAGCTTCCCGCTCCGCCAGTGAGCAGTTTAAATCACCGCTTCTAGCTTCTAGATGATTGGTTTTATAATCAGCAGACCTAATAAAGGGAACTTCCTAAAAATGAATCAGCCGAGGAAGGGCTGGAGAGGTTCTGTTTGCGCTGGGCTGCCTTTTTCGCTTTTCTTTTCTTTTTTTTTCTGGCTCTTCTTTAAACAGGGAAATTTCCAGAGCCTTCCCAAGCCCCTCGTGCCACTGGATTTCATGCCCTTTGGCACTCGGTTTTCACCGTCGAGGCCCGGCTCAGGCTCAAGGTCGCCCTCAAATCCCTCACTCTCCTGCCCGCCGAGCCTTCGTTCACAGGTGCTTTTCCCCACCTGAAATTCCCCACCAGGTGTTGCCAGGTTTAGAAACTAGGAATATCGGATGTCCAGCTCGATTTGAGTTTCCGATAAGCAGTAAACACTTTTAGAGAGTCTGTCAGGTGCTGAGTGTGTCCGTCTGAATTCTGCGGCCCGGAACTGGGGCAGTAACCACAGGGTGGGTTCAGGCACCCACTGGACCTGCTGGGAAATGGACCTGGGTGAAGGCTCGGGCTGGCAGACCTTGGTGAGAGCCCCCTGGGATCTGCGTCAGTTCAGACCCAGCATCCCTGAAAGGTCTGATGGTCTACTTTTTCCGGATACACGGTCACCCTGGTCAAAGGCTGTGGGTCCCTCTGGGCAAGGCGGGGAGAAAGATTAACGGTGTAAGTCTCTGGCGGCGTACTGCCGTTCTTCCTCATGGCGACCCCGCACCTCTTTCATTCCAGGAGTTCTGGGCCCGTTAACTGGCCCAAGACTGGGAATTGATCGAGGGGCCATGACCCTCCGCTTTTGTGATTCGAGTTAGATTCCTGTTCACTTGACCTCAAACTCTTCTGTTTGTACAGATCCAGTAAGAATTTAGTGGACTCCCAGGGTCAGGAAACTTTTGTTTAAAAAATGTTATGCTTCTTATTAAGCCTTGAAAAGGAATGAAATCCTGACATGCTACACCATGAACCTTGAATATATTATGACAAGCAAAATAAGGCAGACAAAAAAGGACAAATACCGTATGATTCCACTAACATGAGATTCCTAGTATCGTCGATTCATAGGGACAGAAGTAGAATCATGGTGGCCAGGGGCCGTGGGGAGAGGGTGAGGGGGAGTTAGTGTCCAGTGGGCACAGAGTCTAAGTCTGGAGTGGTGAACAATCCTGGAGATGGACGGTGGTGAGGGTCACAAGTCACCGTGAGTGTACTTAATGCCACAGAACTGTACGCTTAAAAATGGTTAAAATGGTAAATTTTATGCTATGTATTTTTCACTGCAAAAAAAGTTACGAGTGTTTATGGAAGACAGTCTGAACTGCCTGAACGGCTGTATAATCCAGCAATCCCACTTCTGGGTATAAATATCGAAAGGAAATAAAAAGAATCTTGAAGAGACATCTGCATCCCCAGCTACATCCGCAGTAGCCAAGATCTGGAAATGAGTGCCTGTCTCGGGAGGAATGAGTAAAGAAAATGTGGTGTCTCCGTACAATCAAATATAATCCAACCTTTAAAAAGAAGGAAATCCTGCCATTTACAACATGGATAAAGCTGGAAGACATCATGCTGAGTGAAATAAGCCAGTCACAGACAGACATATACTGTACAACCGTCTATACATGGGCCGTGTATAGAAGCGGAGAACAGGATGGTGGTTACCGGGGATGGGAGGTGAAGGATGTAGGGAGGCGTCGGTCAGAGGGTGCAAAGTGTCAGTAACGCAGGGCGAATGCGTTCTGGGGGCCTGATGGACGGCAGTGACTATGGTTAATGACACCGTGTTGCATGTACACCTGAACTGTGCTAAGTAAGACAGTAGATCTTAACGTTCTCATAAAACGTGGTAACCGTGTAAAGTGATGGCCGCGTCCATCAGCGCCTCACAATGCACGCGTATAGCCAAACGTCGCCTCGTGTACCTTAAACGTATGTAATTTTTCTCGTTCAATTACACGTCGGCAAAGCTGAATGAAAGTCATGCTTCACCTGGCACAGGAGGTTGAGGACCCAGGCTCAGAGTCGGGGTCGATCTGGCTTAGATTGTGGCTCAGTGGTATAGCAGCTGTGGGACTTTGGGCGTGTCATGCCACGTCAGTTTCCCAGTGAGATGAAGATGGATGAGAATGTGTCTTCGGTTGGTCGTGAGGACTAATGATATAGTCTGCAGAGCACGTGGCCCAGGGGTTCTCATCCCTGATCGCACAGTACAATCACCTGTGGGCAGCTTTTTACGGCCACTGACGCCCACATTCTCACCGACCAATTAACTCTTGTATATCTAGCGTTGCATCTTTATCACTTCCTGTCCTAAGAAATTTCAAATGTACACAGCAGTAATATAACGTAGTTCCAATACCCCCATCTCTCGGAGTCGACATTTACCAAGATGGTAGCACTGAAATAAATCTTTCTTAGAGATTTAAGAGCTGCTGGGATGGCACAGTGCGTAGCACACAGCACTCGTTTGGCCACTTAACTATTGTGACTCTTATTCTCCCTATAATTATGAATTTGGTTGCTGAAGTACCTCGATCCTGAAAAAGGATGCTCTGAATCGTAGAGCTGCCTATTGATTTTGCTGGTAATGTATGGCCCCTAGTTAAATGTTCCTGAGAGGGTTTGCTTCTTCTGTGAACCATCCTTGAAACATTCTTCTTTTCGAATAGAGAGAAATCAATCTGAACTGGTAATAACTTAATTTTCTTTTTAAACTAGCACGCTGCAGCGGGATCCGACAGTAAGGGAAGATGGACAGAAATAAGTAGCATGGGGACTATGGAGAAGAGACGGCATTCACTAGGCCTCCGGAGAAGGGCTTTTAAGCTAGGGGTGTTCGGACCTGGCACTCTCCACCCACACCCCCAGGCCAGACATTACTAATCCATCACCACTCTCATTCGCTCTGAGCCCAGAAGCTGCATCAGGATCCTTCTGAAGAGGCTGCTCCAGGCACCCACCCACCGACAATCGACGGGAGAGCTGGCTGGCCTAAGAGGCAGGACCGACTCTTTATGCCTTTTGCATCCTTTCTTTTGCGTGTGTGTGTGCGCCGTGGGTAAGCTGTACTCCGAACCGAGAGACAAGAAGGAAGGTACGGAGGGATAGCACTGTTTCAACTTCCTCGAAATCCCCCGCGAAGGACAAAGTCAACCTGGTGGAGTCATCGCAGGGCCCTGGGCCACCCTCAGGCGCAGAGTCTTAGACGCCGATCGAAAACAGGGAAATGAGATCTGCAAAGCGCTGGGCCTGGCCTGGCTGGCTGCTCCGTGCTGGCGACCGGTTTGGAATAAACGTGTCCCGGTGCTCTGCCGCTCACAACAGATTCGCTCTGCCTCCGTGCTGCCGAGCAGCGCTGGGTCTGAACGTGCATTTTCTCCATCTTTAATCCGAAGCAGTGAAAAAAGGAAGGAAAGCTCAAGAAGAGGTTAGAGAGAACCAGGGGTCCGTGGTGCCAGGCCACCCAGGGGCTGGGGCTGGCCGCAACCACGACGGCGAAAGCGGCCTGCGCATTTTCTGGGTGCCGGACCCTGGGCTACGGTGGACTGTGGATGTCCTCGTTTCTGCCACGCCAACCACCCTCTGAGGTCTGTCCCATCGTTGTCTGCTTTGTACAGATGGAAGGCCTGGAAGCTCAGGGGAGTCAGGTAGCTCGCTTCAGCTCACACCGGTGGCGTGTAGGTCATAAGGCTGAGGGATTTGAACCCCGACGTGTCTGATTAAGAAGCCGTACTCCTGAAACGGCGCAGTTCAGGCCAGCGGAGTCTTTCGATTCGGCATGACGAGACGGTGACCTCGCTTACTAAGCATCCTGCCTGCCGCCTCACCGAGGACGAGGACCGACGGGTCTTCGCATTTCCTATCACACAGCACGGTGCCCGGCGCGGGACCCACGCGCATTCGGTCGAATTAATATTTGGTACAATTTGCGGCTTTTGAATTCAGCAGGGAACTCCTCTTGCAGAGTGCTTGTGGGCGCTCATCAATCTTCCTTTGCCCAGCCCAGGGCTGGGGTGGGGATCATCTCAGTGGCTGTGTTACTAGTGCTATTGGCTCATGCGGGCAACACTTATTTATTGAGCACCTACTACGTGCCAGGCAGTATAGTGGCAGGACAGCGGTGAACCAGACAGACCCAGCCTCTGCCTTCAGGCTTGCCAGCCAGAGAGAGAGACAAGACTTTAGCACGTGGTAGTAGTCACATGGGACAGAATTAACAGCAGACGCTAGAGAAGTGCCTGGGAGAGGCTTCTAATCCAGACCTGGGGGCCGGCAGTGAAGGCGGCATCATGACATCTATATATAACGATGCTAGCCACGTACGAGGCGCTGATCTCAGAATGTCACACAGACCACCTTTTTAAAACCCCCTATCCACGGTCAGTTCGCGAAGTGGACCCCTCACCACCAATGTGTACATGAGAAAATTCAAGCCCAGAAACATTATGTAACGTGCTCAAGGTCATGCCACAAAGTGGCGGAGCTGACTTCAAAGCCAGGCTACGACTAACTCAGCTCCTCTCCTAATCCACTGCCCTGATATATATATTTTTTTCCCAGTGACATCTGAAAAATGAGTTGGCGTTAGCTTGGAAAAGTAGGCAGACAAGACCGTTCTAGGCAGAGGGAGTGGCCGCTGTAAAACCCAGATTGGACAGACAGCACATCAGGCTGCAGGAGCTGGGAGCCGTTCAGAACGTGGGAGGAGAGTCTGGGGGTGGAGAGCTGGGCACGAGGCAGATCCGCAGGGCTCTGGAAAGCCCTGCAGGCAGCGGCCAGAGGGTTTTCCTCAGGGGAATGGCACAATCAGACGTCTCTCTAAAATGATCCCCCTGCCTATTGAGGAGGGGAACGGGGGAGAGTTGGGGAAGGTGCCGGAGATGGAGGCAGAGGCTGTTTGGCAGGGTGGGGACCAGAGTCAGGCCTGCGGGGTGCCTAGGGCACCTGCACATCCCCAGGAGTGAGTGTCACCTTATATCTCGAGCCCTTCGTCTCACCGTAGTCTCGACCCTGCTATCTGGGGGGTGGCTGCGAGAAGCTAGGCCCGGGTCTCATCAGCCAGACCCACAAAGCATATCAGAGAAGCTGCAAACGCATCAAAATGGAAAACCCCTGTTACCTCTTGAGCGTGTATGTTCATTTTCAACTGTTAGCTCTTATTACTCAGTTAGTTTTAGCTTTGGCATCAGAAAGGGTGGGACGTTTTATGGGCTGGAATCTCTGTGAGGTTCAATAGCTCTTTTTTTTTTTTTTAATTAGCATGGACTTGGGAGGCCAGAGAGAGAGGGGGTGAAGAACAGTAGAGAGGGAGGGGGAAAGTATCACACAGGATTCGACTTAAAAAAAACCAAACCAAACACCTTCTTTACAAGAATGGAACCAAAGGATAAATAATAAAAGCAAATTCCAGCAGAGAGAAAGAAAGCAAAATGCCACCTCGGAAAGAAAGGTACATTCTGAATGTACTGAGTGAGCTTTCCACCGTCACTGCGCGTGTCCGTGGTCCCTCTGTGAAGCGTCATTCACAAACGACGCTTTAATCTTTAGCCACATTTTATCCGAAGGCCTCAGGAACCTGTGGGGTTTGCTGAGTTGCCTCCGACTTAGACGCCCTCTCAACAGAAGGCACGGTCAGCGTCGCTCACTCTAAGCCCCGGCAAACTCCTCAAACTCGTGCAGGTTGAAGCGTTTCTGAAGCTGACTTTAAATACACACGTCACGAGAATGAGAAGCCGAGGACAACGGAATGGAAATCAGTTACCGTTTGCGGACACCGAAGCGTGCGGGTCTGTTATCTGGGATTCTGGCCTGTGGAAGCTTCTAGACTGTGAGTTTCTTAGAAAAAAACGAAGCCCGATTTTACCTCTTCTTATATATTTTTGTCCCCCTGGGTTGGGGGTTGACCATACAGTTGATTGGACTAAATCTCTGTCTGCTCGTGTCCTGGCTGTACAACACACACATCTGCGTTTTCAAAATCGACTCTGGTTCGAAAGTCACACCAGTATGGGTTTGAATCCGGCTCCGGCCATCACGTAGCATCTCCATGAACTTGAACAAGGTTCTCGCCTTCCCTCAGTGTGAAATGAGGGATAATTATGGTACTGGGTTCCCGGGCTGCTGTAAGAATTAATTTAATCGCGAGTTAGTGCATGTCAAATGCTTAGAACCATTCCTGGCACATTTGAAGGGCTCAATAAACATTAGCTTTTAGTGTCATTAACTATTGGCTTTGACGAAATTAAAAAAAAAACAAAAACCCGAAGCTTCACTTTTGTCAATTAAATGATTAAATATTATAAGGTACAAGATATTAAATTTTGTGGATGCAGATAAATGATGAAATATTATCAAGGGATTAACGTTTATCAATATTTATTAAATGATTAGATTAATTACATTATAACTATATCTCTGATGATTATGAATTACACACTAAATGATTCAAAGGGCTAAAATTAAATTAAATGAGTTAATACCCATGAAGTTAGAACGGCACTCAATGCACAGCAAGCATGTGCTCGCTGTTATTTTTAAAACATGATGATTCTTCACCC
This sequence comes from Pteropus medius, assembly GCF_902729225.1. Classification (NCBI taxonomy): domain Eukaryota; kingdom Metazoa; phylum Chordata; class Mammalia; order Chiroptera; family Pteropodidae; genus Pteropus; species Pteropus medius. The sequence continues at coordinate 15,459,414 of NW_024349798.1, read as the reverse complement.
ATCTGCGCTGACTCCTTCAAAAATCACATCATTTGCGGGGGGAGGGGGTTATCAACGAAAGACAAACGTTCGCATTTCTTCGCCTTCACCATTTTGCTGAAATCCGTCTTCTCTGCGTACAGGTGTGTCTGTGTGTTCCCGAAGCATTTGCGAATGCCTTTTCACACCTAAGTTCTTCGGCGTGTAATTCCCGAGAGCAGAGCACCACCACCGTCAAGCTGTGGAAGAACATCGATCCACTACTGTTATCTACTCCACGGTTTGTATTCGAATTTCACGAAATGTCAAGCTCTTGCTCCCGCCCGCCCCCCCTGCCCCCTCCTGCAGTCCAGGATCCAATCTGGGGTCACAAATTCTATTTACGTGTCTGGTGTCTTTAACATCCGCGAATCTAGAACAGCTTCTGGTTCTTTCTTCGTGTCCCTTGATCTCAGCGTTTTTGAAGAGCGCAGCCAAGGATGTAGAATAATTCCCAGTTTGGGTGTGTCTGACGTCGCCTCATAACGACATACGGGTTGGACAGACATTCTCGGCAGGAAGAACCACCGAGAAACTGTCTGCCGTTTCCGTAAAGCATCCCAGAGCCTGGATCAGAGCGGGCTGTCTTTGGCTGCAAATAACCGAAGGCTCCACTAACGGTGGCTAAGGAAGCGTGGTGTGCGGATCCGGGCTGTGTCCTGGTCCTGGTGCCTTTGTGTTTTCTACTCCGCCACGGTCTGCACGCCGTCGTACACGGCGACATGCTAACTGAAAACGACAAGAGACTCGAAGAAGAAGGGAGGGCAAGATAAAACTCGCCCCCTACGCTCATCTTAGCAAGGCCGACGCGTTCATCAGAATGAGAACGAAAGGGGAATTGATATGCCGATAATTCCCCCGCTGTGCCTGGCTGCGACAGGACGGTTTCGGACCCGCTTCCCCAGAAGCAGGACCTGAGACAAGGATCTGGGAGCCCGTAGTTTATTTAAGGAGGGATCCTGTCAGGGCAAGCGTGTTCTCGTCCCCGTCACCACCGGCTGAGGGCTGCTGCGGAGCACGTGCGCAGGCCGAGGGCAGCGGCAAAAGCCCGTGGGTGGAGTCTGGGCGCTGCCAGTCCGCCTCTGGCCACCTGCACAGGGAGAGGAGGTGACGAGGGGCCACGGGCGGGGCCCACACAGTGCCCGCTTCTCCTCCGACCCACACGGACACCGCCTTGCGTGAGCTCGGAGCTCCCCTCTTTCCCCGGTTTGTGCCCAGCCTTCCGTGGGGTGAAACTTGGTCACCTTAGATAACGCCTGTCCTTGATAAGATGTGATTTGGTCACGTACACCCACCTTTTCTGTGTTGCTTTGATGATGGCAGTACTGCCCGGTGGCCAGGGGCTGGGGGTGGGCTTTGAGCCACCCAGACTTGGCTCCGTTCTTCAGCTTGTGTGAGCGTGGGCAGGGTCATCTCACCTGTCTGAGCCTCAGTTTCCCCATATGCACGTTCATAAAGGACCACAAAAACACCCGAGTATTTATAAAGCTACAGACACATTTTAGCAAACAGGCAAAGTCACAAATACAGAATTGCGAACTGTAAGAACTGACTGCACATCGTTGGCTCAGGTCGTTCATTCGAATATTTATGGAGCATTTGATGCAGAATATGAAAATGTAAGGCTCGCCTCTCAGGGGCTTTGCATGAGATGTTACTCTTTATTCTAGTTTTTTTAGTTTTTCCAGTTTTTAATTATTCATGTAACGATTCAAGTGATTTCGTGAATACACATTCAAGGCAAAAAGACACCCAGCTACAAAGAATAAACCGTAAAATGCCTCCTTCACGTTCTTTTCACAATAGAACTTCTGGTTCTTTTTCCAGAGGTAATCGTGCGATACTTTTGATATTTAAACACACGTGTGCGTGCACAAAAACAAGATTTTAAAAAGTAAGGATGTCACACACAAACCCGCACACGGATGTTTTTGGCAGATTACCAAACCTTGGAAGTGCCTGTGACGTCCTTCGGTAGCTGAATGGATTAACAACCTGTGGTCCATCCAGACAACGGAATATTATTCAGCACTGAAAAGGAAGAGGCCATCAAGCCACGAAAAGACACAGAGGAAATTCAAACGCATAGTGCTCCGTGAAAGCAGCCAGCAGGCACAGGCTACCTACTGTATGATTCCAACTACATGCCATTCTGGAAGAGGCGAACATAGAGACCGTGGAAGAGTTAGAGGGGAGGGAGGAATGAATAGGCGGGGCACAGAGGACGTTTAAGGCAGTGACCCTGCTCCGTGACCCCAAACTGGTGGGTACATGTCATTATCCATTCGTCCAAACCCATAGCATGCACGACACCAAGAGTGAAGCCCTAAGGTGAGCTGTGGACTCAGGTGATGATGTGTGGGTGTCCAGCAGGTTCACGTTTGTGACTAATGTGCTGATAATGGGGGGGGGGC
>NW_024349798.1:15453659-15456942 GCF_902729225.1 Pteropus medius | reverse complement strand
TTTTAAAAGAAGCTAAGTGGGATCACACTATATGTAAAATTCGCCTTTTTCTTTTAACGTCGTATCTTGAGGATGGCTTCACGTGAGAACAGGGGGGGACCCGTATTGTCCTCTGTCACAGCTGCAGGGGCTTCCCCAGCTCGGCTGGACTTGATCTCCCGCCGGTCACCTGTGTGAGGGCATCCCCGTTTGGCAAGGGACAACCGCGCGCGTGCACGTTTGTGGCGTTCTAGTGAGGGGTGGGATTGGGCACGGGCTGAGAGCTGGTCTCAGTTTCGGTGTAGCTGCTCACCGTTATCTCATGCCAAGGAATTACCCTTCCTACACCTCCTCTGTCTCTTCTGTTGGAAGTCTTACCGAGCTGCAAGCGTTTGTGAGACGGTCCACCCCTCAGCGCTGGCCTGACACAGAGCGAGCATGTTTATTTTCCAGGGAAGAGTCTGAGAGGTAGGCCAGCGTTGTAATGACAGCAGACGCTCTAGAATGAGCTAATATGTATAAAGTGCTTGGAACCGCGTCTTGCCGTGAGCTCATCACTGCGTAAGAATATTCTGTTCTCATTGGTATCCTAGGGGTAGAATCGGTGGGTCCGTCTGTCCATCTGCTGGGGTCCTCTTCCTTTTCCGGAACTCTCACAATGGGTCCTGTCACACTCAGCGACATTCGGGCCTTCGAGGAGGCTGTCAGCGAAGGACAGCTGGAGCCACCTTTGCTCCTAACTCCTAGGTCGCCACACACTCATCCGGGCCCTGTGGGAGGTTAACAAACGGTTATCGGGGTGACTCTGAAAATGCATGGGAGCGGAGACCCTCACACAGAACCAGGGCGGCTTCGATTTGATTGGAGACAAGACCCCTTCTGCCAGATGTCCGCCTGTCCCAAACGGTCATCCAGCCTGCGTGGGCAACGTGTTCGGACAGAACCCGGCGTGCTTGGCTCAGGGTCCTCAACCCAACGGGACTTAATTTCTATTTTAAAGTGTTTTCTCTCTGTCGAAGCCCCTGCGCTTTACTGAAATAAAATTCGGTCAAGATTGTAATAGCCCGCTGAAATGTGAAAGGGTTAAAGAATAATTAAAACCTGAAACTGGACAAAGGAAGTCTATACCTTAGGCGTAGTTTCTGGAACCCCTAACCACATTCTGTTAATCATGAAACTTGTAACAATGAGCTCATACGCTAACTGCCAATTTTAGCCTGTGTAACCCTGCTTGCTTGCGTGGCATGAAAAATGATCAATTGTATATAAGCTGAAAATTACTGTTTGGCCATCGCCCATGGGAACACTGGCTATCGCCCATGGGAACATAGGCAATCACCCATAGGAACATAACATTCTAACAACAAGCTTTCTGCTTCTGTACTCCCCGCTTGCACACCTGACCAGTGGGTTGACAGGTAGTGAATAGGAGAAAGATGGACCTTTGTGTTTAAGACAGAATGAGGAAGGGGATTTGGGGCTTAAAAACCTTGTATCTTGGCAATTCGGGGCTGCTCCTTTGCAAGGACAGCCGCCGGCTAATAAACCGTCTCCTGGTTAAGAGCACTCAAGTTGGGTCTGGTTATTCTGGACACAACAAAGATGGAGAGCGGGGAGAATGCAGCTTTAACAATGCATCCTGTCTCGTGGCCCTTCCTTCTTCTCTTTAAGTTTTAGCCGGAGGCTTGCCGCGTCCCCGCGCCTCCCCTCCGGGGCTCCTGAGCCCTGTCTTGTTCCCAAACCCTACTGCCTGCCTGAGCTGTGTTCAGATGGTTTCGGGACCGGCACGTTTGATGCCGACTTCACCCAGGGAGAGACTCTGGGGGCAAACTGAGGTCCCTTTCCTGCTCTCCCAGAGCCACTATCTGGCAGTCAGCTGCCATATTGATAAGATTAGCTGGTAATGAACAGCCCAGCCCAGCCATGCGGAGGAGATGACTCAATTAGCAGAATGTCACTGCATCTAATTTACTTTGCTTATCAGGGATTTATTCTCTAATAACTACAGGAAGAAGAACAGGGCACCTTCAGGAGCGGGATCCGAGGGGTTCTAAGCTCGAACGCGCTCTAACCTCTCCGTGGACTGGCTTGTCTGGCAGGAGGGAGGCTGTTAACTGCCACTTTGGGGAAGTGACCCACTGATGTCTGTGCCTCAAAACTGAGGGGGAAAAAAAGATCGAGTGACTCTCAGGGTGAAAGTTGGTGCTTGGATTACAAAGCCTTTGTCCCTCGCACCCCCCACCTCATTCATCATATTTATTGGATGAGGAGACTTCTTCCTTGACTAGTTACTTTTAGTTGTAATTGTATTAGTAGCAAAAAACGCCACCTAGAATAATAACAAAGAAGTTATTTATTGACTCTCTCCCATATAATACTAGGCATTGTATTCAACCTTTTACCTTTAACCCTCTGAACCAGGGGGTCTCTTAAAGGGCCAGAGAGTAAAACTTCTAGCTTCACCGACCAGGTCCCTGCTGTGACTACTCAACTTTGTCATTGTATCAAGAAAGGAGTCATCGAATACTCGTAGACGGAGAAGTCTGGCTGCGTTCCAACAAAGCTTTATTTACAGACGTGGGCACTGGGCCCAGTGGGCGCCGGAGTTTGCCAACACCTGCTCGAAACCAGTGTTTCTCAAACTTTGGGTTGCGATCCGTTACTCACAGTATCAGTGTAGCGTGTTGCCAAAATTATTTTCAAAAACATAAAATAAACCAAAGTAGGACAAAAGCTATGTGAACGCATCACATCTAATATGGATAACACTCCTATTTTGTAAAATTTTAGCTTCTGATATGTGCATATATATGAACCTGTGTATGCATTTGTGTATAGATATATTGTGTGTGTGTGTGTGTGTGTGTGTGTGTGTGTGTGTGATAGGGCTTTGGTGTAAAAAATATATATCTTATTACAGATTATGATCACAAAAGTTTGATCAATAGTGCCTCTGAAGTCTCATTGTTATATGCATTTTACAGCTGAAAAAACAGACACAGAAAGACACTAAGTGACTTGCCCCAAATCACACAGGCAGGGGACATCGTCACTCATACGCTAATCATAGTATCGGGCGGTGGAGGGTGGAGTCTTAGGAGAAGGAGCTAAAGGTCAACTGGCATTTTATTCTAAGATAACAAGCTTTGGAGAACTGCTTTTTCCATCGCCCACTTTGGAAACGTTCGAGAGAAATCAAACGGTTAAAATTCCTTCCGGTCGGGAGGAAATCAAGGAAAAGAAAGGACAGGCCTATTCTCTTGAACGGTTCCCTGCCGAAGCCAACAATGTCTTTTTTTTTTTT
>NW_024349798.1:15387640-15453634 GCF_902729225.1 Pteropus medius | reverse complement strand
AAGTCAGTTGGAATTGATTTGAGACTTTAAACAGTCTCCTGAATGAAAACGCAAAGTGTAACCGATTCGAACAGCCCCCTCTTAATCTGGTAGCAGGTGAGATGCAATTTAAATGATAATGTTAAGCAAAATGTGAGAGCATTGCTACCCTATACGAGTGCGTGTGTGTTTTTTTATTTTTTTAAACCCTACTGAAAAGACAAATGGCTGAGACATTTATATCTGCCACACTTATTAGGGAGAAAATGCTCAACCCATTAATTTTATTGCTGTGGTGCTGAATATGAAGAGAGGATGAAGTTTCTAAATGCGGCCAACGGAACACCAGCGGCTCACGCAGAATGACGACTGAAATCTAAGGGTCTGCGAGAGGGTCGCTGCCCTAACTCGCATCCTGCGGGGCTGAGGGTGGGGAGGGGAGGCAGGACAAGCGTTTCTCGAAGTGAGGCTCCTTGGTACCTTTTCTCCTCTAGTGGGACTTGAGTTGCTCTGTGTGTTTGTGTTTTTAAGGCCAATCCTCCCTAAGTTGTTTGCCCATCCATTTAAAGACAGGTCTCCCTGGCAACCATGGTCTACACGAGGTATGGATTATGCATACAGAAAATAGAACCTAGAGTTATCAGAAATGATGTAGGTGAATGTTAGTTTTGGTAAGAAAAAAATAATCAAAGGAAAAGAAGCCTATTAGGATTTTTAAGACACGTTTTCCTAAATTAAAAAAAAGAAATATATATATTATATAATATATACATATTTTATATATATTATATTATATATTAATATATTATATATTATATATTATATTATATATTATAATATATTATAATATATAATATATTATATAATATATACATATTTTATATAATAATATATAAAATATATATTATATACAATTCTATATATAATATAATATATAAAATATATATTATATAATATATAAAATATAATATATATAAAATATATATTATATAAAATATATATTATATATTATATAATATATATAAATATATAATATATATTATATCATACCTAAAATATCTAATATATATTATATCATATATAATATATATTATATCATATATAAAATATATAAAAATATATATATTGTATCATATATAAAATATATATAATATATATAGTATCATATATAAAATATATATATAAAATATATATAGTATCATATATAAAATATATATAAAATATATATAGTATCATATAAAATATATATATAAAATATATTATAGTATCATATATAAAATATATATATAAAATATATATTATATCATATATAAAATATATATATAAAATATATATTATATCATATATAAAATATATGATATAATATATATAAGAAAATAAATGACCTACCAAGAGTCCCATTTCTATTTTCTCCACAATTAAAGTCTTAGTAAGAAAAGCAAAATCTAAGATGGAAAATGTAGCTATCGGCACTCAGTTTTACCCCGTGTCCCTGTGCTCCAGGGTCTGGGGGATTCACAGATGCTTAGAAGAGGGGCCCGTGCTACTCCCAATGTAGAGAGGAGGCCAGAGAATTGAAATTAATCAAGCCACGTTCAGAGTCTGCCATGTGCTGCTCAGCACGGCAGCCAGGCCACAGGACGCCCGCAGAACAGAGGGAGAGTTTGGCTGGGATCGCTGACAGCCCATCCCTCACACCTGTGCTGGGGAAACAGGGACCAAGACTCACTCCCTCTGGCTAAAATCACGGGGAACCTACGCGTTAAAGGCTGGGAACTGCCAGCCAGCGGCTTTTAGCGCTGCCCACTCTTCCTTTTCCCCTCCCTCACTGGATGTTCCGTATCAAAGGAAATGGGAACTCGAGACACAGAAGCTGGATTCCCTGGACACCGTCCCCTCCATCTCTCTCAGTGCCTTTCCACGTCTCCCTTGGTCCCTCTCACTCTCGGCCTCTGAGAGGAGCCCACACTCTGTCTGTGGGGTGTCACCCCTTTCCTTTTGACCCTGTGGCGTGCGTGTTCTGCCCAAGAACCCCCTCCTTCTCTCGGTGCAGGGCTCGGTCTCCTCCCACCCACTCGAGGTCGTCTTACTGTCCTGCATCACCTCCGTGCCGAAGCCTCCTCCAGAGCGTCTGGGTGCTGGCGCCCTGCACGAACCTCTCACGCACGCCTCGCAGGTTTTTACACGCCAAGGGCGAGACTTCCAGAACGGAGAGACCCTCACTTAGTCTGTATGTTCACGTGGCAAGCTTTATTGACAGCAAATTCTCATTATCCAATGAATTCCGTTTCTCCCACAGCCACCAGCTCACGTGTGGCCCAAGGAAATTTAAAAACCCCCTGTCTGTTGACGCCTGTCCGTTGATTGATTATATATATGTATATATACATGAGCATATATACATATGCATATTTTATATCTGCATATATACGAACATATGCACATATAGGGTCAAAGCCATACATGCATGTAGTTGAAAGAGTCTTTGGTTCTACAGAGCTTGTTATAAAAACAGCGGAAACTTGTTTCCCTTCAATTCTTCCCGTTTTTCTCCCGCCAGAGGCAGCCGTCCCTGATTGTTTTGGTACTGACAGATATCTAAATAACGTGCTCGTAATGTGACGTATTAATTCGCCATGTTTGGGCGCGAGCTATTGTCTTTCCATTAAGGAAAATGAGGCCTTAGCTCGCTGGTCACTCCTTCCATGCTTTCACCGCTAAGGGACTCAATATACACACTTTCTGTCTCTCCATCTTCTCGATGAGTTTTGATTGTCCAGTGTTCATTCGTTTCTCTGTCCTGACTGTGCCAAACGGCTTCCACAGTGAACCGCTTACTACACATTCAATATATATATTTTTTCCCTTTACTGCACAACTTTTTGTTTCCATGAGGTTTATTACTTGCCTTTTAAAATTCGGCTCAGCTTTCTACGCTGTTATCACTAATTCAGTCTCCAGTGTGGGGCTCGTCATGACTTCCGTCCACATCAAGTGAGCATCAGTTTACCTCCCAGGCGGTGGAAGATCCTGGCATCTTCAAACCTGGCATTGTCCCTGATGCCGGTGACACCTGCTCTCATTCCTGATCTGCCTTCCCTGCTGTCCCTTTGTCCCTTGAGGTGGACACCCTGTTCCTCAGAGCCCACATCCTCTCAATTGAGGTGAGCACGATTTTCACTAGGTTTCTGAGGAAGAAGTTTTCATTCTCATCTTTGGCCATGTTGTGTGTAGAGGTTAGATATAGACTCTGAGGTCGGAAGTCACTTTCCTCAAGCTTTTAAAGGCATCCCTCCGCCGTCTTCTGGCTTTTAGAATCGCGACTTTGAAGTCCGAAGCCACTCTCTTCCGACTCTACTTAAGACCTGCTTTTTCTCTTGGGAACCTTGTAAAAAATTTCTTTAAGCCAGCTCTCTGAAATTCCATGACCACGTGCCTTGGTCAGTGTGCTGGACTTTTAAGCTGGAAACACATGCTCTTCAGTTCTGGAGAATTTTCTCGAATTACTGAATGAATTATTTTCCCCCATTCCCCACTTTTTTTTTTCTTTCGAAAACTCTCATTATCCAGATGTGGATTGTTTCATTTATTTTTAAAATTTCTCCTGTTTTTCATTCTTTTCTTTTTACCGTGTTCTGAAAATCTTTGTCAACCTAATCTTCTGACCCTTTCAGCAAAGTATTTTTTGTGTCACCCCATCTTTACCATCTGAGGGCTCCTTTTTGCCCCATCGCGGTTTTCACAGAATAGTCGGCAGAGCCCTTAACATGTTAGGTTAGCAGCCAGGAGGATGGCTGCCTGGAACTCAGTGAGTCAAGGCCAAGTGTGGACCTAAAAGGTCAGACGGTCATGAGAGGGAGGGCCCACATCGTGAAGGGTCTTATGCGGCTCCGACTTGAAGTCACCAGAGCTGGCATCTGAGCCTCGCTTTGTCCCTTATTTGAAATCCTCGCGTGGCCTCTCCGAACCTCAGTTTTCCCATCTGTAAAATGAGCCTTTCGAATCGTAGAGATTATCTGATATTCTCGCAGATAGTTATTGAATTGCATCAATGTTCTCTCCCCAAAGAAGAAAAATCACAATACTTGAATTTGTGTACAGATACTTGATGCTTCTCTAAATGCCCAGATATATCTGACCTTCCACCTCACTCAGCAGGATAGAACTTCGACCCCTGGGGAGACTTCAGATTTAAGTGACCTGCCCACGGTCACACGAGGAGGGTTAGTGACAGGCTCAAGTGAGGGTCTTTAGTCTCCCAGAATGAACTCTGACACAGAAACAATGAGCAAGTCAGCCCTCTCAGCCATGACCAGGGAAGAGCTAATTCGTCAAAGGAAAATCCTGAGCCTGCCTTCGAGTCCCTGAGTCAACCTGCTACACAGTTAGCTGATGGAAGGGAGTTAGTACACCAGAAATACATCACTACTCCATCAGGGACCGACATTTGCATATCGTCATCCCTCATGCAGCTGCCATAACTGAGTTGTTGAAGAAGGCGCCCACTCAACCAGCAAGAATTTTGTAGCCACCATGAACCTGGGGACCGGATGTTTGGGCCGGAGAAGTTCAGCTTTCTCTGCCGTTTGAGATGGAATTGTCATACCAGGGACGAGCCTTTGCTGAGTCTTCCTTTCTTTAAAGGACCGTCCTCTCTAAATTTATCTAACTGATAATGAGAGTAATGAGGCCATGTTGATGGCACCCAAGTCCATTTGCGAGAGATCAGAAAGTGCCAGGAACACCATAATTTGCATAATTAGGAAGTTGTTTTAAGGGAATGGGGATCAGGGTTTTTCATTTCAGAGTTGAAATGCCCCATGATTAATTTCCTCCAGCCCGTTCCTTAATGATGTGAAAAGCAATTCAAATAAGTAATCAAGAAAATCAAAGTGTCCTAAGCACTTTAAGAAAATAATGAAAATAACACCCAATAAGGGCAATAACCAGTTATATTTTATTTTGGCATTTTTTAACCATGTGTCAAACTGTGATGTGTCATTAGCTCATTTCGTATTCAGAAAGTATCCTGAGCTAGGAACAATTACTCTCACCGTTTTACAGACGACTTCAGGTGCGTGGCCTGAAGCTCAGCTAGATGGCCAGAGTCACACAGTAAGGGACAGAGCCGCAATCTGAACCCAAGCTGTCAAATGCGAATCCAACTCTCTCAACCCTCCTAAAGAAAGCCTTTTTCACTGTCTCGACTCCGAATGTCTTGATGAGTACAGGGGAGGAAGTCTAGCTTTTCTTTTCTCGTCAGTAGAAGTCATTTATTCTGCAATTTTTTTTATATGAGGTTGTTATGCATAACATAAAATTTTCCGTATTAACCATTTTTAAGTGTGCAATTCAGTGACATTAAGTACACTCATGATGTGTGCCACCACCACCACTAGAACATTTTCATCATCCCGAACGGAAACTGTCCCCATTAAACACCAACCCCCCACGCCTTCCTTCCACCGGGCCCTGGTGACCTTTACTCTACTTTCTGTCTCTATGAATTTTTCTGTTCTAAGATCTTCATATAAGTGGAATCATATAACGTTTATCTTTTTGTGTCTGGCCGATTTCACTCAGCATAGTGTTTTCAAGGTTCATCCACGCCGCAGCCTGTGTCAGAACCCCGTTCCTTTACACGCTGAATCGTGGCGTGGGTCTCGCTTTGCGTGCCCACCTTGCTGATGAGCATCTGGGCGGGTCCCACCATCTGGCTGCTGGGAACATGGCTGCTTGTGCATCTCTGGGTATGCTGAATACATAGAAGCATTGCCGGACCACGTGGTAATTTTGCGTACGTGCTAAACTGTGGCTGCACCATTTTACAGTCCCACCAAGGATGCACCAGGGTTCCAGTTTCTCTCCGTCCTTCTAACCCTTGTTTTATCTGATAATAGTCATCGCGATGGCTGTGAAGTGGTTTTGATTTGCGTTTGTGATGACGAATGATGTGGAGCATCTTCTCATGTGCTCATGGGTCATCTGTAGGTCTTCTTCGGAGAAATGTCTATTTGAGTCTTTAGTATTGGGTCTTTTGTTTTTATTGTTGAGTTGTAGGAATTCTTTACGTATTCTGGATTCAGATATATGATTTGCAAGTGTTTTCTCTCATTTCGTGGGTTGTCTTTTCACTCTCTTGGTAATGTCCTTTGATGCCTAAAAGTTTTTAATTCGACAAAGTCCAATTCATGAATTTACTTCTTTGGTTGCTTGTGCATGTTGTAGCCGTGAAATCATCGCCAAATCCAAAGTCATAAAGATTCTTTCCTATGTTTTCTTTTAAGAGTTTTTATAGTTTTAGCTCTTATGTTTAGGTTTTTGATACATTTGAGTGAATTTTTTTACATAGTGTAAAGTAAGAGTCCAACTTCATTATTTTGAATTTGAGGTCAAATTTATACAATCCTCTTTAAGTCCAAAGTCCTTGAGTTTAGTTCCTATGTTTTCTTCTATGCATTTTATTGTCTCGGGTCTTATATTCAGGTCCTTAATCCATTTTGGTGTGTGGTGATAGACAACAGTCTAGTTTCATTCATTCGCAGGTGGCTTTCCAGTTTTCCCAGCACCATTTATTGAAGAGGCTTTCCTTTCCCCACTGTATGTTTTTGGCTTTTTTTTGTCAAAAATTATTTGCCCATATAAATATGGGTTTACTTCTGGACTCTCGATTCTGTTCTACTGATCCGTGTGTTTGTTTTTCTGCCAATATCATGCCATTTTGATTATTATTTTGAATTTGGATATCCAGTTTGCCCAGCACCACTTGTTGAAAAGATTGGCTTTTCCTCACTGAATGGTCTGGGCACCCTTACCGTCAGACCTTATACGTAAAGGTTTATTTCTGGGCTTTCTATTCTGTTCCCTTGGGCTACGTGTCAGTCCTATGCCGGTACCATACTGTTTTGAAAACTGTAGCTCTTTAGTAAGTTTTGATATCGGGAAGTGTGAGTTCTCTAGGAACAGTTATTTTAACTCACATGAGACAAAAATTAAAATGTGGATTAGCCTTAGACCAGTGCAGAGGAGATGGCAGTCAAGCTCGTTTGAAGACCAAAGCTTCTTTTACCATTGTCCAAGAGGCAGACTTCCTTGGAGGTTTGTGCCTGCCACCCTTTGTCTTTTAGATGGAGGTGTAGGGACAGAGACCAGGGACCCTACTGGCAAGGGTATGAATTGGTCTAATCTTTTTGGGGGGCATTTGAAAATAAGAATGATAACCCTTAGAAATAGGCTGCCATTTGACCCAGAACAATGTTTTCAGGTAGAGTAATAACAAATGGACCTGCACAAATATTCACCTGCAAAGATGTTCAACCTGGCCTGTCACCACAGCGATAAACGATGAAAAAAGTAAATGGCACCGATTAAGTTACGACACAGCCATACGGTGGGATGCCAGCTGGCTGTTGGAAACATGCTGTCGGAGCATACCTTGTAGACATGCAAAGATGGTCACGATAACTACTTAAATTTAAAAAATTAAGCGTACTATGCAATTTCGCAGTCGTCAGATTTGGAGATCGTACAATATCCAAACACACCCATACGTATCGGAAAGTTAGACACTGTTAATAATAATTAATAACAGCTTAGCAAAGTTGAAGGAGACAAGGGTCCCTATTAGAATTCTCTGCTTTTTCATAGACCAGGAAAAGGCAACACTTGGTTGTTGACACGGTCATAACATGTTATGACGTATTAAAACGTTACACGTAGAAACCAATAGCTTTCAAAACTCTCTGTCGTCTCCTATCTATTTCATAGACTGACGCTTACCATTCCGTGACAAAAGGCTCTTTCTTGTGGCTGTGCTGCTCTGGCTGTTCTAGCAATATTCTATTAAAGCTATGGGGCTTTAAAAGCCTCACTCCAGGGACCTAATATTTGCAAACCTTATATCTGATAAGGGGTTAATATGCAGACTACATATAGAACTCATACAACTCAATAGCAGAAAAACGAAATAATCCAATTAAAAATGGACAAAGGGTCTGAATGGACATTTCCCCAAAGAAGACAGTACAAATGACCGGCAAGTACATTGATCATCAGGAAAACGCAAATCAGAACCACAATGCAATATCACCTCACACCTGCCAGAGTGACTCACAAAAAAGACAAGAGGTAAGTGCTGGTGAGGATGTGGCGAAGAGGGGACCCTTGTGCATCATTGGTGGGAATGGGTACGGCTACTGTGGAAAACAGCATGGAGGTTCCTCGAAAAATGAAAACTGGAACTATTATCCCATCCAGCGATTCCAATTCTGGGTGTGTATCCAGAGGAAAGAGATATCGTCACTCCCGTGGCCGCGACAGCATGATTCGCAATAGCCAAGACATGGAAACCACCTAAGTGTCTGTCGACTGGTGAATAGATAAAGAGAATGTGGTATAAATACACAATGGAATATTATTCAGCCATAAACAAGAAGGAAATCCTGTTATTCGCAACAATATGGATGAACCTGGAGGGCGTTATGCTAAGTGAAACCAGCCGAACGGAGAAAGGCAAATATTGTATGGTCCCACTTATATGTGGCATCTAAAAGAACAAGCTCATAGAATCAGAGAGTAGATTAGAGGTCGCCAGAGGCTGATAGGTGGGGGAAATGGGTACAGACTTCCAGTTATAAGGTGAATAAGTTCTGGGGATACAGTAAACAGCCTGGTGACTACAGTTGCGGTACTGTGCTTTATACTTGAAAATTGCCACGAGAGTAGATCTTGAATATTCTCACATAATAACAACAAATGGAGAATATGTAAGGTCAGGATGTGTTGACTAAACTTACTGTGGTAAATGTTTTGCAACATATATAAGTGTCAAATCATCATGTAGTATACCATGAAATTTTTGCAGTGATATAGGTCAAAGATATCTCAATCAAACTGGAAAAAAAAATCCTCATTCTAGGGACCAACATACATGATTAATAGTAATAAGTATGATGAAAACAATCACAACGACATGAGTTTTGGATAATCACAACGTTCATGTCAGCTGTAATAGCCACATGTATTGGAGCTCTGTGGGCCGGGTCCTGGGCAAAGCACTTTACATGCATTGTCTCATTCAATCCCCATAACAATCCTATGAGTCAGGTACAGTTATTAATCCCATTTCCCAGATGAGAAGACTAAGGCCAAGAGAGGTTAAGTAATTTGCTTCAACAAAATCAGTAAAAGGCAGAGCTTGGACTCAACGCAGGTTTGCCTGGTGCCTGAACTCATGTTCAGAATCACTGCCGCGTGCTACGTCCCAAATGTGGGCTTCTCCCCTTATATTTCAAGAAAAGGAAGTCTCGAATTCTGATCCTGAGCCACTTCTTCTGCCGTGACAGTGGACTCCTTCTTTTTATATGTCGTCCTGACAATATTTCTCTGTTGGTTTTCCCAGCCTTTTTGGACAAGCCATTTTAGCTTCTTTCTGTTCCTAATCTCTTGGGAGAAGGGCTGACGTCTTTGTAAAATTATGAGCAAAACCCATCATTGTCCACGAGGAATACCTGCTGCAGTGCATGCTGGGTCGAGCGTTTTGTAATATATTCACACTTCAGTCATTGCATTCTGTAAATGATAGCTTTCTCTGATCAAAGGGAAAACCTCACCTTTTTGTCCGCTGCAAATAGACATGATAAAAATGGCCAGAGGCCCAGAGGCATGTTGTAATGTGAGGAAAGCATTTTCCAGGTCAGTAGAATAGGGTGATAATTTCAGAAATTGCCAAACAGGATAAATGGGGTGGCTCCCTTCTTTTCCTTCGACGTTCTCCGATCATCGTCAGCTTCAGTCAAATTCCTGGCGTAGAACTCTACATGGCACGGCTGGAAAGAAACAGGTTGAAAGAATAGAAACGAACAGATATTTCAAAAGACGTGGAGCGGATTTAGTTGACTTCCACGGGTTAAGTTTCTATCCAAAGATTAATTTGCTCGTGCGATACTCATAACTTTCCAGATTTCTGTTTGCTTATGTAGGAGGGAAACACACACACACACACACACACACACACACACACACACACACACACTCAGTTAGGCTGAATCTAGCGATTAAATTATTCAGATATCCATTATTGAAAAACCTCGGTTCCACTTGGAGTTGGGGTTTGTTTATTGCCTCCTGTTAATAACTTCCTGCTTGACTGATGGCTACTAATTCCGACAGCGCTACCTGAATGCCAATCACGAATGGAAGGAGCAGACTCTAGGACGCGCTAAGCCAGTTGCTACCATCGCATTCTCAAATGTGCGTCGATTCAAAATCTAGGCTAAAGAGATTTAATTGCATTCTAGATGGGGAAAATGGATGCTTCTGAGTTTGCTCTGTCGGCCGCATGCAGAAGAGAAAGGAGGAAAAGAAGCAGAGAGATCTGGGGGGGTGGGGAGTGGGGAGGGGTTCTTGAGAGCATCATGCCCCGCTGACAGGTGCAGAGAACAGACCTAACATCTGTGAAAGGGGAGTCGACTACTTAGAAACAAGGTGGCAGGAAATTAAAGCACTAAAAGATGGTTAAGCTGCTCAAAGAAAAGAGGCCAGGAGACCGATTGTGTTGTCTCAGTCAAGACACGGCCGCCCCTCCCTGCAGAGACGGAACCCACCAGACCGCCTTTTCTGCCCCCTCTCTCAGCCCATTGGCGTTGATTTGGTCTTCAGTGGAGGAAGAGGCCTCACGGCGTCCAGCCACATCGTCCCGCGGTGAAAACGAGCACTTAAAATGTAAACAGTTTCTCCCAACTGCATGAGCTCGAGGCAAATTGCCGCATTTATATGCGCTCGAGGCAAATTGCTTCGGACGCATTTATCCGCTGTTTTCCCGGGGCGCTTGCTCTGTGGGGCACCCCTGGGACCGGCTAGGCTGGAGCTTTTGTTCGTTTGTCCGTTTTTATTTTACGTTTCAGATAAGTCGACTAAGGCTTAGAATTTAGGTGGCGGTCACGTGTCACACTTCAGCAAATGGGCTCCAATTCCCATCTGCTGCTGGGTGAATCGCTGGGTGCTTTGGGCACCTTTCGATCTCCCCGAGGCTCTGCTTGTTCTTCTGTAAAGTGAGGATGAAGATAAGAATGTTGGTGACTAGTATTTACTATTAGGTTAACTGGGATAATATATGTAGAACAACATGTTTATTTAACATAGATTTCTCGAGCACCTTCTATATCTCAGATAATGTACCAGGTGCTGTATAATCTTGCTTTTTGTCCTTGGGTGACAAACATTGCTAAGAGTGACAGAGACTGACCTTAATCGAATTCCTACTCGTGCCAAGGCCCCGTGCTTGCCTTTTAACTCATTCTATCAGACAGCGACCCGAAGAAGCAGATACTATTTTTATATCCATCACTTAGATAAGGAATCTGAGGCTGAAAGAGAGGAATTGAGTAACTTGTCCAAGGTCGCACACGTTTAGTGGGTGGCTGAGCTGGGATTCACTCGATTGTTTTTTTTTTTCCAACAAGTATTTATTGAGCACCTACTATTGGGGGACAGGTGGAGAATAAAATGAAGAACCAAAGGGACAGGCTGTCTGTCTTAAAGGTGCTTATCTTCTGGCCGCAGGCAACAGGGAATTGTCCAACAAACACTTAGTTCTACTGTGACAGTTTTTAGGAAGGAGGAAGGAGGTGTGTGAGGCTGAGGGTGGGGTCTGATCTGGTTTGGGGGCGTGACGTTTAAACTGAGATCTGAAGGACAGGAGGAATCAGAGCGGAAGGGCAGGATGTGAAGAATGTTCCAGGCTGGAGGCCCGTTTTCAGGTGTTGTTGCACATGCTGCCTCCCCCATGTAAAACAGTGCTGGCTCGAACCCCCGCTGTAGGCGGCTCTCATTTTCCAAGCTCTGCCAGCTCATCTGACAGCCCCGAGTCCTGAAAGATGCGTTTTTTTTCCATAAAAGGGATTTTGACATCATTTCCTAGATGGAATCTTTTCCCCGACTGAGAGCCTGCGATTGGCCCTGGGCAAACTGCGAGACTGAAGGCATCGTGTGTGCACGCGTGCTCGTGCGTGTACGTGCGCGTGATATTTGTAGCTGTAAAAACGCCCTCTCCGATTACGTTTCTTAACCATCTCAGTCTCAGAGAAGCTGGCGAGCTCCTGGCATCGGACCCTGAATACCCTCCCTTCCTGCTTAGCGACCAAGAAGCCCACTCAGCATCAGGGCTGAGGAACAGCAAGCCGGCGGGCGTGCCCAGGGGAATTCTGGGGCTGTTTCCATGGCTCCCCGTGTGAGAGCAGGACAGGTGGCAGTCTCAGACCGGGAGGACTTCGAATCGAAAATGGGAGTGGGTGTGAGAATTCTTCCCCCAATTCCCCCCATTCAAGTCTATCAAACATCTTGGGACCCTGGCCAGGAACTAGGGACTCAGACATTAAAGAGCCTCCTTGTCCCTGTCCCCCAGACCTCCAGGAGCTGCTAGTCTAATGCAGAAAACGGATGCGTTTAAATAAGCAACTTTACCAGCACAGTGCCTGCCCCGTCAGAGACGCTTAATAAAGCTTTGTTGAATGAATGAACGAATGAGGGCCTGTCTGCCTGCCTGAATGAATGAATGAATCGAGGTCTAGGAAAAAGAACCATGCAGACTCTGTTGTGTGTTTAGCAAAGTACATCGTTGAAGTTTGCACTGAGAGTTGGGGGTTGATGTACGTAAGACTTGACTGGATAGAGAGAGCGGTGGAGTCATGGGAAAACCTTGAGATTCAGTTTTGGGGCCGACCGTAAGCTCGACCATGTCTCTCCCGCCTTAGGATCCCGCGCTGGGCGGTCCAGCCTTCTGCAGTAGTGCTCAGACTCGGGTGTGTGTTGAGAAGCTTGTTAAAACTCAGATTTCGGGGTGCTACCCACAGTGTCCGGCTCAGTAGGTCTAGGTGGAGCCCGAGAACTTGCATGCCTCCTCATCTCCCAGGCGATGGTGACGATGCTGGTCCTGGGACCTCGCTTTGAGGACAGAGCGGCTTAGAGTGAGGGCTCTGGATTCACACCACTCGCCTTGGGGGCTGCCAGATAAAAAACAGGGCATTTCGTTAAACTTGAATTTCATATAAACAGCAGATAACTTTTTAATGTAAGTACAGGGTGTCTGTATTTTTATATGCTGCCTCTGGCAGCCTCGTTGGGTTTAACTCTCAGCCTCGCCGCGCTGGAAGCTCGTTATTTAAGTCAAGTCGTTTTGCCTCTTCGGGTTCTGTACCTCCGTCTGCAAATCGGGGTGGCCGTAATGCCATCTGTCTTCCAAAGCGCTTCCCACCGTGAGCTGCTCCCCCGGAGGACTTGCCACAGAGCCAGGGCCAGCGGTCATCATTCACCGTGAACCTCAGCTGAGAAACATTTTGTAGGGAAAAACATTATTCAGGGAATGCTTTGCGAAGGGATTTTATGATTTAGTCTTTTTTTATTTTACACCAGGAAAATATTTCTCTTCTTAGCAGAGGTCCTGTTAGCTGCCCCTCTCCGATCTCTTTAATAGTAGAGTGTAAAACAACAAAAAAAAATAGACTGGCTGATTACATGTAAACTTCTCTTTCCAGCAACTTCCACCCTGGCCCAGTGCAAGATTGGGCGGTTTTTTCAGTATTAAGTTTCTGGCAGAGGCAGGGGTAGGGCTAAACCTGCCTCTGGAAAATAATCCCTTTCGACCTGTTGCTTACTATGAAAAAGAGAGAGAGAGAGGGAGAGAGAGAGAGAGAGAGCGAGTGAGCGCGCTTTAAATGGGGATCAATTTGAGTTTGACTCAATCCCTTGCAATTAAACTGCCGCCCGCCCCAGTTATTCCAAATTTGTATCTATCTGGTTAAAAACTACTGTCATTGCATCACCAAATTTGACCGTTGGAGGGGGCCTTAGGCGTCCGGGTGGATGTGTGCATATTCATATTTATTACGCATATACATATGTATAGAAAGCTAGGAGAAGGTCGGGGTGCTGATTTCCTCTGCACTGCCTGGAATCTTGGTGACTTTCGGGGGTGGGGAAGCCGGAGGGCTGGCGAGGGTCAGCCTGAGGCGCTCACTGGCAGGCAGAGTGACTCGGCGGGGCTGGTGGGGACTGCCATGTTGGCACATTTCTGTGGCCTTTGGCCAAATGAAGTTGACTAGATCAGTATTTTTCGAGCTGTGGGTTGTGACCTGTATAGCTGGGTCATGAAATCAATTTAAAGCTCACGACCCGTCGTTTGTATTTTTTTTTTTAATTTTGTTTTTTTTTTATCAAAAGAAATAGAATACGAAACAACAGGATTAAAATTGAGTGCGTTATGCTGTATGCAGTAAAGGTAGATATTGTATGGTGAAACTTTGGATACATGTATATGTGATAAATGTGAATCTGCACGCATTTACAGGTATACTAGTTCGTGGGACATGGTCAAGAGCATCTGGAAGTCATCCGAACAAGTAATACTTTAGACCTCTTCCAATTCGCAGTTTGCTAATGCCAAGACAGTGGATTTTAACGAGGGACAAGTTTGATCTCCCAAGGAGATCTGGTGACATGGAGGCATTTTGATTATCGCGACTTCGGGGTGGGGGTGGGTGTGTGCTCTTGACATCTAGTGAGGGGAGGCCAAGGGTGCCGCTAAACATCCTACAATGCACAGGACAGCCCCCCACGACAGAGAATCATCCGCCCCAATGCCACAGTGAGAAGGCTGAGAAACCCCATTCTAAGGGTAGCTATGGGTAGGCCCACTTATCCATAGTAGCCTTGTAGCTACTTGCTAGCATTTATTGAGCACTTACGATATGCAGACACTCGTCTAAGTGTTTCCTTAACGAGCACGCTGCATTCCTACAGCATGTGGGCGATGAAACGATGTCCTCATCTCCATTTTCAGATGAGGAAACTGCTCGGGGTGATCGAGGGCCGCCTGAGGTGACACGGTTTGCAGGGTTGGGATCCAAATGCAGAAAGTCTGGTTCCAGCCTCCTCGAATCGGCATCCTACATTTCTGCAGCACCTCACTGTTTCGAAAGCCTTTCTTGGGTGGTAAAATATATATATAACATAACATTTTCCATTTCAACCAGTTTTAAGAGTATAATTCAGTGGCGTTGAGGACAGTTGCAATGTTGCGTAACCATCGCCGCTGTCGACTTCTGTAATTTTCAGCCCCCCAAACAGGGACGGCACCCATCAAACAGCCGCTCCGCAGTTCCCGCTCTTGAGTCTGGCCGCTTTGACTTAGCTTTTGTTCAGAGCTCCTCTGTGCCGTGGCCCGCACCAGCCTCCATTCGTTCTCATGGCTGATTAAGATTCCGTCGGAGGAAGGTACCACGTTGTGTTGATCCATCTTTCTGTCGATGCACGCTTCCGTTACTTCCACCTTTGGGCTACTGCTGTGGCCCTGGAGTTCTTTCATGCAGACAGTGGAGAAGGGTTATGTCACTAAGGACGGAAGAGAAACTGATTGTTTTGGTCTCAGGTACTGTGCCCTGTCGTCTCACGTTTATGATCTCGTTTGACCTTCATGACACCCCCAGGATGCTTCTCCATTTCAATGCATATGAAGAACAGAGAGTCATCTGCACGGGGTCACAGCCAATCAAGTGAGTCATCTGCACGGGGTCACACAGCCAATCGAGTAGTCATCTGCTGCGGGGTCACCCCACAGCCATCGAGTGAGTCATCTGCACGGGGTCACACAGCCAAGCAAGCACGTTCTTCCTCGTCATGAAGAAAGGTGTGGAACTCTGCAGGGCGGCTGCCTTCTGGAGCGGGAGCTGAACTTAATTCTGATTTGCACGGAAAATGTGGTGGGTAAAGTTCTCTCAATAATTATATCGTACTATTTCCGGGTGCTCTATATTTACATGTATGTGAAGAGGTCTCAAAGGAGAATACAGAGCATTTGCATTGTGCAAGAAGGAAACTATATTTCATC
Organism: Pteropus medius; assembly: GCF_902729225.1. Lineage (NCBI taxonomy): Eukaryota > Metazoa > Chordata > Mammalia > Chiroptera > Pteropodidae > Pteropus > Pteropus medius. The sequence goes on along the minus strand of NW_024349798.1, from coordinate 15,437,772 downwards.
CTTGACTCGATGCTGTGACTGTTGCTCCATCAGTGTCGATGAGGGCCTACTATGCGCCAGGCACTGCTCCAGGCATGGGATATGGCAGCGGACAGGACAGATGGAGTCCCACCCCATGGACTAGTGAATACATAAGCGAGCAAACATATGAGCGTTCCAGGTAGCAATGTGGGCACAGAGTTACACTTTGCTTTTTAAACAGTGTCCAAGAGGAGAGGATGCTGACCGCTGAGACCGGGGCCGGGCCCGACCCCTGCAGCCTCCAAACTCACTGCGTTCCCAGAAGTGACTATGCATCTATTGCCCTGAGTCGAGCATAGCGTCTTCCCCTGGGCCTTGGGGTCCCGTTTGTTGGGAGGGACGGAGCCTGAAGCTGGACTTGTCCATGTCCCGCTTTTAACACACACTTCTTCTCTTGAACCCTTGACCTTCAGAGTTCAAGGTTATCTTCTCCATCAAGAATCAGCAGGACTTCTCTTTATTAGAAAAGGGACAGATGGTAAATCGTTTCGTCTCTGCGGGTCACCCAGTCCCTGGTGTCATGACCTGAAAACAGCCAGGGACAATATGCAAATGATGGACGTGGCTCTGTTCCCATGAAACCTTACCTGCTTATGGACCCTGAAATCAAATTTCATATCGTTTTCCACATGTCAGAAGGCATTATTTAAAATAATTTTTTTTTAAATTTTACATTTTAAAACGTAAAAACTATTTCTTGCTCGTGGGTGGAGGACTGGATTTGGCCCACGGGCCATAGATCATTGACCCCTGCTCCGTGTCATCCCTCGTGGAGGGTCCTGGGCCCCTGAACGTCCCACTCCTGCTGACTCACTGGGTCCTGAGGAAGCGCTTTTCTCTTTTTTCAGAAAGGTGTTGTTTTTAGACAATCTCAGCCTTGTATCGAGTCAGAATTTGCCTCGCTGTATTCAACGTTCATGCAATAAACATTTTAAGAAATTTACACATTTTAACTACATAGGGTGGAAAGTTTAGAATGTACATGAAGGTAGAGAGAATAGTGTCATGAACCCCTACGCACCTGTCACCAAGCTCTGCCACTGTCAACATGTAGCCAATCTGGTTTCCTCTCCACTTGGCCCTCTGATTATTCATGGATTCTTTTTCCTTTAAAATTTTTTCAATTACAGTTGACATACAATACTATATTAGTTTTGGGTGTAAAACATAGTGATTAGATGTTTGTGTACCTTATGAAATGGTCTTCCTGATAAATCTAGAACCCATCCGACACCATACATTGTCATGACAATATTATTGACCACATGTATGGATTCTTTTAAAGAAAATTCCAGAAATTATATCACTCCATCAGTCAATCATTCAGTACACATCTCTGAGAAATAAGGACTGAAAAATTTTACCAGGTTGCCGTGATCATACCTAAAAAATTAACACCGATTTCTTAATATCATTTATATCCAGTGAAAAATTTCCTCGACTCAGTTTCTTTCCTAGCTGATTTGTTTAAATCCAGATTAAAGTCAGTTAGTTAGTTGCGTCTAGTTAGTAAATCTCTTAAGTCTCCTTTTAAAATAACAGGCTTATCGAAGTATAATTGGCACATAATAAACTGCACATAGTTCAAGTGTATAACTTGATAAGCTTTGACATATGTCTGTAACCACGAAGCTATCACCACAGTCAAGGAGGTAAACAGTCTTCTTATCTTCAAAGTTTCTTTATTCCTTTTTATAATCTCCCTTCGGTACCTCCCCTCCCCCGCCCCATGCAATCACGAATTTGCCTCCTGTCATTATAGATTAGTTTATATTTTCCAGACTTTTACATAAACGGAATCATATAGCATGTACGATTTTCTGTCTGGCTTCTTTGCACTCATGATTGGTTCAAGATTAATGCATCTTGTTGGGTGTATCGCGACTTTATTCTTTAGGATGGGTACACCATGCTTTATTTGTCTATTTACGTGTTGATGAACTTTTGGATTATTTCCAGCTTTTGGCTCTTCTAAGTAAAGCAGTTAAAAGAATGAAAAGATAAGCCACAGACGGGGAGAAAATATTTGCCAAGCATATATCCAACAAAATATTTGTATCCAGAGTATGGAAAGAACTCTGAAAATTCAATAGTAAGAACACAAACAACCCAACTAAAAATAGGCAACAGAGTCAGACAGCCACGTTACCAAATATGATATACAAATGACAAATAAGCACATGAAAAGCTATTTAGCATTTTTACTTAGAGAAAATGCAAAGTAAGGCCAGAATGAGATACCCCTGCATACCTATGGTGCTGAGTCGAGTAAGTCAGATAAAGACAAATGCCATATGACGTCACGTGCCGGTGGGATCTAAAGAACAAAATAAACGAACAAACAAAACAGAAACAGATGCATGGACACAGATGACACTTGGTGGTCGAGAGATGGGAGGGGGTTTGGGAGGATGGGTGAAAAAGGGGACGGGATTAAGAAGTACAAATCGGTAGTTACAAAATAGTCATGGGATGTCAAGTACCGCGCGGGAAATATAGCCAATAATATTGTAGTAACTACATATGGTATAGGGGGGAACTAGACTTATCGGGGTGACCACTTCGTAAGTTATGTAAATGTCTAATCAGTATGTTATACGCCTGGAGCTAAGATGATATTGTACATAAACTGTCATTGAAAAATAAAAAATTATTTAAAAAATAAATAAAAGAGGTTCTTTGTTAAAACAAAAAAAGAAATGATCAAGTTAAGAAGACTCGTCCTACCGAGCGTTGAAGAAGAGGAGGAAGAGCTGGGACCGACTCTGCTGGTGGGGACAGGAATGGTACGAGTCACCTGATATCCATGTGCTCATCTCCGGGACCTGTGACTATGTCTGTGACCATGACATTGGAGAGGGACCATGATTAAATCAAGGGTCTTGGGATGGGGGAGATTATCCTGGATGATCTGGGTGGCCCAGTTTAGGTCCTCGTAAGAGGGAGGCAGGAGGGTGACAGAGAAGCTTACCGAAGCTCCGGTGCTGGCTTTGGGGAGGAGGGAGGGACCACGAGGCGAGGAGGGCAGGTGGCTTCTGCAAACTCGGAGAGGCGAGAGGGCGAATCTTCCCAGGGCCAGAAACGACGCAGGCCTCTGACACTTGGATTTAGCCCATTTCAGACTTCCGACCTCTAGAGTTGTAAGATAATAACTTCAGATGGTTTTAAGCCTCTGTTTGTGGGAATTTGCTACGGCAGCTGCAGCAAATGAATTCATACATCTGCGTGTGATCCAGCCATTCCATATCTAGTTATTTACTCAAGGGAAAAGAAAACACGTACGCTTGTATACAAACATTCTTAAGTCTTTTAAAATCCGTGAGAGTTGCTTCTCCCTCCTTGATGTCCGCCATTTATAACGAACATCTGTTGAGTGCCTACCAATCCCTGATTCCTACTCTTGACAGATATATGGTCAATAAAACCCATTTATCTTTCTTTACGGGGTATTCGCTAGGCGCTCACGGGCCCTAGAGTTCCCTCACTGACATCAAGTTTAAATAAACTCTGTTCTTCCACATGGTCTCCATGTGATTGTGTGGAAATCCCTCCCAAGGGACCGTGATTCTGAGAACTATCCCCAGAAACCCAGTGTGGTCTGCTCAGGGTGATTCAGGATATTACGCATGGTCAACATCCATTTTTTGTTTGTTTGTTTTCCTAAGATTCTTCAACCTCTCTGGGCAATGACGCCCCAATTTTCACTTGGAGCACCGTCCTCCCTCACTTTCTAGGTCACGTGGCTTTGCCGTGGCCTGCCAGCTTTGTGGCAGGAGGGCAGCCGTGTGTCCAGACTCGGCTGATTGGAGAACGCCATCAGCCTGGCCAGGGGTCTGGCTCAGGACTGGGCTCTTGGCCTGAGCCGGGTCACTGTGGACACACATGGCTGTCGAATCTCTCGTGGACAGGTTTCTGGGAAAACATGAGTCAGAGTAAAGGGGAGGAGATGATCTCCGAGATCGCTCACTCTTGCTGGAGCAGCGAGTTGGCAGAGAACCACTCTCGAGACACTGACGGTGTGTTTCTCGTTTGGGGACACTTATGGAGACACCTGGGGCGAGTCTGTCAATATCGGTGACTTCGTTCGTCCATTCGATCAGTGCGTAGAGATCTTTCAGCCTCCGCGTTCCAGCTGGCAGGGCAGCAGCAGTGAACAGGGACCGGCTTTGAGGTCTCTGCAGCTCCCCGGCTCAGCTGTCCACTCTCCACAGGGGACCTGATTTACCTACCCAGCTACTTCTTCCGCCCCTTCAGCCCCGTAGACGGTGATCCCTCCGCTTACCAGATCTGCACACCGTTCACGCCCCACTACGGTTTTTTCTCCGCTAGGATTTCTCTGACTCGTCCACCTCCAGTGGCTTCTTCAGGCTTCTGACCAGATCTCCATTAAAGACAAAGTCAAGGCAAACACTTCCTTCTGTCCACTTCCCTGGTCTTTCTAACCACATTTCAGGAACTTTGAGGTCAGACGGATGTCTTGTTTATCTAGAGATCCTGGCGGTCCTTTGATAGATATTTACTGTGTATTAAAGGTTCAGGACAGATAAGGTCCCCGTCTTCATGGAGGCTGATATACAGTGGCAGGGAAATGATAATCACATAAATAAGACCACGTCATATAATGATGAAAATCAGATAAGGCAATGAGAGACTGAGCTGCAGGAAGGCAGACAGCACTGATATGGAGGCAGAGAAGACTTATTAGAAAAGGTGGCATTTGAAAGGATATGACGAGTAGATGGATTGGCTTCTCTCCTCCTTTTTGGTTTTAGTTTGGTGGTTTGTGGCAAGGACATCGGGCAGCAGAACTTCTTGCTTCCTTCTTGTGCTTTTACCAAATTCCTTCCAAATAGCCCGAAACGATCCAGCAGAGTGTGGTGGACAGCCTGCGAGGCCTCGGTGAGCCCGCATTCTGGTGTTGATGCTCCTGCGTGGTCCCCACTCCCTGAACGTCGGCTGGACTTACTGACTTCTAAGAGATAGAATAGGGCAGAAGTGATGGATATCACTCCATCTTTACTTTATAAAATGATTTCGGCTTCTGCTTTGGTCTCTCTCTCTCTCTCTCTCTCAGTGAAGACAGCTTCCACCTCATGAGGCAGCTCTATATCACCCACATGGCAAGGACTGAGGGCTGTGGCCTGCCAGAATCCAACTGAGTGACCTTGGACGTGGAGTCCCCTGAGGTGAGTGTTCAGGCCGAAGCCCTGGCTGATGGCTTAACTGCAACCCACGGGTAACCTTGCGTCAAAGACACTCAGCCAAGCCACATGCTAGTTCCAACAGAAACGGTGAGGTGACAAATATTTGTTGTTTTAAGCCACTATGTTTTGGGTAATTTGTTATGCAGCGATAGTAAGTTTAGAGCCAAACAAGTGAGACCATCTGTAGGTCAAGTTTGAGTTTGCCTCTCTTGATGAGTGAGGCAGATAATCTTGTATCCAGGTAGATCTTCTTCGTTCGACTAAATAGCCATCCCGAGGAACCCCCATTGTGGCCTTTTGAAACGTTTCACACTGGATTATAATTGTCTGTTTGTGGATTATTGACATTACTAGGCTTCCCAAGGATACCTAATGTTTTCTTTCTTTCTTTACTCCCTGTCTCTCATTATCATAATTAACATGCCGAAGATTGAGAGTATTATTGAGAGTATCCTGTGCCTTTATAAGAGCCCTGTGAGGAGAGTATTATTCTCCCATCATCATTCTGTAGACGCGAAACTGAGACAGAAAAGAGTTAAGTTGCCTAAAGCGATGTCCCAGGATGTCGCATGTGAGCGGCGAAGCCTCGATGCTGAGCCGCTGGTCTGGCGCTGGCTTCAGAGTCCTTAACGCGCATTCATGTTTAAGTTAAGTGAGCGAGTGAGCAGGATGTGGGACTTCAGACCGCTGTCCCGGGGAACCAGAGACCTCTCTGTTACCTATTTATTCACTGGTGTTTTTATAACCTTTCGAGCGGTATTTGTTGTCAACGACGTGCAGTCTAATCTGTTGGACCATTTGTGCATGTTCTAGAAGCATCCTATTGCCTCTTCCACCTCCCGATTCACTCCGTGAAGCCTTTCACAGAAGGCTCGGCAGGCTCTATCTGTTGGAGTCTTTTATAGCTTAAGATCCTTTCCTGACCAGGCAAGTCAACGTGTGAGTTGCAAGCAAAGCCTCTCAGAGGCAAAATTTTGAACAGTTATCAGTTTAGGGAATCACGTAACAATAAACTCGTCTTTAAACAAATCAGAAGGTCCCACAGCAAAAACCTTTAAACTCATCGTTTTATCTGAGAACCTCCAGGGGCCTTTCTGCCTCTGGGTTGCCACCCCAAGACACGTCAAACACAGACTGTCATCACTTTGTCTGCTTGCCGAGGCCCAGACTTCTTCAGAATAGATAATGAGACTTCATTCCCGTTCTGCGTAAATGCGCCTGGAAAAGAATGATTACATTTCTTTTAAAAAGCGTTGGCATTTTTTTTCCCCAGTGGCTTAATTCGGGTTGCAATGTAAAAGAGAAGCATGGAGCAAAACTTTCAATAAAATAATTTGACTCGCTCTCCATAGTCATACAGACTTGGTTTGGCCTTGATGAATCCAGCATTTGAAGGGCTACATCAACACGATAAATTTTATGCCCTCAATAAAACTTGCGAGTGAGCTCGGTGAGAAATTCCAAGGTCTGGGAAGGCAATTAACGTTTGAAATATATATTGACTTGTTTACTGCGACATTTTATATGGCCACAGAGAGATACTGAGGATGTCGAGGGAAAAAATTTCCCTAGGAAATGAAAGGTTTGCTTTTCAAATAACATTGACATATCAGACTGCTCCCTAAATGCAGAGGAAAGTAAGAACTAACTAGCGGCGAAAAGCCTTCTCTCCATCCACATCACCATTTTCCTTGGTTTTCATTCCAACTGGCTCATTTCCTGGAGTGTATTTGTTGTCAACATCTCAGCGACTTAATTTCATTGGACCATTTGTATGTTCCTTGTAGTTTTGTGTGTAGCGGGGAGTTGTTTTTAAAATCGATTTGACTTGAGTTCAAGCCCCAGACTTACCTCTGTGACTTTATATAAGTCATTACCTCTCTGGAATTCATTTTCTGTCATGAGAGTTAAATGAAACAATGTGTTATAAGGTACTCTGTTAATTATAATGTGGTTTATAATTTAGGAAATCACTATTACTACTTCATGTAGCATTAACAAGCTCTTTTGGAGGATGGCACTGATACAGAGAATGTGGGAAGATTAAAAACAGTAAGCTATATGTATTAGTCAGTTACTGCTGCATTAATGCTGCATGACAAACAACCCCAGAATCTCATTGGTTTATGACAACATTGATTAATTATGTATATTCTGTTATATAAAGTTATCTATCTATCTATCTATCTATCTATCTATCTATCTATCTATCTATCTATCTATCTTGCTCATTGGCCCATAGCTTACCTGGGATAGCTCTGCTTCAGGATGCAAATGGAGTTTAGGTTTACTCTATGTATGGCTATGTGGGGAATGTCCTTTCATGGATGACGACAGAGATGCAGGAAGGGTGCTCAGAAACACAGGGTGTCCGTAAGTCCTGGGCTCTAAACTCATACACTGTCACATTTCCCTACATGTTATTGGCCACAGCCAGTCACATTACGAGCCCCACATCAATGGGGCTGGAAAATATACTCCAGTGACAGTGATCCGTGCCAAGAAGGAAACTTAGGGAGAAATAATATCACGTACCATCCTATCTATCTATCTATCTATCTATCTATGTATCTATCTATCTATCTATCAATCAAAAGAAGTTAAGAATCTGAGGTCATTTTATAAACGAAAGGCATCTAAGAAACACACAATTTTCTCTCTTTTATATTTGAACCTCAAATAATTTGAATTGACCCTGTACAATCCAAATGAGGATTACGTTCTTTCTTTTTCCTGTATTTGATAAAATCATCAATTCCGGATCCATCAGCAACTCATTTTTCCTTTCGAAAGTCATGTCTTTATCATTCAAGGTCTCTGAAAACTCTTTGGCTGACTGCGAAATGTCTATTTTATTGGTTCATCTTTAAATGTCGATGACCAGGCAAGATTATAAAAGAGTTGAGTGTTTACTCATCTATTCAAATCGTGTGATCCAGTGGTGTGCATGAGATCAGGAATCAGGAAGAAATCCAGGGCTGGTCCTAGCTCTGGCACTAAATTTGGACAAGCTGGGGATAGCCTATGAGAAAAAGAGCTGGGGACGCTCCAGGGCAAATCAATGAATGATGCTAACTGCTCGCAGCAACCTCTTAATGAATGCAGAAGTCATTGTCTAAATAAGCATTTCTTTCCAACTGCAGTCTAGCTCTAGCCGTTTTGCCTAAAAGTTGGCAGATGTGACTTGCCCCAGGGTGTCAGCATCTTAAGGAAGATGTTTTCAATGTAATGTTTAAAAAATCTATAACAATCATGCAGAGGTTTTTTAAAGTGCTTGCAACAATTTCCCTGCTTTTTGCTCATTAAATATTTCTATTTTTCTCATCGTTAGTCCGGTGATCTCACCGCTGAGGAAATGATCAGAGGCGAGGAAAGAAAGTTTATTACAAAAATGTTCATTGTGGCACTTTTTAAAAACTAACGCGAAAAATGGGGCGGAACCTAATTGTCCAATAACGAGGGACCGATTGGATCAATTATTGTAAATATACTTAACAAACTATAATGCGGATGTTAAAATAATGTTTTTGAGTCATTAATTTTAATGACTTAAGAATATTCTCTTGGCGTAATATTAGATGAAATATGTAAAATAAGAAAACTGTAATATTGCATAACCATCGATTCTTTAAAAGTGCACATAATAAGATAAGATTCTAGAAAAATGTGAATAGTGGGTATCTCAAGATTGTGAGGTTGCTGGTGCTTTCCATTCCCTTCTTATATGTCTCTACATTTTTTGGTTTTGACAACAAGCATTACATTTTAATTTTTCATATTTATTAAGGTGATACATAGATATAGTTAAAAATAAAAAAAAAATCTTTAAAAAGTCTATAGTGACATAGATCAATCATGTCTAGCTCCCCAGAAATAACTCTTCATACTCATAGCTATTTCTTTGGGGATTTCCTTCCGTGTGTCTGTGTCATATGCTTATCCCTCTATTTCTGGAATCGTGAGTTTCAGAAATTCCCCGCTGGCTTCCGATCGTGATGGTTGAGGGGTTAACTCTCTTTCATCAACCTCCCCACTTTCTCTTCCCGCCCTTCATTGTCTCAATTTACTATGTCTCAGTTTAATTATATCAAAATACTGGGTTAAATCGATAATAATGTTTACATCATTATGACCATGTAGATATTGTTCATGGCCAAACTATGTTTAGTTTCATATATATATATATAATTTTTTTCCCCGAATTTCCCAACTACTCCATATTTGCTGGACAACAGTTTTCTAAATGTACAGACACAATCCCAAACATTCTATATGTTCTACCCTTTTCCCATGAAAACATCTCCCTGACCACTCTCATTGGATGGTTTGCTCAGTATAGTTTAGGACTTACTATTGTTCGTCTGCCATTTGGGATCCCTCAGATCCCGTTTCTTCCTCTTTCTTTCTTTGCTCCTTTCTTTCGGGGGAATACAGCCATTCAGAAGCTTCCCAAGAGACAGTGCATGCGAGATAAACATTTGGGATCCTTTCACGTCTAAACATGTCTTTATCGTAGGCTCTCACTTGATTGGTGGTTTAGCTGGGTATAGAATTTGCCCTCAGCCATTTCAAGACCATTCCATCTCCTAGCACTCGGTGTTGCTGTTCAGAGAGATGAGTGGTGGATCCTGAGCCATCAGGATGCAGGCTGAATGGGACAGAGATGAAAAGAAGGAGCCGGGACCAATAGTGTAGCTGGAAGGAAGAATAGAAATAGAAATAGTAAAAAACATAAAACGACACAGAGGTCAAATTCCAGTTGATTGTTAAGGCTGAAAGAACTGGGCAGGCAAGAAATGCAGCTTAGAGAGGTCGCTCGGGGCTGCCCCATAGTTCTTGCAGGCCAGGTTCAGAGTTTAACCCAGGGAGCAGGACCGAGGTGAACTCTGATCCATGGCGGGGGTCCGGGCTCAGGTGTCTGCTCTTTGCTGGACATGATTTATCCTGTGCTGACAGCTCCCAGCAGGAATTCAGGAGCCTGAACCTACTGCTGATGAAGATAGACGGGCAGAGTTCTGGGACCCAAGCAGAGGCCCAGAACTTGGTTTCGATTAAGGCACTATAAAAACACTCTATCCCCCTCAATCTCTCCAGCAACCTCTCCTTGAATTCCATTCAGGTGGAGGAAAAAACACTGGCTTTAGACACAAGGTTTTCCGCCTCCTCAGATCAGCTCACACTCTGCCACTGGTGTTTGTAGGTGAATTCTATTCTGCAGGGTCACTAATGGGAAGAGTTATACACACCTCGAAATCACCATCATGATCTCCATTTAAACAGTGGTCCTGGGGAACTCGTTCGTCTGGCCTTATCCTCACAATGTCCTATGGGAGAGAAACACAAATAGGCTTGAGTCTCAGGTCATATGTGGTTTTCACAAGTGATTTTGGTGGAGAGGAAATGAGTTAAAACCTCCCAATGCTCTTATTGTCTCTGAGCAGCCCAGAGCAGACGCGCAGGAAACACAGCCCCACTTTGCAAACACTGGCCGTCTTTCAAATTGGCTTCCCCAGAAGTTTGAACAAGGAATCAACGGGAAAAGAAAATGATTCGGGATCGCAGTAGAATGGTGGGCAGTTTTTCAGAGGGTTTTGTCATCTTGCGAGAGAGGCTATGCTTGACTAGAGTTAGCAGGTTCTCTGCCGGGGAAGGTTTCAAGCTCAAGAGCTCAGCACTTTTGTCTTGCTGGAGTTTGATCTGTTCCAACACATAGATTTTTGCCAGGGTCATTGTCACTCTTTAATGATGAGACGAGATGAGCTAGATGATGAGATACACAGTGCTTGCAAATAAGTTACCGGCCCGCAGAAGAACCTTTTGGTGATCATCCCCAACTGCTTTTCAAAATAAACCCGGATATCAAGGTACCATGAAACAGCTTTCTTTCGTTTCCTCAGTGTGATGCTCACTCGTCATGAGAGACTTTAGAGTCACACACTTTAATTCTACCGAGTCCCCCTTGTGTGCTAACGGACGGAGAAGGTTATCAAGGATTCCTAAGACAGTCTCAGACGCTGGAAACTTGTGGGTGAGAGAGTAAGACTAGAAGAGAGTAGTAAATATTACTACCAGTACTTCTACTACCATCACTATTACCACTACTATTAGTACTACTATTATTATCACTACTGCTACCACTACTACGCTTATTCTGAGTACCATGACTATTACCACCACTATTTCTACTATTACTATTACTATTACCATTTTACTACACTTACTAGTACTACGGCTGCTGCTATGACTAATACCACTACTATTACTACTACTACTATCGCTGCGATTACTACCGTTATTACTAGCGCTACTGCTACTACTATTTTACTATTCCGAGTCCTATGACTGGCATCACCATTATTGCTACTATTATTGCTATTTTATTTCTCTTACTACTACTACTACTACTGCTTCTGCTGCTACGGTTACTATGACCACTGTTACTACTACTACTACTATTGCTACTCTACTACTAATATTGTTACTACTACGACTATAACAGCTACTCTGTTGCTGCGGCGACTGCTGTGACTAATACCATTGCTACTATGAGTAGCAGCTGCGTTTTTATTTTAATCACCTTCTACATGCATTCCACTTCACATATGCGATGTTACTCAGTACTCCCCAAACTTACCACTGTAGGGAATATTGACTCCGTCTTACATACGAAGATCTGAAGGAGATCATGGCAACACCCCAGATCCCCCGGAGCGGGTGGCAGCGCTGGGGCCGAAGCCAGCGTTCCCTGACCCTGCGTCTTAACCAGGATGCTCTGCCGAATACAACCAACACAAAAGCGGTGACAGAAAATTCACCTGCCCGATGACAGTAATTTGCACAGGAGAAGATGCGCGTAGTACGAGATCGTGCGAGGAGACTCTCGTTACAAAGACATGGGTCCAGGGCACCCCTCCCCTGTGAGGCTCCCCGGTGGGTCCTCCCCTTGTCCTTCTTCCTGTCACACTCACTCGCTCTCAGAAGGGCATGCGGGGTGTCTTTGAGCATTAGTGCCACTTAGCTGACCTGCTTCACTTTAAAGGGGGACGAGCTAACGCCCTAGAGTCGGGAGAAGACCGGGAAGTCTCTGTTCATCCTTCTGCTTCCTGTTCTAACCCCGGATGAAACCAACCTGGCGGCCTCCGCCGGCCTCGCCTTCCTCCGGCCCCATCCCAGTGTCCGTATTCAGATGCCACCCATTTACTGCCACGTAGGACCGACCCATGACAGGGAGGTCGGTTGATTATTCCACTTGATGAACGCACAGACTGAGCATCTAATAATAATAGCTGCATTCTCACCACGAACACTTGACGTATCTAATGTCAATCACAGCTTCACGACAGCCCTAGTCGATGGTCCTATCACCCCTCCAGACAGGACAGGAAGTGGAAGCTCAGGTTGAGTAACTCGCCCGAGGTCACTCGGCTTTAAGCAGCAGAATTCACCATATTGCGCGAGATAATTACGCTTTGGTGGGAATAGTTTTGTGTGTGTCCGAGAGACAATATACAGATCAATCAGACTCAGTTTCCTCACTTTCAAGCTGCTTAAGACCCAATTATGACAAAAGATGTGGACACGTGTCAATGAAAGCTTGACCAAGGACAAGGTTATAGGAGAGGAGGTGAGGTGGCCGTCAGAAGGTGGGCCGAATAGGAAACTAACCAGCTCCGAGGCTCCAGCTCGTACAGTGGGTCACAGCGTTGCCAGGCCACCTGACCCACTGTGGTCTGGGGGCAGAAGCAGGCGGATCAGGAGGGTTAGCCGAATGACTGCATGAAAGCTGTGATGCGGAGAGTTTTAAAGAGGCCAGCTCCCCGCCTCCCCCTGGGAGCTGTTTCTCTCTATGATGGAAGTGTTTCCCATGCAAAGGAGAAGTCGCAGGCCACAGCTCTTTGTCCCAGACCGGACATGCCACGGTCTCAGGAAGGAGGTTCTCGTGGAGGCCCCTGAGCTAGCGCAGATTCCACCCGTCCTGAGCTCGCTGTTGGTTTTCTACACCACTTTATTGAGGGGAGTTAGTTCCGGAGACTCACTGCACGACATGGGGTCTGTACCTAACTATACTGTATTGTGTGCAGTAGTCCCCCCCCTTAGCTGCGGTTTTAGTGACCTGAGGTCACCTGCTGTATGAAAATAGTAAATGGAAAAGGGCGAAAGTCAACGATCCGGATGTTCTAAGTCACGCACCATCCTGAGTCACGTGATGAAACCTCACGAGGCCCTGCCCTGTGCCGCCCCAGATGTCAATCATCCTGTCCAGTGTCTCCACAATGGAGATGCGCCTGCCCGTTAGTCACTTAGTTGTCCTCTCGGTGATCAGACGGTTGGTCGTGGTGTCACAGCGCTGTGTTCCAGTCGCCCTAATCTTAATAATGGCCCCGAAGAGCAAGAGTAGTAATGTTGGCGATTTGGACATGCCAAAGAGAAGCCATAAAACACTTCCTGTAAGTGAAAACGTGAGTTAAGTACAGTAAAATATTTTGCGAGAGACCACACTCACATACTTTTATTATAATATACTGTTAGTATAGTATACTGTTATTATATAACATACTTTTATTATAGTATACTGTTACAATTGTTCTACTTTATTATTAGTTATTGTTGTTAACCTCTTCCCGTGCCTAATTAATAGATTAAACTTTATCACATGTGCGTACGCATGGGAAAAAACATAGCATCGATACAGTTCAGTATTAGCCGCGGTTTCAGACATCTCCTGGGGGGTCCCAGAGCATATCCCCGTGGGAAAGAGGGGACTACTGTACTTAAAAACTTGCCGAGAGGGTCGATCTTATGTCAAGTGGTCTAACTACAAAAGAAAAAAAGTTGTCATAAATGATCAAAGAGGTGGGAGGAAACTTCTGGAAGGGGTGGATGAGTCTGTGCTTACTTTTGAGAGTTGAATAAGAGTTAAGCAGAACATCGAATCTCGCTGAAGAGACAGAAGGAATAATGCTGTCTCTCATTATTGCCCCTAGGCCGGGAATGGTACCTTTCCCTTCCCCCACCCGCTCTTCACAGCGACCTGCCCTGCCTTCTGCTCTCCGTCTGTCCCCTGCTTCGAGGCTCTTTGAGGAAACAGAACACTAACTGGACTCATCAGAGCAGGGGCTATTGTTTACCAATGCGTGGAGACACTCGTTAAAAGCTCAGACCCAGACCGAGTCCTCCAGAGCTCTTTGCTGCAGCCCGGTCACAAAGCAGAAAGGGCCTGCGTGCGAAGGTCACTGAGCATGCGCGTTGCGCATCCACAGAAGGTGCGGAAAATCTGTGGGCCGGATGCAGGCGCAGGTGGGAGGCGGGAGCCTGTGCCGTGGTTCCTGCGCAGCCTTATCAGAGCTCTGCACAGATGTCACCGGGCCTGGCCACGCTAAAGTGGTCTTTGATGCTTGCCTGCCAGCCCTCCAAATCCAGTCCCTCTGGGAGAATTCTGGACTGGTGATGCTCGGTGCTCGGCTGGCTGAGGTTGCTGTTAAAATCTCGCACATTAAAATCTCACCTTGGGTTTTTAACCCTCTGCATGTTCTCACTCCCGTACCTTTTCTTACTGTTGGGTTGTCATCTCTCTTCCCTGGGGTCCAAGCCAATCTAGCCTTCAAGGTTTAGCTCATCTGCACACCCCTCCTTTTTTTCTGATTCCCTCTCGAAAAAAAAAAAAAAGAAATTCCTCTCTTTTTATCTGTGCTTTTTAATGGCACTCTTTTGTAGTTTTCTGTATTTCTGTCACCCCATTTCTTGAGGATGGATTGTGCAAATCTGATTTACCTGCGTGTGTTCACTTAGTGAACTGCCGGGGACTGATCGATTAATTAAACAAACCGACATTGCGGGGGTGCCACCTTGCGTGCCGGATGCTGTGTTGGATTCTGGGGATACACTGACAGGATCCCTGATCTAAGAAATGTCCAGTCAAGCGGGAGAGACAGACATAAGTGGCAGAATCACGCAAACAAACCCAAACGAACACTGAGCCTTCGCGAGCGTGTCAGAGGGCGCCGACCTTGCTGGGAAGGTGAGTGAAGTGACGATGTAGCCAAAGTCTGCAGGGAGCGTGGCCCTAACCAGGTGAACGTCCCAGGGAGAAGAAAGACTATGCAAAGGCTCTGGGACGCGGGGGAGGGTTAGTCCCGCGTGTTGGGGGAAGCAGAAAAAACGAAGGCCAGTGTGGCCAGTCTAGACCGTGTTAGTGCCACGGCGAGAGAAGGTGGGCTGAAGACGTAGGTCGGGACTTGATCTGCAGCCAAGGTCAAGAGGCTGATCTTTGTCTGCCAGTCATGTGCCGGGCACAGCTAAGGGGCTCCCTGAGGATCCAGATTCCTGAACGATGGAGGCTTCGGTCCCCCACGGGCACACTGGCCCCTGCTGTCCTTATGGCGTGTGCAATGATGAAGCGGGTAGGGACCCTCTTTTTCACAAGTCAGGTTGCTCTCCGTGCAGCTGGGGAAGGTAGGACAAACTGAGTGGCGATGTCCTTCTCCTATAGCCTTGAGGGAGATGAAGAAATACGGATTGAAACTGGATTGTCTTTTAATTCCCATAAGCGGAGGGAGAGGGACTCAGCTGGGTCAGGACTTCCTCGCCGCTGTGCCCATTTTTGTGACATCGTGAGTCTATCCGCTGACTGGACCCCGCCCGTGAGCTTGGGCCGGTCTGTCCCGTGGGATTGGGGACTCACACACGAGGCCCTGTCTCGGGCCAGGCTCTGCGTAGCAAACTCTCCACACCTGCCGTCTCGATGGAGAGGGGGTTTGGGAGAGAAGCGGACGAGTTTCGTTTTTGACTCGTTCAGTGCGAGAGTCCGAAGGACGTCTGGTTGGATACCCAGAAGGTGGACATATGGCCCCGGGCTTAAGAAAGTCGTGTAGTTGAAAACTCAGAAAAGCTGAGTGATTTTTTTCCCCCATCAATTTCAGTTTGTATAACTTTCTTAACCGTTTCTAATTGTTAACAGAGCATGAGAATTCCAGCTCTTTCTTTCTCCCTTCCTCCTTCCTTCCTTCCTTTCTTCCTTCCTTCCTTCCTTCCTTCTTTTATTCATTCATTCATTCATTCATTCATTCATTCAACTGTCTTAAAGCTTGATGAGAGAAGAAGACAAACTAAGAATAACCAAATAACTATTCTGCATTGGATTTGTCGTAACTATTGTGAGAGAGAGAAGCAGTGAGCACGAGGAGGTCACCGGTCTGGCCTCGGTGCCTGGGTGGAGTGTGACCCAGGTTCCTGAGTGGGGAAGCCAGGCACGGGTGTGGCTTTCGGGGGTACATGTGATTCAAGTGCACGTGGCGCGACGTACCAGGCACCATGCCAAGCAGGTTACAGTCATCGCTCGGTTTGTCCTCTCAGCGACCCTGGGCAGTGGGGACCATCGTGGTCGGAGGCCCGAGGCCCAGCGTTTCAAGTGACTTTCCCAAGGTCACAGTAAGTGGCAGAGCCAGGAGGTTAAACCCAGGCTGGCCAGCCCCAGAATCCACACCGTTTGCCATCCTACGGGATGCACACTCTGCCCTGGCGCCTCACTTATATACGTCCAGTTGAAGATTCTGGTGGGACATCTAAGCGACAATTTGATAAACGGTTTTCTTATCATTTAAATCGGTCTGAGCTGGGATTTCTGTTCTCGCTGGCAGAAGTATCCCAGCAGATACAGATGTGAGCGGATGTCTGTGAAACCGTGAAACTCGCGAGAGCGGGCTGGGCTGGACGTTCGGTCCGGGCGACACGTTAATGTTCTACTTCGGCAGTGCCTTCTGGGCTGTCCCCTCCTCTCGGAGCCGCTCGTCCTTATAGGATTTGCACGGACTAGACTGTCTTCTGGGACACAAAGACACGTAGAGATGATTCTTCTTTTTAACATTGAACCGTTGGGTATTACCTACCCAAGCACATCACATACGCCTGAAGACCCTCGGAAAGGACCTTCGTATGTGTCAGCCAAGTTGGACACGGGGCTGGGCCTGAAAACTGGCAGGTGTGGACTGCAGGAAGGGCGAGTCGAGTAGAAACAGCTCTCAGAGCAGCGGATGCCGGACACCGCCTCAGTCTCGGGCACCTCGCGTCCCGCCTGTCTTCTTGCAAATATTGTACCGCCACTTCGTTCTGTGTTGACTAAGACTGATTAACACCCTTTAAAGGACTCTTGTTGACAAGATTCGCTATAGAACATTTTAATGACTAAAACAAAATTACGGTGCAATTTCACTCGATCAAAGATAACACTAAAACACGTGCAGTTTTCAGTGGGTATGTTAGGACAGTGACCTCAAAACCTTTTTAAGGAATTCAGAGCCTGAATTCAGCTGGAGAACCTTCTAGGTAGAGGGAGCTGCAGGTGCAGAGGCCGTGAGGCAGAAAGTAGTTCACGGGGGGCAGGAGTACAGGAGATGGGTTCAGAGGGGTGACAGAGGCCCCGACACAGAGGGGGCGGAACCCAGTGTCATCACCTCATCTCACCTTTTCATAGAGAGACCAGAAATCGGGATTTATAAGCGCTATTCCTTAATTTTTACAGATAGTCCACTAATTTGAAAAAAATAATTAAACGCTGCACAGGCTAAGACCAGCAGTTCACTCCTGGCGGTGATTTTCCTTCTTGGGGACATTGGCAATGTCTGGAGATATATGTGGTGTCACACTTGGGTTGCTACGAGTAGGTGGCACGCAGGTGGGACAGAGGCCAAAGATGCTGCTAAAATCCTACAATGCACAGGACAACCCTGAACAACGAAGCCCGATCCAGCCCACGATGTCAGTAATGCTGATGGCGGGACACCCCGTGCTGAGCAGAGCACAGCTGCGGTGGAGTCCGCATGAGGCCAGCAGGTTTCTAAGAAGGAGCAGATGGGCCGGTGGCTCAGCGATGGCCCTCGTCACTCCAGGCCTCCCCAGACACCTCCCCCTGTCCCTTACGCTTCGGCTGAAGTGATTTCCCATCACATGCCTGACACTGCTCACTCAGTAACTGCCACCCACAGCCCCTGACCTCCCTGGCTGTACCCACCCCAGGTACGGAAGTGGGTACAGGAGGCAGGTGGCGCTTGGCCAGCTCCAAGGCTCTTAGACTTAAACACGGGGCCTTCCTTACCTCATCTCGCTGGGCTGCACCCTTCCGGGCGGCAGGTTTGTGCCTGTTCGTGTCTTTGGTCCCATGACAGCCCGGCCTGGCCCTTTGACTCTTGCTGGTGGAGTTCAGTTTCTCACTCGAAACCGGACCGGTCCCCTCAGTGCGTTCCAAGGGGCGTTGACATTCCCTGTTCTGCATACTGTGCTCGTAGCTGGTTATCAGAGTGACATTTCCACTGTCTTTTCCTCATTAGAATGAGTTGAAAGAGAAGTCATTTTGGATAGATGTGTGACATGATGCCAGAGGCTGTCTAGCTACCGTTTTCGATTAGAAGAACTAAACATTGTAAACGCAGAAACGCCTGTGGAGGCCACCAGGTCATTGGAGGGCATGGGGTGGGTCATTGAAACAGGCACGGTGGGGGCTGGGACGAACGGGGGCGGGGGCTCGCCCAGGCTAGAGGGAGCATCTGTCTCTCCTGTCCAGCCAGCTTTGCAGAATGGCAGTCGGGCCCAGGGTGGCGAGATCTTTTGACATTTCGATAGAAATCTGAAAATTTAAGTGTACTTACTAGTTTTTAAGTGCCCCGCTGGCTTTGCCTAAAACCCCGTACGTTGCCTACATGTGGTTTGCGAGTTATGAGATGGCGATCTCTATTTAGCTTCTTGAGAGCCATCTGCTTTCTGCGTATGGGAGTGAATCGTTCCAGAAAGTTAGAAATGGACCCGGTTAGGGACGAAGGGGCTGCTCGGTTCGAGATGCGGTCACTTCAGAAGAAAGGGTTTTCCAATCCCCCAAAGCAAAACCTCAACCAAATCAGCCTCAGGACGGCCGCCCGTGTGCTGGGGCAGCTACCAAGACAGGGGCCTCATCGGGATTCCTGCCTTTGTTTCTTATATCGGCCTGGGAGGCATTGGCTCCATTTCACGGATGAGAAACAGAGTCTCAGGGAAGTAGCTGCTCGTGATCACGTGATGGGACCGAGTCTGGGTCTGTGAGGGCTGAATCTTATGCCTGCTCTCGACTGTAGGTGTGGCTTGGGGCTCAGGCTGAGTGTTTCTGAACTTCAGAAAGACAGAGTGCGGTTTCTGATGACATCTGGGTGGGCAGAGCGGAACAGAGTCGACTGGACAGTCCCAGGAGAATTCTAGGCTCCTGACACGCAGAGGACAGCAGGGACGAGGTCGGCCCATCCTTCGTTTTCCTGAGCAGCTCGCCCCGCCCCCTCACCACTCTGAGGGGCTGTTTTCACCGCCCCCCGGGGCTCCCCACCTGGACTGGGCCTTGCTTGGCACACCGAGTCAGTGGCTTTCCTTCCCCAGGGACATCTCACGAGTGTCCCTTCCTTCCCCTCTCAAATCACCTGCGCGTAGACGAATCCTGTCTCGGCGTCTGCTTCTGGGGGACCCCGAAATAAGACATGAGCACACCTCGACTGCTTTGTTTCTTGCAAAGCGTGGATCCTATTTGCTTCTGTGGAAGCTCGTCTTGTCGCCAAGCTCCAGCCATCTGCATTTATTACAAAAAGTCTCTTGTTGTCACGGGGCACATTAGGACAGACTTTAGCACTCGTTTTGACTCAAGCCTCCTAGTAGAACGATTCGAAAATGCAAGGGGAGGGAAGACACAAACCAAACGCATTTGGTCGCAGAGAAGATGCTCGCTGTGGTCTCTGCCACGCTCCCTGTGGTTAATATATGATCTATTGTCAACAGAGCAGCCTTGTCAGTGATAAGAGGCTCTTTCCTTTCATCTTTCCGTTTAATTTTCTCTCTAATGACTTTAAAGGAAGAACTCTTGGGCACTGAAAATTACTTTGGATTGTAACAAGAGAGATCCAGAACCCTTTTTCTATTTCTTTTAATGGTCATTCAGGGACATAGTGTAATTGAATTAAGACACTTCCAAGAGGTGAATTATAGGATAATAACTCAGACCTTTCTGTTTAATTGGCTTTGGCCTGTGGCCTTGGGTCCAGTAGATCTGAAGGGGTGAATTACGGCTCCATAACTCACAAGGTCCCATTCAAAGAGACCGTGGTTAAAGATAATTAACATCGACACCCAACTCAGGCAGAGGCAATGCGAGGCCGAAGAGTCTGGGACGAGGGGGAATAGAGAGACGAATCTGGGAACTTTGCCCCTCACTTCAAAGAAGTTAGACATCAGAGAATAATGTCCGACCCTCAGTTAAGACGAATGGCCTCTCGGCCCACCAGGACTCTGGGTATTTTTCACCAAAGCTCAGACTTGCACGTGCAAAAGTCTGAAATGTTCCATCCTTTCAGATCTGATAAAATAACAAATCGGGCTTAAAACCGAGCCAGGACATAGGCGAGGTGTTCAGCAGGTGCCTGCACCCTGGAGGCAGAATGGACGGTGACATCCTAGGGCACTCCGATGTCCCTCTTCCTGTCCTCCTCGAGAGTGGTTTTCTCACTGATGCCTGAAATTTCACCATTCACAATTCATTTGTTGGGGTTAAACATTTCGTTCTTCTATTTTCTCTTTTTCAAAAGGAGTCATTGTCGTATATAAGTGAACGTGTGGCACTTAACTCATAGACAGATAGGAATTCGGGTCTAAACTCCACAATTTACAATCCGTCGGAGCCTAGGGAAATTGCTTAACTTTCCTGTGTTGCAAATTTCTCATCTGTAAAATGAGGGTGATAATAATACCGACTTCTTAGGACTGTCATGAAGATTAGATGAGAGAATGGATATAATATTTACTAAAACGCCTGACATTTTGATAAAGAATAAACGACGTTATTAAAAAATATCCTTCAGAGAGCAATGTGCATGCCAAGAACCACATAACTGACTGTGTTCTTTTAAATTCTAGAATGAGAAAGTCATTCCATGTAAGGAAAAAATGATGACAAATTCAATATATACCTTTTTCTAAAGATAGCTCTAATGAATATGCGGCCACCTCTTAGGTAAGTCTGACTTTTGGAAATTTCTAGAAACCTAGAGGAAATCGCCTTAAATTCAAAGGTTTATTTTAGGTCAGTGCCAGCTGACAGAACCCGTTCCATATTCACTGTCTGACCGCTTGCCTGTCATCTGCCAACCTTCTGCTATCTGTCCCAAACTTTTACCTAACGCTTATAATTCATTACAGTTCATTAAAATGAAAATAAAATTTATTTTGCATCCGGATGAAAAAAATACAACTCATTTATTATTAGCATATAAATGGCATTTTTAATGTCACTCTTGCCCCCAAATCACTTACATTTTCAATGATCACAGCACACAAAATTAATTTTTGATAGCCTTTTGTGATTTGGCTGAAAATTCTTATTTCTTTTTGTGCTTTAAACAGCAAACTGTATCCACTGCTATTCATAGCAAATTTTAGATAATGAAGCAATTAAAAATACATGGATTTAAGATCTTATCTCATTTTTCCTTTGGCCTATTTCTGCTTCATTATTCATGAAGGGATATGTTTAATTCAGAGTTAGTAATTGCAGATATATCGAGTATAAATTGTGCCTCACGTTCTTTACCCACTTCAATTTATTTTAGCAAATAGAGCTCTATTTAAAAAAGTCGTTGAGAGAGTATGATAAAAAAAAAAATCCGTGTGTGTTTGTGTGTGTGTATGAAGCTAAAAAATGTTAATAATTACATTTCCTGAGGATTTGCCAAGAGCCGGGCGCTATGCTGACCAATTACCTATGGCGTTTCATTCAGTCTTGAGAGAAATCTTATAAGGGAGGTACAGTTAGTGCTCCCATTTCTTGGATATGGAGACTGAGGCTCAGAGAGGTTAAAAACTGGCCAGAGGCCACACAGAAACAAGAGAACAAGGATCAGCAGCTGGCTTGACTGCCTACAGAGCCCGCGTGTCTAATCGTGCATCACAGTGTTTTGATGTCCTGGACTATGTGTGTCTGACCCTGGAAGGGATTTTTCCAAACCCTTAGAGATCACTCTGCTCCACCACCTAAGAGCATCTGCAGCTCATAAAATGCTGATCTGAGGAGCCTGTCGCTTATTCGGTTTCTATAAACCCTAAATATATTTTTGGGAATTTATCTTAGGGAAATAACAGACCTGTAATTCATGGTTTTTTGTAATGCACCGAACGTGTCACAGGGCATTAGATACCATTAAAAAAGAGAAAAAAGAAACAGAAAGGAAAAAGAGAGAGAAGAAAAGAAAAAAAAAAGAACAAAGGACATAACCTGAAAAAGCTTGGTTATAAGTTAAGTAAATTCTGATGCATTTATTCAGTGTTATACTCTGTAGCCATTAAAAACGACGATGAGAATCTTAGCTTACGGCCACTCAGAAATGTTCCTGCTAAATTGTGACATTAAAAATAGTGGGTTTGCGAGACAATATGCATAATGTACTCCTCTTTTAGTAATAAAAGCATTATAAATGTACACATATGTGTGTAAGAGGGCAGAGAATCTGAAACAGTGCTGCCCAACAGAAATATAATGCAAGTGGCATAGATATAGCCACATTAAAAAATAAAGCAAAACGGCGAGATGAATTATAATGGCATATTTTATTTATCCCCAAGTACCCCCAATATGATCATTTCAACCCGACACCAATCTAAAATTATGGAGATATTTAACTGTGTGTGTGTGTGTGTGTGTGTGTGCACGAGTCCTTGTGATCTGGCCTGTGTCTTTTACACTAACAGCGTGTCTCCACTCAGACTAGGCTCATTTCCACCACAGTGCCCACTGTGTAACTCATGGCAAGTCTAGAAGGACCTCCACAGATAGTTATAATACAAGTAGTCGATTTGGGTAGTGTGATTCTGAGTCATCAATAAAGCAGTGACATTCTCTCCAATTTAAGGGAGTAGCATCTCTCTGGATGAGATACATGACTCGTCCAAGGTCATACGGCTAAGATTCGGTGGAACGAGGAATTGGAATCAGCAGTCCAGTGTAGAGGCCACGCTCTTTGCCAACAGGAGCACGTGACTCAGGGACCATTGCTGGCCTTGGTCTCACCGGGCCAGGACACTCATGCTTTCGCACTGTACCTTCCTCTCGAGCTACCCAGCGTCCCGGCTCTCCCTCTGCAGGACTGACCTAGCTTCCTTCCCGATCCGGTCTGCATTCTAGCCCAGGTGAGTTTTCCTCTGGTGCAACGCTGACCCCGCTTTGTTTTCCCTATAGTGGCAAAATATCACTCTAATTAATTATATTCGGAGGTGGCCATGTCGATGCTGCTGCCGGAAAGAGAAACGTGCGTGAAATGGACGCGGCGTCTCTACTCCATCAATGCATCGTACTGACCCCTCCCCGACTGTGTTCTCCCGTAGATGCTGGGGAGACGGGAGGGAACAAAATCGGTAAAATTCTGGCAGGGGGACAGCAAAACCAAAACAAGTGAGTAAATCTGCAGCAGGGGAAGGGTTGCTGAGGGCTGTGCAGACGAATCAGGAAAAAGAGACGGAGAGATTTTTAAGTAGGATGGATACTAATCAGGCAGGTGTGTCTGATAAGGTGACATTGAGTAGAGACAGAAGGGAAGTGACAGCAGTCTTGAGGCTATCTGAGGGTTAGTCACCTAGCAAATGCAAAGGCCCTGAGGCAGGAGTGAACTTGGTCTGACTGAGGAACCACAGGGGCCACAGGGGCTGGAGAAGAGCTGATCCTGTCCATTCTGGAGGAAGTCTGAAGAGATCGAGAATGAGGCTCCAGTAGACTTCAGATATATAATATGCAGTTTGAAGATATTGGCATTGCTGTAATAGAACCCCTCTTGGTCACCCCAAAGAGTTGACAATGACACATATATTGAGGGACATCAGAAAGGGAGGCTGTTACTTTTGGGGGTCTACGCAGCCTTGAGAGCTGAAATGTGAGCAGAGTAAGGGGTTGGGTGGGGGAGGGATTTGCAGGCAGACGTAATCAAGAGGAACGTCGACCCCGAGAAGTTCACGGAAGTCTTAGGAGGATGGCGGATTCATAGGACTTCAGATGGGGGGTTAGGTCAAGTTCATTTACGACTCAACAGACGGGGAGGCTCCATTTTACATCTGGGTCAAACCTATTTAAAACACCAAACATTGGGAGCATCGTTATCATCTTAATTTGGTTTGTTCTTAGTGAACGCACCTCGTGGTTACGCCTGATTTTCAAACTTTGTTTTTTTTTTTTTTTCTTAATTCAGCCAATAACCGCCGGATTGGCCGCGCAGAGCAAACGAATGCCTCGTGAACGGGCTTTTTCAAACAGTGCGTTTCTTCGGCAGACGCAAAACGTTATTTGGGCTCCAAGCAAGCCTGATTTATGCCACAGGGATGCGGAGCCAAGGGATGTTGGTGCTGCCACCCTGGCACGCAAAGGACCATTTCTAGAAGTTCTTTAGAGTGCATGTTTCTCGGCGGCAGAGAGGATGGCGTCCAAAATAGGTAGGATTCACTCTGCAAGCCCATCGCGCAGACTGCCAGGAAGCCACGCCATCTGGATGTCCTCCTAATACATTCCTTCTCTCACCCGGAGTAAATCTCTGTCCTCATGCATATGCTTTGTAACGTAATCTCTGGGTTCCAGTCTTGGCTGGTCACTGACCAGCTCGGGAAGGTGACCCTAAATCCTCTGAAGCTCAGTTTCTCCTACCGGAAAGGGAAAAGAATGATTAAAACGAGGATAAATATGGTTGTCTTGCTGATGGATTAAAAGAATGCTTAGCAGAAAGTCCGGCGGCTCCTATTCAAGGTGAGGGTTAAGTGAGCGACCACGGCTGGGCCATCCACAGAGAGCCGCTTGTCTTTTGTTTTCTTTCTCTCTCACCCCCGCTTTTTTCCCCTGGGGAAAAAGGATAGGGCGTCACTTTCCAAGAAATGACACTCTGTTCAGTGACTTCCCATCAGGAGTAAGCAATGTTCCGTATCCTGCCATTGGTAAGTATCGAAAGGGCCCATGTCAGACAAGGCATGGCTTTTAATCTCTCTTTATTTGCTGTGTCACCTGTCAGTGACCTTGACTGTTGCCGGCTGCCTCGTGTTCTGCAGTTTGCTGATAAGTGTGTTTACTGCTTTCGAAGTCATGTCTGCCGAAAACCACATCTGGTTCCCCGCCGCCTCAAACAGGCACACAGTGAAATAGCAAGGCTAATTCTGTGGTGTACACAATCAGTGTCTGTCTCCCCAGAGGGTTCCAGATGGCAGTTCTTTGAAGGCTGGAGATCCTGGGGTGTGACATGAAGCCCTCGCTGAACTGATGGGGTACCACGATCGTGATGGACTGACAGGGATACCACGATCTTGACACTGGGGTGGAGAGGGAGCTCTCGCCCCAGGGAGGACTGGGCTGCTGTGACACTTAGCGACACCCCTCCCTCCCTGTTTGGTTCACCAGGAAACTTTGCACAGGGCCAGTCTGAGACCTCTCAAATGAAGTAACGTTTCCCACCCTAGCCGTCTTACTGGGTAGACGAGATGCAAGTCTTGAAGACTGGAGGAAGTCCAGGGCTGTGGGGGTAGGCGAGAGGCATTTTGTACTTCACTGGGGTCTGAATGGCAGCGTCTTTATGTAAAAATCACATAGAAACATCAGCTACCGTTTATCGAACACCTGCTGGATGCTACATGCTGGTCTTAGGTGCTGTCCTCTCCTGGACATAATTCTGTGAGGTGGCTGTGGGTGTTATGATGTCCATTTTACAGAGGTGACCGCTAAAACCCAAAGGCGAAGCAACCTGCCCAAAGATGGTCGGTCCTTAGGATTTGAGTTGTTTCACGTTTCTGACCGTTTACATGTATTTCATTTATATCGAATATATATGTCCGGCAGCTTCACTGCGGTGTCATAGGCTGGACATAGGTTAACTCCTAGGTGCTGCCAATCCATTTTCCAAAGTCATCATGATACAGTACAAGACAAATGTCCCTGAGTTGGGAGAAACCAAGCCCTGGACCGAGAGAAGAGAGTCCTTTGGTGGAGAGTGTGGAAAGAATTCAACACACACGCCAGAGTTGGAGTCAAAAGGCAAGTTTATTGGAAAAGGGGTGACACCTGCAGACAGAGTGGGGGCTCCTCTCGGAGGCAGAGAGAGGGGCACCGAGAGGAACAGTGACAGGAGAGAGAGACGAGGACAGTGAGAGAGACAGAGCGAAGGCACTGAGCGGGACGCCGAGTGTTCGGGGAACTCAGTTTATGTGTCATTGTTTAGTTCCCATTTCCTGTGACATGGACATACCGTAAGGAAGGGGAAAGGTATGCAGCCTGAAAAGGTAAGAACTTGTAGAGCAAAAGGACTGCGGGCTGTTCCCAGCCTTTAATCCGCAGGTTCCCCGTGATTTTAGCCAGAGGGAGTGAGTCTTGGTCCCTGTTTCCCCAACACAGGTGTGGGGGATGGGCTGTCAGCGATCCCCACAGAACTCCCCCTCTGTTCTGCGGGCGTCCTATGGCCTGGCTGTGGGCTGAGCAACACATGGCAGTCTCTGATTGTGGCTTAACATGTTTAATTCTCTTGCCTCCTCCCTACATTAATTTTATCAATCCCAGCAGCAAAGCCAAATTTGAAGCCGGTCCGGCTGTTCCTGCTCTAATATTTGTACCCACTGCAGTACACCTGGCCAGAGTGCCAGGTACAAATAATCGGAGCTTTCCAGGGAAACGCCACGCCCCACAAAGAGAGTTTTTGTTGCGGAGGTCGCTTTGTTTTGTAAACATTTTTATTAACACACAAAACACGTACAGCAACGTGCATATATCTCAAGTGAACAGCTCACTGAGTTTTTGCAAGATCTCCCATGAGACCACTGCCTGAGCAAAGGTACGTGACTAACACCCGCCAAAGCCTCCCTTAACTCTGTTCTCATTCTAGATGATTTTTACACTACTGAGCCTTCGCATTTCCATATGCATTTTAGGATTATTTAGTAGTCCCTTTCCATAAGAAAAAATCCTGCTGAGACTTTAAAATGAGACTATGTTGAATTAATACATTCATTTGAGAATTCTGTTAGCTTGGGATTATTTCTTCCCTAAATGCTCAAAAGAATCCACTTGTAAAACCATTTGGGCCTGGAGTCGGGCTACGTGTGTGTGTCTGTGTGTATGAGTGATGATTGTAATTGCAGATTCAGTGTCATTATTACCTGCATTGTTATGTTTTGATGTTCCTTGGGTCAGTTTTGCTAAGTAAAGAAAAAATCCTATTTCTGTTCTACGATGCATAAAGGAATTGTTTTGACCGATAGAAATGCTCCGTGTCTTGGCTGTGGAAGTGTTTGCTTGGGGGCGTGAGTTTGTCAAGACTGATTTAACCGTATGCTTAAAATGAGTACATCTATTATTTCGCCTATAATTTTGGGAAAATAAATGTAAAAGTCCAATAATATCAAGTGTTGGCAGTAAAATGGGATATGCCACGGGAAAGGGTCTACCTTAATACAAATGTTTGAGAAGACGGTTTGGAAATAGCGTTACACATTGAAAACGTGTACATGCTGTCTCTTAAACATTCTACCTCTAGGTACACGCTGTAGAGAAATTCTCCCATATATACTCAAAGAGATAGTACAGCATTTGCTGAAGGTCTGTTTGTAAGAGAAAAAAGTGAAAAATTGTCACCATGATTTGAAAGGTAATGGTGGCGCATACGCATGGTTGATTAGGCTAATCGCTCTTAAACATAGTGACTTCAACCTGGATAAATTCCTCACACAAAGGAGTCCAAAAAAATGTTGCAAAAGGGAAAGCATCGTTGACGTCGTCGTGTACATTTTTGAAAAAACCTCTATTCTTCCATTTTTTTCTCTCATCGTAATAAAAAATTGGAGTTGGCCACAGGGACATGCAGAATAAAGATGTCCGTGCAACTAGGGGTGACCATGCCTAGCCACGGCCAATGGGACATGAACACTATTATCTGGCAGCTTCCAGGAAGCTTCTCTAAGTGTAGCTGACAAGAGTTTTTCAATTCTTTCACCCCACTTTTCTCTTCTTCCTCTTCCCCTGGCTTCCTGTATTGGTTTCCTAGGGCTGCGATAAAAAATAGTGTAAACCGTGTGGCTTTAAACAACACAAATGTATTCCCCCACGACTCCGAAGACCGGAAGTCCTGTCAGCACGGCGTCTTCTCTTGCCCTTCTGCTAGCTTCCGGTTTTGCTGGTAATCCTGGGCCTTCCTTGGCTTATCTACCCATCATTCTAATATCTGCCTGTCTCCCATGACGTTCTCCCCTCTGTGTCTGAGCCCGTGTTTCTCCTCCTCTTACAAGGACGCTAGTCCTCTTGGATTAGGACCCACACTAATTCGGTGTGACCTCGTCTTCACTTGACAGATAACTGGGGGTTAGGACTTCAGCATATCTTTTCGGGGAGTCAGTTCAACCCATAATACCTTTTTCTTCTCCTTCTCGTATTTCTTCCTTACCCCTTGTATTTTTTCTGTTAGTTGGAATGTGGAAGTGATGGTAGGAGCTAGAACAGCCATGCTGGACCAAGAAGTAAATTTTAGAATGGAATCCATGCATGGAAGGTTGCAAGATAGAAGGAAGTTGGCTGGGTTCTTGAAAACATAAAGAAGCCACATCAGGTCTAAACTAGATATCTACCGAGACTTTTATATGAGAGAAAAATAAGTATTTATCTTTCGAAACCCCTCTTCCCTTTATTTTGGGGTTCTTTTTACTTGTGGCCAAACCTAATCTTCACACATGTGCATGTGCGCGCGCACACACACGCACACACACTCGTGGGATATATGGCATAGAGACAGGAAGAGAGTGTGGGGTAAGAAATGATAATCGAAGAGAACCTCACTTTCTCTGTGATGTTTTATTTCTCTTATTAAAAGAAGATAAAGCAAATAGGGCCAATGTTTAATAGTCATGGATTCTAGAAAGCGGAGACCATCGTCACAAGTAATGATGATATTAATCTTTGAATTCCAAATTTTTAAAGGGTATGTCCCCCCAAAATGCCCTCGAAAACTGAGAGGACTCTCTCTGTACCTCCTACTCAAGTCACATGGAAGACCTTTCTCATCTCCATTATATTCTAGAGGCAACTTATTTGAATAAAGATTTCAAACATTTTAAAACCAACTGCAAGTATTAAGATAAATAATAAGAGTCTATTTTTTTAATCTAATGGTGAGGAAGGGCTTCCTTATGGGAAGCCCAAAGGCAGAAACTTTAAATAATCAGACTGATTTTTTTTTTTTTTTTGGTGAGAAAAAGTTTTAAAAATCCTACATGAATGAAAAATATGCATTTAAATGGGAGAATATTTGTAACCTATATGACAGAATAGAATGACAATATTCTTAAAATATAAAGGGATATTTCAAATTAATGAAGAAGAAAAAGCCATGTACAGGCAATTTCGAAAAGCCAAAAATGAGTAGACCTGATACATAAAAATGAAAAGTAATACCTACTGATCGGGAGAATGAGAGAGTAATTGCAAAATTCACGTAGTACTGGTAGAATTGAAAATTAGCAGAACCTTCTGGTCGAATATCTCGCCTGGTGTGGCCAAAGCCTTAAAGAGATTTTGACACAATTATTTTACTGCTAGGAATTTATTCCGAGAAAATAAAGGAGAGTATGTGCAAAAAATTAGCTGCAAACATGCTCATCGCAAAGTTGTTTATAGGAGCAAGGAAAATGGTAAACAACCCGACTGTCCAAATTTAGAGTCTTCATTCAAAAAAATATGGTACTTTCATTTAATAGAATCGTATGAAGATCATTTAAATGATTTCATTTCTTAGGATGATGTTCACAGTATATTAAAGAAAAAACGAGCAGATTTAAAAAGTATTATATATTACTGATCCAACGTTTTGAAAAAGGGATCCATAGATGTATATCGTCCAGATGGAAGACTAGAAGGATAGACGTCTGTGTGTGCGCGTGTGCGTGTGTGCGCGTGTGCGTGTGACAGGTGTGCATTCTGTTGTTCCTCACCAGACTGTAACATCCTCAAAGGAGAGCGACATGTCTCGTTTCACCGTGGTAATCTCATATCGTAGCTCGGAGACTGTAAAATAAGAATGTTCTAAAATTCAGTGTTCTGTTTCATTTGTCAGTTTCTCACTGCTTCACTATTAATTTCTAAAACCGAAGATCGCACATTAGCTGAGCAGGAATGATTCATTTTTTCGAACCCCGATTATACAGATAGAGAAACTGAGGTTGGGAGGGACGAAGAGACGTCACCAGTCACACAGCAGGTTAGGGGCAGGCGAGGACCAGACCCAGACTCACCGCTTTCCTTCTAGCACTTCCTGCCACACCCGTCTGCATAACAGCGCTCCTGGCAAATCCAGCCTCTGGGACCAGTCCCGCTGGCATTCAGCGCTCGGCCTGTCGCTTGCCTTTCTCTGACGCGTCCTCCCGCCTCCTTCCCAGCTCTAGAATTTGCTGGGTCGTTGTGCCTCGATTTCCACCTCGCTTCCTCCGAATAGCCAAAGTGTCAGTAAGTGGGTTCAGGCTCCCAGCTGGGGGCCCCAGAGGGTTGGTTTCGGAACGTGGACCTGTCCGTACGCTGCCTGCGGTCTCTGTACACACACCCGCCGCGCCTATAGCTGGGAAGCCAGCTGACCTGTACGAGGCTTTCTAATTACACGTATTTCTCATTTAATCCCCACAACAACTCTAGGGAGGAGGGGCCACTGTCTGCATCTTCCAGGAGAGAACACTGAGTGTCAGAGAGAGGGGGTGACTTGTCACACGGCACCAGGTGGCCGAGACCGGCTGGGAAGCCGAGTATTCTGGTGATGAAGTCAAATTCACTTTCTCCTCCCTGGCAGCCACCGCTCGGGGTGGCTGGCATGGAAAAAAGTGACTTCAGTGTTTCCATGACTTAGGGATAAAAACCAACTCTGGCTCTCAGCCTTAGCCCACAGGAGTTGATGGGAATTTCAGTCTCAGTCATTCTTAGGGGACCCTTGCCCTCCCCCCCGGGGGTTATGCAGTGTTTGGAACTGGACGCTGGCCCTGAGCCATTTGATCTGGGTGACTCAGGGCATCATTTCTGTGGACCACAGACACAGACACAGCTATCCAGCCTAGCACCCTCGAGTCACTCGTCACATTCATGAGTGGCCATCACCGAGGCTTCGCTCCCTCCCAGAACCCCCCAGTCCTCGTCTTGCAGACCGGCCACCCCAGGGGGCGTATCGCTTCCTCTCCATTCTAACTGCAGAATCACGTTCCTCCACGGCAGAGTGAGGGCGACCAAACCTCCAGGACCCCAATATGATTTTTGTGTCTTCTGAGGCATAGCTCACATATGGGAGCATGCACAGACCTGAGGCGTGCAGCTCAGTGGGTTTATGCGCATGACCTCCATCCAAGTCGAGTTATCGTCTCAGGAAAAACGCCTCGCGACCTTTTCCGTCAGTGCCCCCACCCTGGGGTGCACCTGCGGTCTGACCTGTCACTATAGGTGAGCTTCGTCTGTGTTCGCTGGTCACATAAATCGAATCATGGAGTAGATGCCCTCTTGCGTCTAGCTCCTTTTGCTCAATATAATGTTTTTGAAAATCATCCATGCTCCATTTCTTCCATATTTCATTCCCTTTTTAAATTGATGATTAGTATTATATCGTACGACTACATCTCAATGATCTATTTCCCTTTTCGTAGAGCTGTGCGTTGTTTCCAGCTCAGGAATACCATGAATATAGCTTCTGTGAACATCCGTGGACCGATCTCTTTGTGGACATACGTGCTTGTTTCTCTTGGGTGCCATCCTAGGACTGAAACCGCAGGGTCCTAGGACGGGCGTGTGGTTAACTTTATGAGAAACCGCTGAATTGCTTTCCAGAGGGATTGGAGCTTCTTACACCCCCACCAGCCACGTGTGGGGGTCCCAGTCACCCCCTGTCCTTGTCAATAGTTCAATCCTTCTTTGTTATTCTTTCCCAGTCTACAGAAGGACAGGACATTGTTTGTTTTGCCATCAGAGTTTGCCGCATCCCACTGACTGCTCCTACTGGTGATATACACCCCGAATTTTACAGGAATGATTTTCCATTTTTACTCTGGCGGTTTCCCAACGGCCATTTGTCTTTCTTTGTACCTCATCCCAAACCTCACTTATCTTAAGACTTTTTGGAGAAGTGGGAAAGGAATATAAATTAAGTAGCGATCTCCCGTGAAATTCGAAGTTACAATGAATAGTTGAAGAGTAGGTACAAGAAAGTCTTAATCTAGGGGCAGTTGATGCAACGGAAAAATCTAAGATTCTGAACTCAGATGGTTCTGTCATTTACTGACTGTGTGGCCTCGGACAAATCACTTAATATCATTGAGTTTCAGATGCATTGACCGTAAAATACAAATAGTGAAAATTAAATTCATAAAGGGTGTCACAGGGCATGTCACAGACTCCGTACTTGCTCCTAAATACATTTCGCATTTTAGTTTGTATCAGTCAGGACGGGCTGGGTTGTGCTGCAGTAACGAGCAACCCCGGAATGTCAATGGCTTAGCACAACAGAGATTTATTTCTTACTCATGCCATATGTCTAACACCGGCTATTGGAGTTCTCTCATTAGTCAGTCAGGAACCAAGGCCAGGGGAAGTGCCACCCGGACACTAGGTTCCACACATGATAGCATCGGGTGCTCCCTGGGATAAGTTTAGGTTTTGGGTCATTTAATCAACAAATGTGTATTGAAGGAACTATTCTGTCATAAACATTGGAGATACAGAAGCCAAAGATATTCTACTTGCTTTCAGGGCTCAGAGTATAATAATAATGATACACAACAACAGTAACAGTAGCTGCCACAACCAAGAGTTACTAAGCCAGATACTGTTTTAAGAGCTTATTTTGTACGGCAGGTATCTTCCCAGTCACGAAACTCAGATGGGAGAAGTCGAACTTTATTTCCCTACATGACTGAGTTTATTTCACTCCGAAGCATCCATTTCCACTATGCGCTGGAAACTCGGCTTAGAGGAAATGCAGTCGCTTCTGGCTTAATATGGCCTCTTCTGGATACTATTCAGTTGACCCGAGTGTCTCTGTCCTTGGCATTCCCGTCTGTCTTTCTCAGCAGGCCTGCTTGAGGTTCTTGGTGTGAAGTGAAGGCTTAGTACTGGGACATGCCAGACGGTGGGCAGAAGTATCGTCTTCGTTATCTTCACGTAGTGTAGCCAGGTGTCCCCCGTTGCTTCTGCTGCTGCGGACCATGGTCCTCGAGTAGCCTTTGGTGTTTCGGGTCAATGCACCGGCACTCCCAATCCAACACTCCTTTGTGAGGTGGATAATAACTGTGAAAGTTCAGAGCCGAGACAGCAACAAAGGACTGAAGCTGGAATCGATACGAATTAGGATTCTGTGTCCATTCGTCATTGAGCTAATCAGTTGTTGGCTTTGAACAGAAGACTCATACCTTGATTAGAGCTGTCAGCGGTAAGGAGTAAATTAAAATGTGTTTGCGCTCCGCCAGCGTGTTTGAATTTCAAATCATCCAGAATCCTGGTGTGGCTTAAACTAGAAGTTTTCTCATGTGCAAAAGGAGGGAGTTGGAACAAATAGTCGATCTCGACGTTTGCTTCTAGCTATAAAGTATTCTCTTTGATAATAGGAAGGTAAACAGAATCTTAATTCATTCCTTTATGACTTCATTTTTTCTGCATCGGGGAGAAATAGCAGCCAGTATTTGATATTTAAGGAAAACATGCATTTATAATTCATCCAGACGCAGTCATATACATTATAAATGTGGGTCCAAAAGATACCTCCCATAATAAGCAAGTGAGAATTTATGAGCTTGCTCTCATGCACCTCAGCACCATTATTTATTTTATATTAATGACCTCTCTATCCAGTAGACTGCTCTAAGTCTATTAACTATTTTTTTTTTTTAATGGTGTCTTTTGGATTTGGGGCAAGCCATTGGGCTCCGAGCTCATTTGCAATTTCTCCATTGCTTATGCATATGCCCTGATTTATGTCAAGGGGATGTGGTCGTTTATTCTGAGCCTAATTTTGGCTCCCGCTCGGATCCGAGGCATCTGAGCATGTCTTATGGGCCCATCAAGCGTCTGTTTTCATGGGCTGATTTTCGTGGTGGGGACAGAGTTATAAGGGGCAATTGAGAAGGTGGATTGTACGTAAGGTGCCTCTGGAGAACAGCATAGTTATAAAGTCTGCCAGCTTTGGGGACAGACATTCTTGGTCTTACTTCCTATCTTTATGATGTCGGACTAGTTACTTAAACGTTTGGGGCTTTGTTTGTGCATCTAAAAAATGAGGACAATTACTACCAAGCTCCTAGGTCGTTTTAGGGGTTCAGTGTGGCGGTGCATGCCAAGGGAGTGAGCGAAGTGTCCTGCGATTAGTAGACAGCCAGCAAATCTCAGCTTTCCTTGAAACGTCTGTCCCTCACCCCATCGCATTAACTGGTTTCTGCTATCCTTCATGGAGGGCTGTCAAGAGAAACCGGAAGAGCCATTTTCGCAAGGGACCACGTGACATGTGAAGGTGGGTCCAGAGGCCCTAGATTTTACATCTGAAGTAGAGAGCCAGGGAAATAAGGATTATTACTATTCACACGCTCGTTTGTCTCTCAGGCTGAGGTTTCAGGGTTGCTTTGTTCACATCTATATCTTTCCTTTTTTCTTGGTGTTTTTCATATTGACAGCACCACAAACTGGCTGAGAGGCACCCCCAAGAAAAGCTGTTTCTCTACTCACAAAACACTTCTGACTTTCCCCACACTGACCGACTCTCCAGTTCTCTAGACACCGACGAGATGTCCTACAATTCCTTTCTGACACCAACTACCCCGAGTTAGAGGCGATCCCACAGTTTAATGGCTCAGTCCCACAAGACTGCTCACCCCCCACCCCCCACTTTAGATGCCAATTGCAAGTTCCAGGTTGTCATCTGTACTTCTGACCGACTGGCTCTAAATCAGAGAAAGACTTTTCTTGTGTTTTCTGGTTCGTTATAAAGAATATTATAAAGGATACGGATGAACAGCCAGATGAAGAGGGATGTAGGGTGAGGTCTGGATAGGTCCTAATTACAAAAGCTTCTGTCCCTGTGACGTTGGGGCGTGCCACCCTCCTGACACGTGGGATGTGTTCTCCAACCTAGAAGCTCTCCATACCCTGTCACTGGGGAATCTTTATCGAGTCTTCATCACATAGGCACGAGTGATCATTAACTCAGTCTCTTGGAGGATCGGGGGATAGGCTGAAAGATCTGTCTTTCCGGTGACCAACCCTCATCCTAAGGGTCTCCAGGATGCCACCCAGAGTCACCTCATAGAACAAAAGACGTTTCTATCACCCAGGAAGTCCCAAGGCATTCCGGAGCTCTGTGTCGGGAACTGAGGGCAGAAACCAAATATATACTTCTCACGATGTCACATATTCTTTCGTAAGAATGGCAGCTAACGTTTGTGAGCATGGACAATATGTCAGCCGCAGTGCCACGTGCTTTGACGTGAATATCCCATTGACTTCTCATGATAATCTTTTGAGAGAGGTTTTCATTTTATAGATGAAGAAACAGAGGTTCAGGGAGGCGAAGTCATTTACCCGAGGTCACACGCAGCCAATATCTGAGGGACCTGGGACTCGAACCTTGTCTGCCGGGAGCACTGTAAATTAACCACCCCACCGTCAACAGGGTCCCACAGCCCCGACTCGAGCCCTCACTGTTCATCAGCTCGCTCTGTTCAATGCGTTGATGTCGCGATTTCAACCCCCCGAACGTTGTCTGTACATAGACGGGGCTGCTTAGCTCATTCACACAGATACCTACAGCCCGGAATGCCCGAGAAGCTGCCCTGCAGCTCCAAGTCCCGTCGCTTCCCTCCCTCACCACCGAGGCTTCGCTTGACTGACGATTTGCAAACGATGTTCGCATCCACCGGCTGACACGCCTCGTTTTCAATCAAGCATCCTCCTCTGCTACCCAGCTTTGACACTTTGCCTATGCAGCCCTCTGTGGGATCCAGACAACAGCCATTTTCTCTGTTAGCCAATTACCCTTTGCCGAAGGTTCCCGTATCCTCGTGCCTGCAGAGAAAAGCTGCCGGGGAAGGATGTACTCTTCCCAGGGCCCAGACGGTGATGAACTGCCGCCACGACGCTGTGTGTAGAGCCACACTGGGTGGATTTTCCTCTCCTGCTGGAATAAGGGACCTCTTCTTGCAAACGCACTAATGCTGTGTAATTATCATCCCCACAAGCCTGCACATCTGGGCTAATGGCTTCGGCTTCCATGATAATCCTCATATTTTACCCAATTCTGAACTTCAATGGCTTCCAGGTAAATTTAAATATCCCGGCTCGATACACCTGGCTTATAGCATGTGATGATAATAGCAATCACCACACAAGTTTCAATCATATCTTTACTCACAGGAGGGAGAGACTCTTGGTTGAATATTTAATTCGATTTTGTTAAAACTTGAAATCATCTTGAAACAGCCCTGCCTGACAGAAATACTAACATTGGGAACTCCTGAGCGATTGGACCCCAAGGTCAAGAGAAGGGAACACGCGGTCAAACCCAGCCTGGCTTGTCACAGCAGAGTGGGGCTCCAGTAATTACAATGAGGCACCGGGGAAAGCAAAGGTGACAACATCCTCATGCAAGTAATTTTCTCAATGCTCGGAACCCATACAAGGTAGTTTCTGCCCATTTTTTTATGCAGGAGATAGACATCTAAGTCCTCAGACGCGGGTGTGATCACTCTTTATGTTTCATATTTCAACTCAAGTCACCCCAAACCCTCCAACTGCGAGGCTGGTAAAAGTAAATAAACAAATATAAATAAATAAAATAATGATAATAATCTCAGTCGGTCACTGGTGAGCTTCCTCAGCGCTGGAGCCCATTCAGCGTCTGCTGGGTCGAGTGCTCGCAGGGGACGTGCCTGGTCTGTGGTCCTTCTGCTTCTATGCTGAGCTTTGAGCCTTTGGCTGGGCCTGAGGGGCTCTGAGCCTGGGATCCAGCTTCCGCGGAGGCTCCTTATAGCCTGTCCTGAGTCCTGAGTTTCCTGGGTGCTGCTCCTACTCGGCACCATAGTTCCCACTCTTTGAGGGACCCCTATTATCCCCCTTCGCCCAGGCGGAGAGAACCCCTGACTCTCTACCAGTCTCCCCCTCTTCTGGCTCCTAGATTGGGTGAATCTAGACCCGTCTCTTTCTCCGGGAGAAATTTTATCCCTGTGATCTCTTCAGGATGGAAGACCAAACATACAGCAAAGAAAAACATGGATGAATATTTCAAAGCGTTTTCTATCACAGGTAGAAGGAAACAAAATCAAACCCCCTATACTTTCTCGGGAGGCAGTGAGGATGCTGCAGGGCGAGGATGCACTATGTAATTGGAAGAGGGACCACAGAGCCGCATTCCACCTCTTAATTGCATCATTAGCACCTCTTTTGACCATCTTATCTCATGGGTATCCACCCTGCCTTTTATGGTTGCGGTGGGTTTTTTTCCTCCCCTCCTCTTAGATCTTAATTTTGCAAATAGGGATTGAGAAGTGGCATTAAGATCAGCCTCATTATCACGTTTCGGTTTGGCACCGGGTTCTTCTCTCCATCTTTATTAGCAGAGTCTCTGATTCTTTAAGCTCATTTGCATAATTCCAAACATCCTGGATTTATGGAGGAGCCTTTTGATGAAAGAATGAAGATGCTCTGTATATCAAAAGGCTCTTCATTAAGACACAGGGGGACATAGCACCTAGGAATGCAGACTCAGTAGGCAGCTGGACCACCTGGATTTATCAGCCGCTTCTGGCTGTGTGACCCTCCGCAAGTTGCTTAACCACTCTGGGCCTCGGTTTCTCCATTTGCAAAAATGAGGGGTGTGTGGCAATAGAAGTTACCCGATAGCACACATTTCATGGCTCACCAATCTGTGTTAATCCTCGGAAAGCACAATAGTGCTTTGAACATTAACATCGTTCCTTTCTCTTTATGAATGTAAACGTTTTATTGAAGAGTGACGTACATACAGAAAAGTTCCTGAATCGTGGAGGTAAAGTTCAGTGAGCTTTTGAAAAGTGACTCATTGAAAAAAGCAGCACCCGGATCACCAAACGAACTCCAGAAGAGTTGTCGCATCCACTTCCTGCCACTAACCCCGATCCTCCAAGGGGTGACCACTCTCCTGGCTTCTAACAACTGCAGGTTTGTTTTTGCCTGTTTTCAAACTTTGTATAAATGGAGTCAGACAGGATGCACTATTTTTGTCTGACTTATTTGGCTTCGTCTTTTTGTGAGACTCATTCTTGTGTGAATTGGTAGAAATGATTCATTTTTTTCTTTGCCGTCTAGTGTCCCGCTTGGGGAATACGTCACGACTTTTCTATCCATTTGGTGCACATTCGAATTGCTTCCATGTTTTTTTGTTGTCGTTGTTATGAAGCGTAGCCGCGCTAGAGAGCGTTCTAATACACGGTTTTGCAGTGTTTGCACACGTATGCATGCGATGGGTCTGTATTTCGGCGTGAAATTGCTGAGTCGTAGGGTGTGGATCCGTTCACCTTTCGCAGGCACTCTCCAGTCGTTTGCCCAAGTGATTGTAACAATTTACACCCCCTCCGATAGTGTGAGTTCCGGTTGCTCCACATCCTTGCCAAAGCTTGGTGTTTGTCCATCTTGATCATTTTAGCCAATCTGGCGGGTCTATAATCACATCACGTTGTATTTTATCCACCAGAGAGCTGATATTTCCTTTTATTTTTCCCACTTTTTATTCTGAAATAATTGCAAACTTAGAGACGAGTTGCAAAACTGGTACAAATTTTATGGATTCTTCACCCATATTCATCCACTGTTAATAATTTTCCACATTTGCTTTGTTATATTCTCTCTTTATGTATATGCATATTCTTTTTTTTTTTAACAATATGAGATAAGTTTCATATATCAGGCCCGTTTACCATGAAATGCTTCTGAGTGTGTTTGCCAAGAACCATCTCTTAAATAACTACAGTACAGTAATCAAAATCGAAAAAACTCAGCATTCGTACAATACGTGATCTAATCGGTAGACTTTCTTAAACGTCCTTATAACACCCTTTATAGCATATTTTTTCAGGCTCAGGATTCAATCCAGGATCACACGTCGCATCGACTTTTCACGTTTCTCTAGTTTCCTTTAACCTGGAATGTTTCCTCAGTCTTTCTTTGTCTTTTGAGATATTGACAGGTTTTGAAAAGTGTGAGAATGTCCATAAGTTTTGGTTTAGTGGATGTCTCCTGACTGGACTCAGGTTATACATTTTTGCCAGATTATGACATGAGCGATGTGTCCTTCTCAGTGATGATTCAGTAGGTGTGTGATAGTGGTTCATTCTATCACTATCGGTGTTAACTTTGATCACCCGATTAAAGTGACGATGTACGTCAGGTTTCTCCATTATAAAATTACTTTTATGCCTTTGTAATTAACAAATAATTATAGGGCATATACTCCAAGGCTATGCAAGTGTCTGGTACCTCATCAAATTTTTACCTACTTCTTTTAGCATCTATTGATGATCTGTGGCCGAATCGATGATTACTTTGATGGTCGCCAATGGTAATTTTCTAATCCCATTATTCCTTCTTCGGTAATTAGGTTGCATTCTACAGTAAGTACTTTTCTTTCCCTCCATTAATTAATTAATCATCGCCATGGAGAAAGAGGTCATTAGACTAACGAGAACGACACTTCGATATATGCTGGGTATGGCAAAGGAGGGGCAAATCTGAGATTGAAGAGGTGGCTGAAAGAGGATGAGAAGGAGTGAGGACCAAGCCTGAGTCCGTTCAGCGTGGCTGGAGCGTAGCCACTGCGGGTAAGTGGACCGAGAGGCTGGAAGGTAAGCCCAGGCGACCACCGAGATGAATTCATTCATGACACTGGGTCACCGCATTCGGAAGGCCTTTCTCCCCATGCCTGCCCAATGTGTCAGGCCTACTTGTATTCAAATTCCCACCTGTTTCTTTTACCTATGACTTTTCAATAAGTAATCCCCAAACTTAGTGGCTTAAACAAAGATTGATTTTTTTTTCATCCCTCTCGGGCTTGGAACTGGGCCAGAGGTCAGCTGGATGTTTCTTCCGCTCCGTGTGGCATTGGCTAGTGTCTCTCACTCAGCCGCCTTCTTGGCTACCTGGGCTGGGGTTCAAGGTCCAAGCAGCTTCCCTCACATTTTTGGGGTCTCAGTGTTTGTTCCCGTGACCTCTCTCTTTCCTTGTGGTAGCTCATCATTCAGTCGTCTAGTCTGAGCATTCGGATTTCATCTCTTAATAGATGAAGCAGCATATGCATAAAAGGAGGGAAGGAATTGGCGTAGGCCTCTCTGGAGACTATCTTCATGCCACCTCTTCCAGGAAGGCTTGCCTGACTTCTCCAGGACTCTTGTTACCAAAACTTAACAGCTATTGTTTTGGGTCTCAGGTCCATTGTGTACAATGCTTTATGCCATTTCCAAATGGTTCCAAGTGTCAATATTTTCGCTTCCTTAATCCCCAAAGTAGGCCTTAATTTACTTGAGTATAGTAATTAAGTAATAAATTTTGGTAATAATAATCACATGCCATTTATTGAATGCTAATCATGTGCCAGGTCTATGCTAGATGCTTTACATTAATTACCTAATTATATTCATTGAAGAAGA
Organism: Pteropus medius; assembly: GCF_902729225.1. Classification (NCBI taxonomy): domain Eukaryota; kingdom Metazoa; phylum Chordata; class Mammalia; order Chiroptera; family Pteropodidae; genus Pteropus; species Pteropus medius. Next base: position 15,396,871 of record NW_024349798.1, on the reverse strand, counting down.
TATAACTATCTCGATATCTCAATAGGGAAACAAGGTCAGAAGGAATTCAGCAATTAATAAATTATCTATTATCGTCCAGTAAGTTCCGGGCAGAGTCAGCATCAACTCCTAGGTCTATGTGATGCTAGAATTGTGTTGCAACCTTCCCACATCCAAAATAATCATTTATTGAGCACATATCATGTGCTCGGCCTTTTGCTTAGTGCTGGGGATCCAGAAATGCATGAATCCCTGCCCTTCATCTAACGGAGAAGGAGGACATATTAACACATGACGACGATGCTGTGTTTAAAGGCACGTGGTAAATGCTAGAGGAGAGAGGTCTGACTCCCTGACCTGGGGTCATCAACTCTGCCGGGAAAAGTGGAGGGAGATTTAACAGCGTCAGAGACTTTTAAATTCCAACTCGAAGGATAAATAGGGATTCACTAGGTAGAGGCGGGTCAGTGGGGAGGTTGACGGGAGATGCAGTTGGAGAAATAAGTTAGGTTCAGATTGTGAAGAAAGAGCAGGCACGGAAACCAGCGCCTCTGGGCATCCATTGTAAGTTGTCGCATGCCTTGTCCCACTGAACCCTAGAGGCCTCTGTGAAAGGTTACTTCCGTATTCTCGTTCTTGTGCATGGGGAACCGAAGTTCAGAGAGGTCAAATCGCCTACCGAAAGTCACATAAAATAGTTTGGACTTTATCTTGTAGGGACCAGGAAGCCAGTGGACATGTTCAAAACCAGAGCTTGACCCGGGCTGATGGACAAATGAACCCCGGTGCCAAACAGAAGTGTAAGGAGTGGATAGAGGCTGGCTGTGGAGAGACTAGATTTGGGAGACTGTTCCTATCCCCAGCCGTGAATCGATGAGGACCTTGATGAATTCAGTGGCAGCGGGGTGGAGAGGAGGGCTGGATCTAGGTCACATTCATGAGGTCTGATTAACGGGTCGAAGGGCTGATGGGACACAGAAAGGAAGGAAGAAGAGAGTCAAAAGCAGCCCAGCTCTTCCAGTTTGGGAGACTGTGTGGCTGACATTTTCATCAAGGGAGAAATGCAGCCCAGCAGTCAGGTGAGCTCAGGGGTTCGTCTCTTACGCGCTTCCCGACTTGGTTTCACTGAATCTCATTTTCCATGCCTGAAATGGGGATAATGGTATTGCCTTCCTCATCAGCTGCATTAAATGAGCTCACACACGAACAGCGCTTAGCACAGGGCTAGGTCCGCGGAAAGCGTTGAATGAATATCAACTATTATTTTATCCATTCAGCGACTATCTAGTGACCGTCCTCCTACGTTCTAGGGATTCAGAGTATGATTAAAATAGCCGACAGGCTTGTACTCATGGAGGTTACCTTCCTGAGGGCGTCAGGACAACACATAATAATACAAAAGTTAACCACTGAGAATGCTAAGTCTATGGAAAAAGCCCAAAGGGCAAAGGGATAAAGCATAGCCTTCAGGGTACACTTTAGATGGTAAAGAGTTCTTGACTGTAGGTGACTTATTCCATGCCCTCCCCAGGGGACATTTGACAGTATCCTGAGACATCATCGTTGGTGGCACCAGTGGAGGGAAGTGCTAAGGGCATCTGGTGGGTAGAGTCAGGGATGCTGCTGAAAGTCCTACCACGCACAGGACAGCAAAGATCGCCCTGGTCCCAAATGTCAGTAATGCTGAGCTTGAAAGCATCTGAGATCGGGTCATGGAAGAAAACCTTTCTGAGGCGGGTATATTTAAGATGAGAGCTCGAGGATGAGAAGAACCCAGCCTTGAGAATAACTGAACCTCGAACCTTTTAGGCAGAAAAAACAGCATCTGCAAAGCCCAGGGGATTGAAAGGGTCTCCTGCAATTCAAGGATCAGAAAAGAGGCCAGGTGGCTGGAAAGCTGTGGGTTGGGGCGACCATCTCTACAAAAGCACAGAGGTGAGAAGAAGTTGGCCGCCGGATCAGGCGAGACCTTATGAGCCACATAAAGAGTTAGTCTTTTATTCCAAGAATACTGGGAAGCCATCGAAACAAGGGAACCACCTGTTCAGGTGTGTATTTCACGTTTCAAACGCTCCTGCTGGCTGTCGCGTGGATTGGAGAGGGGCGAGGAAAGGAGGCTGTACCAGTAACACGTGCACCAGACGGTGACGCCGGGGGTTTCAGCAGTGGGCGGCGGAGAGAGAGGAGAGGCGTGTGTTGGAGGCAGAGCAGACGGCACTTAGGAGAGACGGTGGATCTTAGGGCTGAGGGTAAGAGATTGATATCAGGGACCTAGGTTCATTGCTTGAGACACTGAGTGGGTGGCCGTGGTGACAGAGTTGGGAAGACGTCGGAAGGGGCAGGTTGGGGTGGTGGGAATCGGGAGGTCGTTTTGGATTTGCAGGTTTGCAATGGTGATTCTTAACCCAAGTTTCGATGCGGGCACATGGCTGCAGCTACAGGGGGCGGTTGGGGCTGGAGAAGTACCCTTCACGGCCGCTATCCGTCATGACGCATTTGGTGGCATAATTCCTTCTTGCAAGCTTCTCCCTGCGTGTCATCCTGCAAGCACGCCTCTGAGTCTCGGGGAGGCATTTTCTCAGAATCCTCGCCAAACCCAGCACTGCGATATTTTTAAAGTGTCACATCCTCCATGCCCCTCTTTGAACTGAGTCACACTTTTAATTAACTTTCCACTTACAACCTCAAGTAAAGGGTGGGGGGAAAAATACCCTAAGGAATTGATCCCTGCCTGCAAAGAGCTGGAATTTTCAGTGGCTACCCTCTTGGCTTCTCTCAATCTCTCTCTCCTCTCTCTCTCTCTGTTCTTCGATCTGCCCGGAACATTTTTATTCTCAAGTCTTGATTGGCTTCGGAAATGGGGGCCTGGTCGCCGAGGGCATTTAGAAAGCGCTGTTCTCAAGAGGCCGAGTCTTCACAGGTAATAGAATCTTCCGAACGAAGTGTCGCAGAAGGATCACCGGATTCGGGAAAATACCCTAAAGAGTTGACTCAGGAGACCCGTGTCCTCAGCTTGGTCCGATGACGTGCTAGCCGTGTGACGTCGGGCAGGCGCTCAGCTTCCCGTTCTTCTTTTGTGACAAGGGCACATCATAATCCCCGCCTCATGTGATTCTTCACGGAAATGGAGAGGACGGTGCGTCTAAGGCCTGGGAAGAGTTGCGCATATTTCACAAAGTCCGTCGGTTTTCACCACCTCCGCGGACATGACCCCAGCCCCAGTCCCCATCACACGTCACCCCATTGCTGCAATAGCCTCCTGACTGCTCTCCCCATTTCTGCCCTTGCCCACTCGCCATCTGTTTTTAACACGACAGCCAGAGCGACGTTATAAAAATATGTCACATTACGTTACTTCTCGCCTCAAAACCCTCGTACAGCATCACCTCCCACTCACGGCGAAACCCAGAGTCCCGACGTGCTACACCCCACGTTTCCGTCTGATATCACCCCCTGCTCCGTCGACTCAGCCTCACAGCCTCCCTGATATTCCTGCATCACCCCAGGAAGAATCCACCCCCAGGCCTTTGCACCTGCTGCTTCCGCAGCCCTCACGAAGAGCCACATGCTTCCTGCCTCGCCCCTGTCCCTGTCGGATCTTTATTCAGATGCCTCCTTCTCAGGACGGCTTGACCTAGTCACCTTGACACAGACTGCAACCCCACCTCCTGCCCTACCTGGTCCGTACTCCCCGCTATGCACGAAGCCGCCACCTCTGACACACCACCACGTTCCTGCCTTTTTTCTGTGCATCGTCCACCTTCGTCTAGTGGAGAGGAAGGGCAGAGGCAGCGGGGCTTGTTGGAAGGAACAAAGAGCTCCCTGCAAAGGGGAGCCGAAGGGCTGAACTCGGACAGAACTGGGTTCGATACCGGTTCTGCCATTTGCTCCCGTGTCATTCCCCACTCCTCCCACCCCGACATGGGTCTTGTGAGATTCACCCCACCCCAGCACATGGAGGGACGAATATGCACCCTGCCTCCTTGTTTGGGGGAGCAAGGGGTGCATGCCATTGCCCGTCCTGGTGCCCGGCATGTCACAGGCTATTAAACAAATGGAAGCTACTGTGATGACATGATTGTCATTCAAGGCAAGAGATGATGGCAAGGAAAGCACAAGAAAGAGCCATGTCCTGTGGGAGGAGGATAAGGGACCCCTAGACTCATCATGGTCATCAGCCGCCCTGGTAGAAGGGAGCTCCCTGTTTCCGTCCCTGGAGACGGCAGCCTCGTCCATCCTGCAGTATCTGACGTAGTCCGTCAACCTGGTGTTTCAACATGGCGCATGTTTATAACTCACACTCACCCAGAATTTGCAGCGTGGCAGAAACTGGTCTAAGTTCTTTACATCGTTATAAGTTCTTTGTCCCTGTTTTGCAGATGAGGGACATGAAACCCAGAGCGGTTTGGCCAACCTTTCCAAGGTCTCACAACTGGAAAGAGCAAAGGTAGATTTGGGTCCAGCTGGTCTGCTATAGTGCCTCTTTGCACAAGAGCCTAGGAAGTGATCGGCTGCCATCCCAGTAGACCAGGGTAAAAGGCATATCGTGGTTTTCTTATTCGGTAGCCTGATAAACGATGCATTTAGCATAAGGCAGTGAGGGGCTCTGGAGTCCCCAGTCTGCTCTCTGTGAATTCTCACACAGTCCTGCCATTCTCTGTGCAAGATCTCTGCCTCTGCTCAGACGCCGGGGCCTCCAGCTTCTGGATCTCCTTGGAAAGGAAAAGCTACGATGTCCCCGTTGAGGAGAAGAGTGTAGTTGTATAGCAGCCGAGTGACAGGGAACGCTGGAGCTTGACTTATCAGGCTGTGAGGGCCGGAACCACCAGGCCATTGTAAGTGGAGAGAGGCCCGCTTACAATAGCTCTCGAGGTCTCTTTGTCTGGGTAGACTTACACGATGGATCCAAAGTGGAAAATGGGAATTCGAAAATTATAGACAAAGAATGGCAATTAGTTTAACTAAAGCAAAAAGAGGAGATTAAAAAACCTAACATTTTGCTAAGTCAATCAGTGCTGGGGAACGATTTTGCTAGGAAATAAAAATAAACTCTAGTCTGTATGCATTCTGGAAGATATTATGTCTTTTTTCCTGCATGTTTATGGCTGTGTTATGGTGAGCACTATCCTGGGATGACTGGAGGCGCCATGTGGGAATGGGGGTGCCTGAGTTCAAATCCGAGCCCTTTCCAGCTACGAAGTCCTGAGCAGCTTTCGACTCCTCTCTAAACCTGTTTCTGCACCTGATAATTAGCCTTGTCCATAGGATTCGATGGAATAACATTTCATTATCTCTCAGAAAGAATAAACTACTCTACCAACATATGGCGAGTGCCAACTCTGTGACAAAGCGTACACGGGGTGCCGGAGTTTAGACCTGAGTAAGACATCACGCCTTGTCCTCGAAGAGCTCACTGTCTGGTAGAGGAGACGTAGCATTCTGCCCGAAGGCAATCGAGACGGGAACAGGCGTTGGATTCGGGATTGGAACTGGGGTCCGGCGAGGTGTGGCGGGAAGCGTGTGCCAGGCTGCAGCACGGCGTGCAGAAGGCACAGCGTGTTTGGGACGGAACCTGCCCGCAGAGGTGGTGACCGAGGCTGGACTGGGGCAAAGTCCTCTTAGAAAATGAGCGAAGGCCACTTACCAAGAGCTTTGGGTTCTGGACCAGGATGGTTTCTATGTGTCCTTGATGGAGCGGCTCCAGGCAGCACCAGCGAGCAGAGTCCAGAAGGGCCTCGATGGTTTTCTTCTTCCTCTCTTTCTCCTTGCTCGTTTTTTTTCATTCTGACTCTAACTCTCTCTCTCTCTCTCCTACTCTCTCTCTCTCTCTCTCTCTCTCTCTCTTTCTTGGGTCTGTGGAGTTTGAATCTTTCTTCCTTTAACAAGTTTTCCTTTGGCCGTGTGTTGTTTCATTGTCTTTAGCAGGTGGGGCTCGCTGGCATTTCTAAGTCTATTTTAAACACTTTGTAAGGCTTGATTTAAAGGAAAATCTGATTTTCACGGTTTGTGCATGGGTGCCTCGGGGGACTCTTAGTTTGAGGATGTCTTGGAAAAACTGTGACACAGCTCAGTCTCTGGGAACCCTGGGAGGGGATGGGCCAGTGGGCTTTCGGCTGGGTCATGGAAGGCTTATAGGGGACCTTCCCCTGCTCACGGTTGAGCGCCAGCCTTGGTATTCCCCCAACCTTTAATATGCGTATAAATGACTTGGGGAGGTTGTTAAAATGCAGATTCTGATTCAGGTCTGGGGTAGGGCCTGAGACCTTGGATTTCGGAGAAGCTCCTAGGTTGTGGCAAGGCTGCGGTCCATGGGCCACACTCGGAGTAGCCAGGATGTAGCACTGTGTCGTTTAGAATGTCCCTTCTGCCACCAGGCGCTCTAATTTCACTCGGCAGACGGAGCTGCCCCCCCGCCCTGCCCCCCGCCTCGCTCCCGCAGAGGCTTCTGTAGTATTTCTAATGGGCTGTTTCTCATTTAGAGCCTAATGATCTCTGTCCTCGTCGCTCTTCCATTAGACCGAGCACCACTTCAGGGCTTGACATGGAAGAGGGAAAAAAACAAAACGGAACATTCCATGGCAGACCAGTGCAGGCCGTGCACGGTGACGCCTTCCCCAGCTCGGCACGGCGCGCGGCTGTAAACAGCAGTGCCTTTGCTTCGAGGGGCCGGCCTCTGGCCTCGCCCAGCGGGACCGTGCTGCCCTGGGACCCTTTGAAGCCCCGATTGGCCCCCATGGTCAGGAGGCGAGCTATTGCTTCACTAGACTTCAGATGAGCACGGGATCTGTGGACCTTCCCATTTCCCATAACCGATCTCTTCGTACTGGAAGTCCTCACCCCTGGGGTGCGACGTGCAAGAGATACTGGTTTTACGTCATTATTTTTTCAAGTTAACTCAGTCTTGGCAAAGTCTCCGTGGGTAGCGAGAGCCCACTCGGGTGGTTTATCTGCTCTCTCGAGGGGTTTTTCTCCTCCCGCTCTTGAAGGTGGTGTCTGAGCTCATGAAAAAGTCCAGGTGTTTCAAAGTCAAGGAGAAGCGGCCTCTGTCCACGTGCCATTCGCGGTCCTTTCTGGCCTCTACCATGGGGCTCCGGGTCTCATCTCGACCCTGGGTGCCCTGTGCCGGTGTCTCTACTGCAGAGCGGCCACTGCGATGGTTAATTTCATGTGTGAACTTGACTGGGACAAGGGATGCCCAGGGAACTGGTGAAACATCGCGTCTGGGTGTGTCTGGGAGGGGGTCTCCAGACAGAAGAGGCCACCACGTGGCGTCAGCACACAGAGCAGAGAAGCCGGTCCTCACCTGCGAGGGTGGCTGCATCTACCCGCGGGGGCCGAAGGGAGGAGACAGACAGAGGAAGGGGAATTTGCTTTCTCTGGAAGCTGGGGCTTCCTCTTCTTCTACCCTTGGATGGATGTCAGTGCTCCTGGTTCCCAGGCCTTCGGACTCAGACCGAGTTACAGCACTGACTTCCTGTTTTAATGATGCAGGCAGCCGGGTCGTGGGGATGATTTCGGTCTCGCAGGCACGCACGGGGGCCGGTTCGTTGACCAAAAAAGATCATATATAAATGCTTGCGTGTAAAATGCTTAAAATATATAAAAGTAATAAAATGTAAAATTAATAGAGTATAATAAAATTAGCAAAATGTAATAAAATGTAAAATGCCAAAATATAAAATATAAAATTAATAAAATGTAAAATTAATAAAATGATGTAAAATGTAATAAAATTAATAAAATTATAAAATGTAAAATGCTAAAATGTAGATGAAATTAACCAAATTAAAATGAGTAAAATTAATAAAATTAATAAAATATGCATTAATAAAACTAATAAAATTAATAAAATTAAATTAATAAAATTAATAAGAGTATGATGTAAAAACTAACCAAAAAATAAAATTAATAAGAGTGTAAAATTATTAAAAATTATACGATAGTAATAAAATTAACAAAATTATTAAAATATAAAATGATAATAAAATTAGCAAATGTAAAAGTATATAAAAAATTGATGTAAAATGTAAAATGTAAAGTAATAAAAAGTAAATGTAAAATGTAAAATTAATAAAATTAATAAAATTAATAGGCTGTAAAATGCCCAGAGTAATAAAATTACATGCATTAACAAAATAAATTGTAAATTATAAAATTAACAAAATTAATAAAATTAATAGTAAATTAATAAGAAAAATTAATAAAATTAATAAAATTAATAAGATATACTGACACAATAAATAAAGAAAGCATATAGCACGCCCTCCGTCTCTCTCTCTCATCTCCAGAGAAACAAAACTAATAGGAGATAGAGTGAGTTGAGTGAGGGACAGAGACAGAGGTAGATGCTATTATCTCATGACGGGCACTGAGCGCCTGTTTTGGGAGTCAGAAGCTAGACATTGCTCCTTGCTCTCTGAGTCTCTGCCAGCAGCTACCCCATCCCTTCCCACGTCGGGGGGTGCCCTGGCTGGGGAGGGTGGGGATGGGGGGGCACTTACGTATCTCAGAATGATTGCACTCGTGTCTGGGGCGGTGCCGAGAACGGAGTGGCTGGTCCGTAAACATGACCTCCACGGTCGCCCTGCAGAGGGTACGAGAGAGCTTCAACCGTCATCTAGAAACTTCGGTTGGATGCAAAACTCATCCAAATGGAATGAGATCGTCTGAAGAACCATCCTCCGTGGCAGAAAACGAGACCTTGAGAAAAGGACCTAATGCCCGGACGTCACGCAGAGGTGGCCGAGCTGCTGGGGACTCCAGGGCAGCTGGTTGCAGGGCCACGCATCCCCTCCCTTCCTCTACTTGACGTTGAACTGCTCATCTGGGGACAGCCTCCCCCACTCACCACAACCCCAGCGAGCACAGAGTGTTCGTCTCTCTTTGAAATTAATTGCTGCTCGGGCTCCTGTTTCTAATTCCTGCTTCCTGGAGGCAGAGCCAGCAGGCGTCTCTCACGGTCTCTCGATTCTCCAGCTGGGATTTCTGAAGGACACTGTGAGGCCACTTCTGTCTCCTCTGCCTCCCAGTCCTCTGCTGAGTCCAAGGCTCACGAATGAACCCGCCACGGCACTTTGCCCACACGGGCCGCCACTGTCACGGCACTCACCGTCCACAGAGAGCAGGTGTTCAGGGAGGCAGGACACGCCGTGGGCAGATGCCACTCTGGAAGTTCAGACTCACCACACCGGCCCCGCCAGGAGACAGGTTGCAAAAACCTCTCTTCTTCCTTCTCCGGGCTCATGCATATTC
>NW_024349798.1:15386812-15387285 GCF_902729225.1 Pteropus medius | reverse complement strand
ACCGCTGGCACCAGCATCTCCACTGTTTCGAGTTATTAGTTAGGGATAAGGAGAACCTTTCTCCTCCCTCCCCACCCCCGCCACCGACAACAGACATGGAGCAGAGGCCAGTTGGGTTCATGGGTCACTCCACACGGATCAGAGAGCAGGGACCGCAAGGCCAGGCTGAAGAGGAAGTGGCGGCGTTGATGTCCGCTGCCTTTCGGTGCCAGCCTCACGATGAAATGTGGATTCGCAGCACGAGAATGCCTGGGCGCAGAGCTTGGCCGCCTCCAGCGTGTCGAGCTGACGACAATCAAGCACAAAACGGCCACCGTCAAGGGGTGGCAGCGCTTCGAAGACTCAGCCCTAAGCCGCTTCTTGAAGTCCTGTATTCATCAGCACTGCCCCGTACCCCAGCTCAGGAAGAACCCGACTCCCCATTCTCCCACTGACTGTAGCGTTCTTCCCAGGCCCATGGAAAACTTGGAGTC
>NW_024349798.1:15381502-15386801 GCF_902729225.1 Pteropus medius | reverse complement strand
TTTTTTTTTTTTTTTTTTTTTGAGCTGATAACGACATCTTAGAATGCGTGCTAGGAACCAGGCACGGTGAGAAAGCACACGACCTTTATGGCCTTATGAAAGTCTCCCAACACCACAGTCAATGACAAAACCCCCAGTGCCCCGTTTGCTGTTGAGAAAGCTGAGCTGAGAGAGGCCGGGTGACTCTCCCACGTCCCATGTTCCCGCAGCCTATGATGGGCCGAGGCGGGACCCGTATTCCCTGTGGGGCCCGTGTGCCATCCACGTCTCGTGCTCCGAGGGAACGAGGCTCGCTCGCCAAGCCCAGACCCAGCCGAAAACGCTTTCACTTTCTCCGCATAGTCTCAGCTCTGCTGGGGTCACCTGCCCCGAATTACACCCATCACCGAGGCCAGGGATGCGGGGCTCCGATTGGCCGGGCGGTGTCACGTGCTTACTGTTGGCGCTGAATGATGGATGTGATCCGAGAGCAGGAGAAATGTGTTGGTCCCTCTCGGGACAATTAGGATGTCGTGACCAGACAAAGAGAGAGATTCTGAACAGGCAAAACCAACAGACCCTTGTCAGGCCTGCGAGGTGCGGGGCAGAGAGTGACCCGAGGTGGGGATGGAAGATAAGCAGGAATGATAGGGGCCTCCTTTCAGGGGGTCTTCTCAGAGACGGAAACACGCAATTGGGAAAGAACCAGAAAGATTTTCCTTCGACTCTCAAGAGGCAGGACGCATAGGAAGGAATGCTCTAAACGCCCTGTCTGATTCGTACACCCCAAACCACCTACGCCAGGGGACTTTGGTGTTGGTCCTGCAGGCACCTAAACGTCCGGGAGGATTCCCCAGGACCCTTTAGAGCAGGGGCCCCCGATTTTCGGGTCAAGGACCAGTACCGGTCCATGGCCTGTTAGGAACTGGGACGCCCAGCAGGAGGTGAGCAGTGGGTGGCAGAGCGAAGCTCCATCTGGATTCGCCTCCGCTCCCCAGCGCCAGCATCTCCGCCTCAGCTCCGCCTCAGACCATCAGGCGTTAGATTCTCATAGGGGTATCAAGAAATGTCGGGGACCGCCACTTTAGAGGGAGATGGGGAGTGGGACTCAGGAGGAAGTTTAGAGGGTGGAGCTCAGAGCCCTGCTGGCTTCCACCACAGCACCCCCACTTCCTGTCTCTTTTCCGTGCATTTTTGCATACAAAGTTATTTAGGAAAAAAGGGGGTTCCTTCACTAAACGCTGCTCTACACTGAGATAATCTCAGGAATAAAGTCCTCTTGTTTACCTCTCTCTCCCACGTGGATAGAGCAGTGCCCGGCACGTCGTCGGCACTCCATAATTGTGACCGTCAAACGGAACAGGAAGGGCCGAGTGACAATCAGAAAAAGGCAGTAGAATAAAATTACGATGGGAAAATGTTAGCTCATGGGAAGGAAGCGAAGGGCCTTTGGGGCACGGGGACGGCGTCCGTGCACGTGTAACCCGTAAGCGATGAAGAACGCTAGCAGGGCACCCACGTCTGAGCGAGCACCTTCCTCTCCGTCACCTGCATCAAGATCTGCCTGTGCTCGAGGGGCTGGATCCAGACAGATACGCAGAGTCCCCGAGAAAGGCTGGGGAGGTGATGTGCTTCTCTCTCCAAAGAATTCCTTGGGCCAGCCTCGTTCTACGTACAGCCTCTAATAAGCTCAAACACACACACGTATGCGCATGCGCACGTCCGGATGCACACCTGCATGCACGGAGATTTTATTAAGGGACACTTTCGCGCACGCTCACAGGAGGTCTGGAGAGCCTGGCCTAGAGGCCACGGATTCAGGAGTTTTCCGCTGAAAAGACACTGCCGTTTTGTGCCGGCGGAGTCTCCACCTCAGCGGCCCTGGTCCAGCTGCTGGCGACGAGCGTGGGAAGCTACTGCAAGCATCTCTGCCTGTCCTCCCTCTGGAAGATGGGCATCCTGCTGTCCCTCCCTCCACAGTGGATTCCTCGTGGCGCCCAGCTTCCACTTCAGAGTCACACACACACAGGTATGACTGTGCCCTTGCCTGTGGCCTCCACGCACGAGCTGCTGGGAAAGAAGCTTTACATTTCTGCCATCAAGCGGAGATCGTCTCCCAGCAAAGGAAGGGCGTGCGAAGGAGCAGAGTGGACCAAAAGAATTTTTCAGCGCCCGCCGCGCCTCTGAAGACAGCTTTCTGGGACAAGGGCCTCTCGATCCAGGGCTTCATCTACGTTTCCCGTCTTCTCGAATTAACTTTTAAGTTCCCACCACATTCTCTACATTTGTACGCCCACAGCACACACGGCGTATCGTCAGCCGCTCCCCACCACCGGCTCCTCAAAAAGAGCCCCATTTCTCCGAAGGATGGGACTCACATTATTAGTAGTGCAAAATGTGCTTCCACGTGGCAGGAAGTAAAAAGAAAAAAAAAATCGAGAGAGAGAAAGGAGCTGGGCAATTCATATTATACTATCAGTTAGCTTTAGCTCATCCGAGAGATCAAAACTGAAAACAAATGGGCTTGAATTGCAGCGAGACCACCGTCCAGGTTCCAGGCCAGTGGTGACAGGGAATTCAGGTTCAGAGGTCTTCAGGGAGTCAGCTAGATCCGCCCGGTTGGCTGGCACCATCATGACATAGTTGGGTGTAGAGACGCGGATCAAAAGGCTTTCGCGTGTCTCTGCTAGCGGTGCCTGCGTACTGTTACCGAGCAGGGCGAACCTGGATGGGGTGGCGGGGACGCACTCACAGGTGTGTGCGTGTCCGGTGATCCGGTGCGGGTGGCAAGGCCAGCCGGAATCGAGAACGCAGGACCAGTGTGTGGTGTGGGGTTAACCACTGCCTGTTATCTGCTCTCCAACCCAAACAAGTTTCTTTCGTGATCGCGAGGGACATTCAAGTAGCCGAAGAGAGAAGTTGGGGCGGGGGGTGCTCGCATACGTTCTGACTCTCATTTAAATGCTGGCGACTTTTCGGGACTATAACCACGGCGGGGGCCCAGCCATGTCTCTCTTTGTAGTCTCTGAAAATTAACTCGGTCCGCAGGGGCTGCTATCAGCGCCCCAAACCCCAAGTGTGAGCTCTTCCTCCACACTGACAAAAATAACAGTTCATCAGGCTGCAACACCCAAAGGAACGTGAACTTACACCACCAATCACAGGGCAGCGTGCGAAACGTTGCCATGACAACTGGCATTTACAGCTCTTCAATTTTAATATATCAAAGGCTAGGGATAATTTCCCAGGGAGCCCACACGAGGGGGGATTCCCCTCCCCTCCACCCCCAATTCTTTCTGCCAGTCTTTGCCAGTACGGGAGCTTGATTCCTGTGGCAACAGGTTCAAAAGGAAGAGAGGCTCTGTGAGCACATCAGACACCTGGCATCGTGCCTTGGGAGGCCCGGGGCGGATGGCACAGGATTCTTCTCCGGGTTTAGGCCGGGCGGAAAGATCTCAGAGGCAGGGGAAGTGTGAGCGGCAAACCTTCAGTTCCAGGTGAACTTTCTGTTTTCATGAACTTTCCTTCCTCCCTCCCTCCCTTCCTCCGGTCCTTCCATCCATTCTTCCTTCCCTCCCTTCTTTCTTATTTTATAGAGTGCTAAACTCTATACCAGGCACCCGATAGGCATCATCTCATTTACTCATCATGCCTGCACTGTGAGATAAATAGTATTCTTATTTTACCGATGAGGACAGAGATTAAGAGAGCTTGAATGCCCTCATCACACAGTATGTGACTGAGCCTGGGTTTGAACCAAGTCGCACCTCACAACACTTGTGTTTCTGTCTCTTCAATATTATTGAAATGAACTCTCTACAAATAGAAGTGAATATACTGATTATTTTCATCATTGCCCTCACTACCATGTATTAGTCAGCTCTCGCTGCATAACAAAATCTCAGTGGTGTACAATAATGAGCATCTATCTCACTTCAGGACGGGGTGGCTCCAGTCCTCCTTCATTTATTCTGGGGCCCAGGCTGAAGGAGAAGCAGCTACCCAGGTGAAGCTCTTCTCATGGTGATTGCAGAGTCACAGAGGGTGTTTCCAACCACACAAGCACATTTCAGATCTCTCCTGTGTCATATCTGCTCATGTCCCATTGGCCAAAGCAAGTCACATGGTTAAGCTCAAGGTCAGTGAGTTGGAAAAATCTACCTTCCCTTTTGTGGGAGGAATTGCAAACTTTTATGGCAAGGGTATAGGTGCAGAGAACGGTGGGGAGCTGGGGCCCAAAAGGTCATTCGATACATTTGTCGTCATCAATGTATCTGAACCTAATAAGTGAGGCGTGGTCAATTTTACTCTGAGAATAGTCGGAAAATATAAGAAAGTAGATTCATTTTTTAAAAGAAATAACTATTCAAATTTTGTACATGTGCTCTAAATATCTGCATTTGTAAACCTCAAAATGCTGAAAAACACCTTACTTGCACAGAAACGGCTCAAGAATAAGGAAAATCTTGCACTATGAAATGTTTTGAAAACGCACCATTATTTCTTTTAATCAACCAGGTGCATTAAGTAAGCTGACAGAATGTCGCTTGTTAGAGATCTTTAAAGGACTTGCTTTGATGAGCAGATCAAGGTGGAAAGCATTGAAACTGGCATATCAATTTTGTTGACAATCGAGCCTCTACAAAGGGCTCTAAAAAAGTTTGCTTAAACATTCCGTTTCAATTTGTTTCTGAATGAATGAATGAATCAGCTGGAGGTTTTAGAGGGACGAATCCCAGCTCTGGAACAGCTCCAGCGGTTCACGGAATCCGGATCTGTGAGTTTTCCCTTCTTCAGAGGTAGCTCTTGCAGAGAGAGGTCGGGCAGATCTGGAGGACACAGAAAAGCAGCAGATGAAAAGGTCATCCCTGTCACACCGATGCATTGGCACCAAGCAATTATTTGTTTTCTCTAATACATTGTGCAAAGTGCTAATGAGATCGGCCTTTCGCGATGAATGCTAATACGATATGAAAACAAATGCTAACGTGCAACGTGCAGTCGCTAACGATGGAGAAAATTGCTCGGAAGATTCAAGGGACCTCGATGACAAATGCTTCACATTTGTCCGGCCAGAGCTGTCCTAGCTCGCGAACCACGGTAGACCGGGGAGAAGCCGTGGCATCTGAGTTACTTGGCGGCGGATGGATTTCAGTCTCTTCCTCCACAGTTACTCTGTGTGGTGGGGGGCGAGGAGGCGCGCTGGATGCACCCTGACGTCCACACCTGGGCCGCCGGCGCCTGCAGGATGCAGCTGGGAGTCCTCCATCCGGAAGCTGCAACGTGCCCCTTTCCACTTCCGTGACCGGCCTTCAAACTT
>NW_024349798.1:15361441-15380536 GCF_902729225.1 Pteropus medius | reverse complement strand
TGAATAAAACAAAGTGAGCTTTACAATTTAGTTCCAGACCTGGGAGTTTCAGTGTAAATTAAGACTGTGAAATATAACAGCTTTGGTGTCTGTAGAGAAAATAAAGTTTATAAATAATTTTTTTTTATCGACTTGCATGTCCAGAGGGACGTTAGGAAGTCACCCAGCAAGTGACGTTGTCCTCGCTATGGCCTGGACCTGACTCTAAATGTCCGTGCTGACCCACTGCGTGCTGTCCCACTGCGTGCTGACCCACTGCGTGCTGACCCACTGCGTGCTGTCCCACTGCGTGCTGTCCCGCTCCGCGACCATGGCAGCCAAAAGCAATCCCATCGCCCGTGCTGACACCACAGCTGGATTTTAATTGAAAAGTAAGCACTTTTCAATTAAAAAGTTCTTAAAAAGATGCTACCGTTCCGGGGGACGTCGACAGTGTCTGGGCCGACGCCCCTCCCTCAGAGAGAATCACGGGACACACCCCGCATCTAGGAAACGGGAAGTGAACCAATTTTCTATCATCTAACCTGACAGGTTTGACATGCGTCTCCTGTCACATTCCCGTCTGCCCTCAAAGTCGCCAAAAAAAATCTTCCCACAGACCCATGTTATTGCTAATGGGATTTGTCTCAGACTAAGCGATTGGCCGCCCCTTGTCGCCTGAGACCACGGTGAATACAACATGTTTTCCCCTCCCTGCGCCCAACCTTCACGCTATTTCGGCTCAGAAAAGAATTCCCTGACAGCTGGCAGGGGAACATGCAGCCCCTGGGAGAAATGACGGAGCTGTCACCGAAGGCTGGACTGGTCTGTACTGGTTTGGATGAAAGCCAGACACTCCCCAGGTGAGATCGACGGTCCCAACCGGGCCAGGCCCACATTCCAGGACACGGAAATTCTCCGATGGCAAACAGCCTTAGTCCATGCTATGGGCTAGGGAGGTCTTTTCTGGCATTGAGTTCCCGTCTGCTTCAGAATCAGGGGAATCTTAGCAAGGCTTGGGGTTTCAGAAAGGAAAAGGTTTGGCTCACGTTGAGAATTTACGGTGCGTGAGAAAACGCTCTCTGGTCAGCCCAGTGATTCCGTCACCATCCTGGAGATCTGGTCCTTCACTCCAAGCCTTTCTCCTGGGTTCTCTTATCTCTGGAGTTTCTTCCCACCGCTGATTCGAGATTTAGACTAAGTTTCCTGTTCTTTAGAGTCTTAAAGGAAGGTACAGTCCTGGGGTTCCTCCCTCTTCCACCCCCTCTGAGATATCGTCCTGCTATATTTCCCTGTGAGCAATCCACACAACCACGTAAGTGTTTACTAAAGGGAATCCGTCATTTGAAAGCAGAAGTCCTAGGTCGGGCATAGTGGTGTGTGTGTGTGCACATGCGTGTGTGCGTATGATTCTGGCCTATTTCCTCTAGGATCGATGTTCCACGAATCCTGGTGCCTATGTCTGAATTGCAGCCTAATCTCTTGTGCGAAGCAGGGGTCACATCCTTCACCTGTGAAATGGAGGCAAAAATCATCTACTCCTCATAGGGTGGTTATGAGGATTTAGTGAGATTCAGGTGTAGGGGGCCTGGCTCGTAGCGATGGCCCCACGAGTCGTCACTCCCAGCTTTATGTTCCGTATGTGCACGGCGTCTCGTCCCCACTCAACCCTGGGGCTTCCTGCATCCCAGCCCAAAAGTCGCTCCAGTGCAAACTCAGGGTTCTCCCCTTTCTCTCATACCCTGTACATCTGACCCATCGTTGGTCCAATGATCTCTGCCTCAAAAACATGCACCAGCCCATACCTGCTTTCTTCGTGTTTATTACCCACCACCCTCGATCAAGCCTCCACCGTCCAAGACCTTGGCGGTGGCAATAACACCCTAATTGCTCCTTCCGTTTGGTAAGTGGCCCTGGAGAATCCACTCTCTTCATGGCGGCCAGAGCCAGCTTTTAAAAATTCGACTCCTGTCGCCCCTTTGCTTCGAACTGCCAGTGGCTCCCCACGCCATCACTTAGAATTACCTTTGAGCTCCGTGCCCAGGCTTTCACGGCTCCGTGTGACCAGACCCCTGGCCATGTCCGCTGCGCCACCTTGCACACTTCCTTCTGGTCATCACGACCCGGCCACGCTGACCTCTCTCTCTTCCTCTGAAAGGACTAGCTCATTCCTTCCTCCAGACTTCTCACTTGTGGGTGTTGTTTTCTCAGCCCAGGATGCCCTCCTCTGGGATGACTTATTTTCACTCTTCAGGACTTAGCAGATTGTCACCTCCTCAGAGAGGCCTTCCCTGACCACCTTGTCCAGTGTAGCCTATCATCATATGGCCACTCAGCAGGTGACCACATAATGTATTGTCCGATCTAGAGCACTTAAGCCAGGATGATGGGTTTAAAACCCAGAACTCGTGCCCTGTCTGTCATCTCTCTGTGCTTCTCTGTTATTAACACTCTCGACATAGCCGGTATTATTTGGTTACATTTGTATTATTACTTCTCTGTTCTAGTACGACATAAACTCCGAGAGGATGGGCAAGCTGCATCTCTGGGTCACTGTCGCAGCCTCATCCCCGTGAATATTGTTGAAAAACAAAATTCACCTGAGTAAATTGGAAAGATCTCACTGGCTTTGTCGGATGATTGGTGAATCGGGCAGGGAGATTGAGATGCCGAATGAGGATGTTGTTATGTGGCCGGGGGAGGGCAGGGGTCTATCAGGCAGATGACCCAACCGATGCTGACCAGGTGACTCCCGAGGGATGGGTTTGAGGTTCCATTTCTGGGAGAGCCAAAACCATAATTAAGTCGAGTCTGGGTTTCGTGACATGGGACTTAGCATAAGTGACTCCATTTTGGGCTCGTTGTCTTGTTTTTGCCTATACTGTTTAGCGCATCATAGCTGCTCTATAAACGCATGTGGAATAAAATATGGGGAACGGGGGGCACGCGATTGCCGTGGGATGGGCAGCTGCGCGTTAGTCACCCTGGCTGGCTTCGCGCCCTTTCCTACAGTGAATCGTAAAACTTGACTTCCTGTGTCGACCACGAATCGTGTTCTTGTTCACGTCAGGAGATTCCAGCCGAGGCTGGCTCGGGGTGCATGGGGTCACCCGGAATGTGGTTAGCTCTTTCTAGCGGCTTCCTTCTTTGACTTGTGTTTGCTAAGCACAGGTTGGAAAATAGTTCCAGGCACTTACTCGACCCGATTAGAAAATGTCACGGTTTTGCAACATTCGGGGGCCACACAATGAACGCGCTCCCTGCTTATTGATCGGAAGTGCCACAGAAGCCATCCTGGAGATGACATAACGGGACCGCTGAATTCATTAGTGTGGATACGATTGTGTAAAATCCAGTTACACTGGAGCGGGGGTTGGGCTGCATGTTAATTAATATTTAAGTCTTTTGAAGGTGGCGCCGAAGGAAGAAGCCTCCCCTGACCCTTTGCTTCCCTCACAGTCCATTCTCCATGAGACGGGATTTCTTGGGGGCCCCAACAGAAATCCCCTTATCAGCAGCACTGATTGGGGCCCCCGAGCTGCTGCTTGGGCTATTTGCATTTCTATAAAGGAAGGGCCTGGTATTATGAAACTGCATGTGGGTTCTGAGGGCTTCTAATGGGTTTCCCATTGTACAGTCTCTTAGCAACCGACTGAAGTTCGTAAGCTGAAACAAAGAGACTCAAGTCCATCACTCCTTAGGCACATTCCTCTGAGTCTGGCTGCCTATAAGAGAACAAGCCTGGGGGATGCGCTCAGTAAACCATCCTTGTTTCTCCTGGGAAGGAAAAGGGACCGGGAAGTGGGGACATAGGATAGGGACCAGATGCGTTCTGTCTTTTTAATTTCAGCCGAAGCCAGGAAAAGTCTTCAGAGAAGTTGACCTGCATTCAGTCATTTGAAAATGAGGTGACACGGCTTGATGGTCAAGTGTTTTTCAGGGCCAGTAGGAATCTGGGTTCTGTCACTTACTAGCTCTGTGTGGCCTTGGACAAATTACATTTCTGGGCTTCCGTTTCTTCGTCTGTCCCAGAAGAATAAAAATGGTACTTTCCTCATTGGTTTGCTGAGAGCATGAAGTTACATCGTGAATTTAACAACTGTTTATCGAGGTTTAGGGTTCCTTTTGTGGCCGGCATTGTCCTTCATGCTAAAGGCAACGAAGTAAATAAGACAGACAGAGATCTCCACCCTCGTAACAATTATGTTCTCGTAGGAAGAGAGAGACAATAAAGAAAACAAAATATGCTGGAGAGGGGCATAGAAAAGCTGACGGTATCAATCAGAGCATCACAGAAAATCTCATCGAGCAAGTTCTGAGACACAGTCCCGATCGAGGCCTTTACGTGCTGCCCAGAGGTTGTGAGTGTCCACGTCATCGATTTGGACTCATCAGTCATTAATGCTGCTAGTTATTCATCCAGTCATTTACTCACTCATTTAGTCATTCAGTGACAAGGTTTATAGCAAAATTTCTTAACCTCAGCCATTTGGCACCACATGATCCTTTGTTGTGGGGCCTGTCCTTTGAGTTGTAGGGTGTGAACAGCATCCCTGGCTTCTATGCACTGAATTCCTATACCACCCCCAACCAAATATGTCTCCCGGCATTGCCAGATGTCTCCTGGGGGGCAAAATTGCCTCTGATTGAGACTCCCTAGGTTACGAAAAACCCGTCTCAGGACGGGAAGTTAATCCACCACATTTCTCTAGAAAGGAAATGAATCCGGGACTTTAAGGTCAGCAGCAAAAGCAGCATTTCCAGACATTTTGTTTTCCAGAGATATGTTTTCTTGTGTGGGAAAACAAGAGGGACCTGGGGCCTTTTTGAAATTAGAGATAACATCTTTCTTTTGAAAACTCTTTCCACCGCCTCTGAGAATTGGGGCTCATTCAGGAAGCATCTCCAAGACTTACTGAAGAAGTAGTTATGACAAAGAGAAATCACCGCCAACCTGGAAAGCAGGCCCGGGCTTAGCGCCTCTGGACTCCCAGCCTGATTTTTCTACTGAGATCATCCACATTACTTGGTCCCCCAGCTTGAGCAAAAGGAACGTGCCTTGTAGGGTATCAGCTTGAGGCTAGGCCAGCCAGTGTGGTCCAAGAGCATCTTCCAAGGTCAGCATCTTCCAATACTGGTGAGGTCACTCACCCGGCCTCATTCCTCCCTGTGTCCATTCCCAGAGACATCTGAGTCGCCCGTGACCCCTCGGTGTCTGAAACGTCCCTCGAATCTTCCCATGTCTCTCCATTTTTACTCATTCTCTCTCTTCCCTCCCTCCGTCCTATTCAAGCTGTCATTATAGTCCCTCTGGGCTAGCACGGTGACTTAATAACTTTCCCTCACACCGGCCCTTGCTCGTTTCCCTCCATCCTTTGCTCCCGGAGACCATAGTCTTCCCGTTGAACTTAGACTAAACCGCAGACCCCAGGTCTGGCCTGCAGGGTCGTGCAGGGTCTCCCGTCCCCTCTGACTTCACCACCGTGGACCGCTCCCCTGTGGTCACTCTGCTGTTGCCCCATCAGCCTCCTTAAGACATAAGTACGAGTAGGTCACCCCCCCTTCCAGCCACCCCCAGGCCTTACAGACATTCTCTGGCATCCTACTATTCCAGGGATAAGAACCCCAACAAGGTCTCCGAGTCTGCCACAGGCTGGTCTCTACTCAGCACCCCGACATCACCGTGCTCTTGCGTCCCCGTGGCGTGGCTGCTGCGTCTTTTCTGCCTGCCACTCACGAAGGTGGGGCTCTCCCTACCACAGGACCTTTGCTCATGCTGCTGTCTCTCCTGCCTGAGCTCTTCCCTTCCTCCCGGGCCAGTCAAATCATCGTCATGTCCTCACGAGGACTTTCTCGCCTCCCTGACTAGTTCTCGCCCTCTTATTACATGTTCTCGTTGCAGCCTATACTCTCGTTTGCTGCTTCCGAGCTTGGTGACACGTTCATTATATTAACAGCTGTCTTCCATGCCAGACTCCACAGGGGACGGGACCAGGTCTGTTTTGTTCGGAGCACGGTGTTCGGTTCAGTGCCTGACTCATAGTAGGTGCTAAAGAAATATTGGGGGTCGAAGAAATAGCACCTCAGCCGCTTCCCAAGTATGAAGCCCCATGGGGGATGAGGCCAAGATGGGATTTCCTGGGGCCATGGCGGACAGGTGGAGGATGGGGCAGACAAGAGACTTGGCGATCCGCGAGGTGTCAGGGCAGGTCAGAGCATCGGGAAATTGTATCACGTGACGTTCCTTTACCCCTTCTCGTTGGCGACTTCGTCCTAGATCATCGTGTATGATAAGTCCACTGAAGGTAGACAGAGGACATTTGATATTTGCATCATCAGCACCTCGCTCAGGGTCTGGCACACAATAGGTGCTCGACAGAGCTGCCCGTTAGGGACTTAGTTGGATCTTATCATCTGAGCTGAGGTTCATTCGATGGGGGGAATTAGGGAGGGGAAGGGGAGACTTGGGATGGGTCTTTAATAATAGAACATGCTGTGTTGGAGTTTTTCACAAACCACACAATAGAAAGAGCCTGAATGGTTTCTTTTAGAACTAGCATTTATTGAAAACTTACTTTTTTTTTTTTTTTTTTTTTGCCAGGCCCTGGGATCAATGCTTTGTATGCATTATCTCGCTTAACACCAAGAAGGTGACTTGTAGTTGCTGCTGAATTCGTAGATGGGGAAACTGAGGCTCAGGTGACAAACCAGCCTAAGGTCAGAGGGTGATTGTCAATGAGTACTCAAACCCGGGCCTGGATTCAAAATTCACGGCTCTCCCAGTTTACTGCAAGGACTTCTTCACCGACTCTGGGTCCACAAGCGAGTCGGCCGACGCTTTTTGCCTTCGCATGCTCACCCACCAGACGGAAGATTCCATTCCTGCTCAAATCGCAAGGCTGAATCGCAAGGCGTCCTCTCGGACGCATCTGTGGACGGGCATCGGGGGTTAATCTGGCTAAAGGGAGCCGTGATCCCTGCATCGATCTGAAGCTCCACAGCAGCCCGAGAGGGCCTGTCACCACACGACCTCCGATTTCCCCAGCCTCTGATGGTGGTAAGACAGCATGTCCGCGTGCAAGGTGACCTCGAACTACGGCCTGCCTTCCAATTCCCACTGACAGGGCCCCTTACGCCTCAGCGGGCCGAGGAGCCGGAAGGAGGATTCCACTCTGGGTCCCAGTAATTTGTTCTGCTCTGTGAGCTTCTGTGTTTGCCTGTCCAACTTCACGAAAATTGGATTAATGAGTGTTAACGGGTGCTGACTCAGCTGCTTTAAAAGGGACGGCGTCACATGGCAGTGACGCTGGGGTGAGGGTTGGATCCCAAGGTCGCTGGGAATCAGGTGTTTGCAGATGACATCAGAGGTCGAAGCTCTTCTTCAGGGGAGCCAATGAGCACCTTCAAAAGGAAGAAGCTCGTGTCTCCCACTAGAGCAAGGAGAGCATTCGTTTCTGATGCTCGAGGGTGTGGTTAAGTTGCTGTTCATTCATTCACTCATTCATTCATTCATCGAATCATTTTCAAGCACCTGCTAAGTGCCAGACTTTGTTTTGGGTTCTGGAGAACCAGTGGTGAGTAAAACAGACCCAATCTCTGTCTTTGTGAAACTTACTTTCTATCTGAAGTAGGTAAACAACAGTCGAATAAATAAATATACGATATAACGCTTCCATCTGATGCTTTAGTTTTCCCCATTAAGTAGGAGAAAAGGTCTTCTTTTTTTTAAAAAAAACACCTTTGAGATACAACTCATGAGCTGTAGGATTCACCCACGTAAAATGTACAACTGAATGGTTTTTAGTATATTCACAGATAGGCACACTCATCACCACACCGTCGATTTCAAATATTTTCGTCACCTCAGAAAGAACCTTTATACCCAAGCCCCGGCCTCCAGCTCTAGGCGACCACTCGACGATCTATTTTCTGTCTCCGTAGATGTGCCTATTCTGAATAGAGAAAAGGTCACGTTTTGAAAAGGTAAAACAAAAGGGTGGTAGTCTGCACCCCGGAAGTGAGCCCTCCCCAGTGGGGCCTCAGTTCCTCACCCCGTGGGGGAGCATGGAAGAAAGCTTTCTTGGTCTTACCTCCTAAATGAGGCCTCTTAGACTCAGTTTCCCCTGGAGCTCCATCTAAGATTCAAATTTCTACTGCCTCACAGCCTTGGTTTCTGGGGTGGTCGGGGGCGCTGACCGGTGTCCCGATACATAATCACACTTTTATGATCTTACCTACCCCCCCCAAAACCTACCTGAGGTTACACGCTCCCAGACAACCAGCAATCACTGAGCCTAAGTGTGCACACGTGGACACAGAAGAGACGGCGTCACCTGTGCAATCGGATCTCTGGGCAGTATCGAGTGTGTCGTGTATATAGAAGCCCCACCTTAGTCCAAATTGCCATAATTTTCCGTCTGGACCGCTGCAGTAGGCTGCTGTCCGCTCTCGTCATCTTCCTTCTTGCCTCCTCCTGACCTGTGCTTCTGAGGGTACCGGGACAGATGACATAAAGCAGGAATGTGGCCACGTCCCTCTTGTGCTGGGGGGAATCCCACATCATCCTCAAGGTAGTTTCTCTTCGTGGTCCGCGAGGCCCCTGCCAACCTCTCTAGTGTCATCTGTCACGACTCCCCTTTCACTGTCTGAGTCACTTGTAGTTCACGCAAAGTGCCACCCACACCCGGGCCGGCCTTTGCACAGGTGCTGGCCCCCTCTGCCTGCACCACTCCCGCTCGATCTTGCGGTCTCGGCGTAGAGCTCACTTCCTTTGGGATGTGGTTAGGTGCCTGTATTCATTCTCCATCGCTGCTTCACAGATTATCCTCCGATAATTTATTATTAACTCACATGTTCCGTGGGTCAGGAACACAGGAGTGGCTCAGCTGCGTGGTTCTGGATGGGGGCCTCTCGTGAGATGTAGTTGTGGCATCGGACGTGACTGTGGTCCTCCGAGGGCTTGACCAGGGCCGGAGGGTCCGCGTTCTAGATGGCTGTTGGGATGGGGCCTCAGTTCCTCACCTCGTGGGCTGTTTCAGAGACTTTGAATGTCCTTACGACTTGGCAGCTGGCTCGCCCCAGAGAGAGTGGTCTGAGAAAGAGAGCAGGGAAGAAGCTACGACGCTTTTCGTGTCCACAGTAGACTGGATGTTTGTGTATCCTCGAAATTCACAGGTTGAAAGCTTAACTCCCCGTGTGATGGTTTTAGGAGGCGGGGCTTTTGGGAGGTGATAGGTCATTGAGGATGTGGAGCCCTTGTGAATAATTAATGTCTTTATAAAAGGGACCCCTGAGAGCGCTTTCTCGTTCTGCCACGTAAGGGTACAACAAGAGGGTGGTAGTCTGCACCCCGGAAGTGGGCCCTCACCAGAACCCAGCTGGCACCTCGATCTTAGACTTCCGGTCTCTGGAACCGTGGGAAATAGAGTGGCATTCTGTCATAGCGTCTTGAGCCGACTAAGACAATGTTCCAGGCTCCGAAGTCACACATTGTCACTTCTACCATATTCTATTTGTTAAAAGCGATTCATTTCCAACTCACACTTAAGGGGAAGAGAATTAAGCTCTATCTCTTGAAAGGAGAAGCACCAAAGAGTTTGTAGACGGCTCGAAACTGCCATTGTGCCCTTGTCCTTGCTCCCACGGCATCCCACACGCACCCCTCAGCTAGCGCTTAGCAGGCTGTGGTCACAGTCTCGCCCCTGCCACCCCCATGATTTCCTCAAGGATGGGGACTGGTTACATGTACAGTTATATTCCTAGATTCTACTGTAGTTCCTTGCACAGTGCTTGGTAGCCACGTATTGATTTGGAGAAATCCATATAGGTGGGTCACTGTGTCTCAGACTTTAAGGTACATCCATGCAAACTGCTGGAGGCTTTGGTAGAATGAGGATTCTGATGCGGGGGTCTGGGGCAGGGCCTGAGATGCTGTCTTCCTCTTCCTAGCAAGCTCCCAGACGGTGCTGACGCCGCACCCAGAGTCTAGAAGACGCTATCCTCTTTCTAGATAAACCTTACGATCTAGCGAGCAGGACATGTCACCCTGCAGGACAGCCCGAGGCCAGCCACAAGGCAGGGCCAGCCCAGTCCTGGCACACCTACTGCGGGCTGGACTCCCTCTCCCTTAGGACTGAGGAGCTACCAGTAAGACCAGGAAGGAAGGGGCCATGGGATACAGAAAGCCTTCCCAACTTAGGCATGTTCTGGAATGCAGAGCTGGGCAGGGGTCCCCCATGGCTGTGAGCAAAGGGGTCGTGAGACCTGAGCAGGAGCTGGAGGGAAGCTGGCTTACCTGCCCGGGAGGATCCTTAAGAAAGGTGGGGCTGGGCGGTGGTGGGCGGAGCCACCTTCCCCAGAGACCTCCTCCGCCTCTGGAGGCGGGTGGCGGGGTGGGGTTGGGAGTAGACTACATAGTTTATTTGTGCGATTCTTCCCAGTTCTTGGGACATGCGATTCTAAGGGTTACTTTTTAAGGAAAACCAAGCTGGTCCAGAACATGAGATCGTTTCTGTTAATACTCTGGATCTCACCTTTATCCCCGTGGTCCTGGTTTTAACAACGTAGCGGGGGTGAGAGGGGCGGGGTTGGGGCGCTGTGGTCCCGAGCCAGGTGACCTCTGACCGTGTGAAGGGCTGGTGGAAGCGTAGGGCAATCACGGGGACCCCCAGCATTTGGAGACAGGTTCCTCACCCATTTGATCCAGTGGTTCTCAGCCTTGACCGCACATCAGAACCACCTGGGAGCTTTAGAATTACCGATGCCTGGGCCCCCCCTCCAGGGATGCTGATTTAATTGTTCCGGGGTGTGGCTCGAGCATCAGCATTTAAGGACCCCCAGGTGCTCATGGTTGACAGACACTGGTTCCGTCTTGCCCGGAGCCCTTCACCAACAGGTAAGGCAGATAAGATTTTTCTCTCTTTCTTCCCTCCCTCCCTTCTTTCCTTCCTTCCTTCCCTCCTTCCTGCCTTCCTTTTTTTAAACAAATGATAAAACTATATCACAGAGTTGAGTGATTGGCTCAAAGTCACACACCAATATTGGGCGGGGGTCAGAACTCGAACCCACGTTAGCTGGTTAATGCTCCCTCCATTTGCTCCATGGGTCTGGCCTGCAGGCGGCCAGCACCTCCTTGCCCAATATGAAGGGAAGGAGACGGAGGGTGCCGGTTAGTTTTAGGTGTCCACCTGACAGGGTCACAGGGTGCCCAGGTATTTGCTTAAGCCTTATTCCGGGTGTGTCTGTGAGGGTAGTTCGAGGTAAGATGAACATTCGAACGCAAAGACCGAGTCATGCAGAGCGCCCCCTAGCGCAGGCGACCTCTCCCTGACTGGAGCAGAGGCTGACCACCCTGCTGCTAACGGGGACCCCCCCAACCCCCACCTGACTGCCTGAGCCGCGACCTTAGTCCTTTCCTATTTTTTGGACTTGAACTGAAAGGTGGCTTCTTCTTGGGTCTCTGGCTTTTGGATTGAGCGACACCGTCAGCTCTCCTGGTTCTCAGGCCTTTGCATTTGGGCTGGAACCTAGGTCGCCACTGTCCCGGATCTCCGGCTGGCGGGCTGTATTCCTTGGGACTTCTCAGCCTCCGTAATCACGGCAGCCGATTCCTTATAAAAAATCTCTCTCTCTTACTTCTCTCTCTCTCTCTCTCTCTCTCTCTCCCACATGTATATCTTACTGGTTCTATTTCTCTGGAAAACCCTGACTAACATACTGACAGATGGAACGATTAGGTTTCTAGGTAAGGTCAGACTTTGAGTTCGGGTACAGTTCGAGAGGGTTTTCTGTATTTCTTATCCTCTGGATGTTCCTTCCGCTCCTGCTTCCAGTCTTCGAAGCTAAGTTTGGGTAAGACCCATGTTAGATGAATCAATCCTAGACTCCTTGATGACAAGTTCAATGTCAGTGTCTGCTGACGCAGGCCACAAAGAGTCAAAGTTAGAAAGTAGAAGCTGGCAAGAAGGGTTGTGCGTCACTGGACCCAACCCTGGAATGTCAGCCTTCTTAGTTCGGAGCGATCCTCCGTCCTAGGGTTCATCCGTGTTCGTGTTTGGACACTTGCGACCTACCTGCCCACCATCCAGCGCCAATTCCATCAGTGCTCATCCATGAGAGCGTGAGACTGAGGCTGGAGATGCTGAAATACGCCCCGTGCTGCTGAGGCAGACCCCAAGGGTTTACAAACAAATAAACAGCATGATTTAAGGAATGGAGCCAAAAAGCTGAGCCGCCACTTGGCAGGCGGGGATTGTGTTAAATCGCAGGAATCAGAGTGGAAAGTGTTTTGTAGTAATTGTCACGAGAGCTGGTTCCAAAGCTCTCTTAGGCGAGGTGTCAGTTTAGAGCTTGGGAGAGAAGTTATTTTTACAACTTTCTCTAGGCATGGAACCAGAGGCCTCGAGGGATGGGTCTGCAAGGAGGCAGCGGGACGGGATGACCAGAGGTACCAGGGTGTCTTGGTGGGGCGGGGAGACAGCAGAAGGGCATGAAGAGAGAGAGACAGAGACGTGCCGAGAAGCTGGAGAATGGGCAGGTGGCTGGCAAGGGATTTGGGGGCTTCGAGAACGGACATGTCTAATACTAAATTCCACGTCGTTTGAAATGCTCTCATGTAACCTCTTACACGAGAGCTTTGCTAAAAAGTCTTCTGTCCGCACAGCTGGGCAGTAGTTATTCGGGGGATGATGGATCGGGGTGCTTATTAGGGGGGCAATATGGTACACAAAGGGGAAAAGGAAACACTGCAGGTTAGAGGGGTGAGCTGTAATGAACTAGCTCGGTGGAGGTGGGACCCAGGGTGGCAGCTGAACTTGAGTCACCCCAAGAATCTCCAAAGGGATTGGGGGACAGAGCTGTGTTTCAGTTCAGGGCGTGTGAGAAGATCTCACTCGAATCTCAGAAATCAAGGCAAGACCACCTCGTCACGAATCGAGGCTTAAGGAAGACATCAAGTCTCAGGCAGGATGGTCGCCCCCTGAAGAAGTCCGGTTCATTCATTCATTCATTCATTCATTCATCAAACATTGGCCAGAGAAGTTCGGGGAGCTGACTCGGCTGATCATAGTGAAGCCAGTGTTCGGACGTAGGATTAACCTGCCTGCGATCATCCTGTGATTACCACCGAGTTGAAGGCGAGCCCTTCTTTCGAGCAGAGGCACTGACAAATTGGTGGGTGGCGAAGGGGTTTGGCCCTGAGTGTGACTTGGAAAGCGTTCCCCACATGCCCCGCCCCCCAGTCCCGCCCGGTCTGGCGCAATGCCCGCCAGTCTGCCCTCAGTGCGTCCTCCCCATCAACTCCACTTGTAGAAGCTTCGCTCACCAACTCGGCAAGGCATGGCCACCTCGCCACGGACAGGCGTGCTAGCTGAGCACGCTGGGTGCCTGCGGAGGGGTCAGAGCAGGGACAGGTCAGAGGAGGGGCTGGGGTCCCAGGACGATGCTATGGAAACACGCGGGGGAACAGGCCCGTAGGCTCTGCTTTTCGCTGCTCGTTAGAATCATTCACTATGATGAGCGAAGGGCCGTGAGTCACGTGGCCTTTTTCACGAGCCCTGTGCCCAGGCGACAAGCAGGAAAGGAGAAGTCCCTCGTGTTGCCCCCTAAGCATAAAGACTCCACGACTAATTAAATGAGGGTGAGGTCCTCTGCACCGTCCATCTGATATTTATTTGAAATGATTGGCCAAGACAGGCCTGGAACCTTTCTCCCTAGAGAGCGAGGAGCTGGGCAGGGATGGCTTGGGTACTTGAGGAGCAAAAACAAATGGCATCTGAGAAGCCTCCTGAGCCTGGAGTTGGCTGTGGCAAGTGGGGGGACATCTGCTGTGTTTGTCTGTCCGACACCATCCTCTCTCTTTGGGGAACTGGTCCTCTTCCACGCCGATCATGTGTTTGGGATGGGGCTGCCAATCACAGTTTCTTACCCAATCCCCTGGTCACAGGGGTGGGTATATGATCTAGACTCAGCCAATCAGAGCCCTCTGTTTGCCTGGCTCCAGTGATGGTCTAGGGCTGGGCATGTGACCCAAGCTTGCTTGTTAGAACCGGCTCCTTTCAGGCCAGTCACACCTTCTCTTCACCCGTTCTACCTTTCCACGCTTCTGACTTTCCGAGACCAGGTAAGGGGTGGCTTATTCTCGGATTGGTCTCGCTCTGAGACCTGAACGCAGCTTTCGGCATCCTTGCAGAAGGGCTTGACGTCAGCCTTGCCGGAAACCTAGCGGTTTCCAGTGGTTTCCAGTTTGGTTTCAAAGCATGGTTGTCTGATGCACGTCCCCTGAGCCACCAGTGGGGGTGACTGGGGCTGGGAGGTGGGGGAGACGCCGCTAAGACAAAATCGCCACTCCCACTTCAACTAGTGCAGCCCTCCCGGCCCCCCATTTTGGAGTTGAATGTACGATTTTGTTTGAAAAAGAGTTTCTCTAAAAGAAACACATGAAAAACCAAAAGAAAACCTTAAAACCATAATCTGATGCATTTAAGCTCCCACTAGTATTCTCTGAATAAAAGGTGACATGTGACAGGTCACAGAAATCAGCAGAAAAGAAATTCCGACCAACCTTTTCATGAAAAAGGCCCAGAAACATCATTACTGAAAGGGCAAATCACTGTTTACTTCAAATAACCCATGTTTTGCCAAATATTATCAATCAAATGTTGGCTGTAAAGACAGCATCTTGGACGAGTGACCCTGTGCCCATATGTTAATTAAGAAACATGCCCTTATTCACTTGTTTATTCACCAAATACTCATTGAGTGCCCACAGCCTGGGCTCACTGTCTTAAGCTTTGAGAATTCCTTAGTGATTCTTCTTCCCACGGAAATTTTGGAAAATTATCCTTCCCTTGCAAGCAAAATGTTTTTCTTTGAAGACTCGCTTTAAGCAGAGAAGTGGTGGGGAGTGGATTGGTTATGAGGTCAGACTGGAAAAAAGGTTTTGGCAAATGAATCTGGGGTCCATCCAGCTTCCCAAATACACTTCTTGTCTCTATTTTGTTCCAGCTGTGAAGTCTCAGCTGCGTCTCGGGGCCACTCCTCGCCTTTCCGGACATGAAGGTGAATTAAAGGCATCCTTCCACCCAGCCACCTGGGTGTTCTCCATCCTTGGCCATGGCCTTCGGGAGCTGCACGTAAACATGGTCATGAGGCCAATCTCAGGACGCAGAACCAGCCCTCCGAAGGCCCAGCGAAGGTCTCGCTGGGGATAGGAAATATGATTCCAGTCCTGCAGGTAAATCACTTGACCCATCTGAGTCTCTGCATCTTTACTTGTGGAATTCGGGGGCTGAGATTCTACATTCACAGAGGTACGTGAATTCCCATTTCCAGACGAGTTAGTTAAGGTAAGGTTAGCCGCTGCAACACGTACATCCTCGGTGGCATAGCACAGTAGATGTCTGTCATGTTATAGGCAAATAGAGGTGACTGGCCGGGTGGCCCTTCATGTGTCTATCCAGGGGCCCACCCCTCCCATGTGTGGCTCTGTTTTCCTTTATGTTGGGGGCTGTGTGATTTTTCCGAGAAGTGAAGTAGAATAGATTAACTAATGGATGCCCCAAATCAAGATGACTCAAAACATATGAGCTGGTAAATGGGGAGGGAGGGAGAGAGAGAGAGAGAGAGAGAGAGAGAGAGAGAGAGAGAGAGAGAGAGGAGGCTCTTATGTTTTATGGGCCAGGTCTAGAAGTGCATTCATTTATTCCACCCACATTCCATTGGCCAGAAGTCGGTCAGGTGGCCACACCTAAGTGCAAGGAAGTCTGGGAAATGTAGTCGAGCTGTGTGGTAAAGAGGAAACGGGTTTGCTACACAACTAACCGGTTGAGTACAGGAAATTACCACTTTAGGTGTCAGCCTGTCCCGCTAACCTCTACTTAACAGAAGGTTTAAAACCATCGGCCTCTGTCTGAACCAGGACAACCTTGCAGTAATCTCGTTGAGGGTGACAGCCGGGAATATGTCCGCACATCCAGGTTTTCCCAGGAGGGGCCCAGTTTACGCCTGTGGTCTCAGCATCCAGTTGGTGCCTTCTTCATTTTCCAAAGTGTCCCAGTCTGGATGACAGATTATGTAGTCAGCCTAACATGAGGGGGTGGGCAGTTCGGAGGGAGGAGGGGAGTACGAGACAGCGTGAAGATGCACGACATTGCTGAAAAGAAGCCACACGGCCACGAGTTCCATAAACGGTATTTTTTTTTTTTTTTAATTTTAAAATTCTGCATCTGAAAACACAGTATGACAGAAAGCATCTATGTACACCTGCAGTGTTTTTGGTATGGTACAATATTTATTACATCCACTGTTTTCTGCAAAAAAATTTGCTTTGTCAAGACAGAAGAAACAAACTCCCCTAGACGAAAAGAAAAAAAAAAAAAATACAGCTAAGGCACAATTTCGTTGTCGTTTTTCTGCTAAATGGAAAGACAGAAAAGGTGCAAACATGGGCAGATAGTGCAATTGTTTTTGAGAATCACATTCTACTGTGAGGAAAAGCATTCGGATGATTGGAACTCTGATTACTGGTCAATTTCAGATAGTTCGATATCTCTTAAAATACTCCTTTCAATAAATAGCAAAATATCTACATCTTTCAGTGTGTGCCGTTTGAATTCTCTCTTTGTTTAAAACTTTATTTACAGATTCTCTCTTTTTAAAAAAATCCATACATTACAAAATATTTCTGTACAGTTTTATGCATATCATGATCTATAACAAAATAGTTATTTTTAGAAACTATATCAGCACATGTCTTTGAAAAAAAAAAACAAAACAAAGGGACTGATAATAACTTGTGTGAGGCCTCTAAAATACCCAAACAAGTGCTATTGACAACATAATATTATTAAAAAAAAAAAAAAAAACGGGAAGGACTATAAAGATGACTGCGCTCGATTCCAGTGAATTTCCTGTGAAAACCCTGGGTTGTCTTTGGCCTCCATCAGCCCTGGGGCGATGGAAGGGGAAAAAAGGGGGTTTCGAAAGTAGGGGGACTGTGGTCCCTTGGAGAACGCGACCCGTCTGCTGGGATTATTTAATGCTATCATTTTCCAGGCAGGAAGGACGGAGAGATGGACCGAGGACGGTCCTGGTTTACCCTTGACCGATGTTCGGAAGCTGTGCCGTCTCGAGGGGGTGGGGAGTGGGGTGCGGACGGCGGAGTTGGCACTGTGCAGGTGACGAAGCCGGCCCATCGCAGGAGCTGGCTGAGGCTGCGACGGGCACCCAAGCCTTCTTTTTACCCAGAGGAAACACTCAGGAATATTTTTTTTTCCTAAAGACGACACGGATTAGCGATTTCTGAGCGTCTGCAGACTGCAGGCCGGCCGCCCCTTGCTTGCGAGGTAGCCACGAAAGCTTCGAGAGGCTCGTTCTTCTCGGGTGTTGGTGCAGATGGGAGGGACAGGGCGGTCAGCGCTCCAAAAATAATTTTAAGGCCACGTTTTAAAAAGGAGAACCTAAGGCTTTTTGAGGGGGTGGGGTGAGAGGCGAGGCCCGGGTGGGGAGCATAAGCCAGGCAGAGGAAAAGGGATGCATGAGGAGACAAGAGCGATCTGCGAGGTCATTACAGTATCCTGTTTGCAAGATAAAATAAAAGATAATACTTCCGAGAGACAGAGACAGAGAGAAACAGAGAGACAGAGAGAATTTGCATAGATTGTACATTCAGCTCAAGCAGAACTGGCCACCTCTACTTCCCCCGCCCCAAGTAAACTTCTCAGCGGACGCAGTGA
Organism: Pteropus medius; assembly: GCF_902729225.1. Lineage (NCBI taxonomy): Eukaryota > Metazoa > Chordata > Mammalia > Chiroptera > Pteropodidae > Pteropus > Pteropus medius. Next base: position 15,362,825 of record NW_024349798.1, on the reverse strand, counting down.
GGTAGCACCTGTGGTAGACCCATGGGCAAAGTAAAGTAAATGAGGCAGAAGCAGAGGACACCCCGTGAGCCGCACAGCTCCCGCGTCGCTTCTGAGGAAGCTTCTGGACATGCGGCTGCTAAAACCTGGGGTTTGGAGAGAGCCGGCTGCCTCACACACCATCCCTGTCCTGGACCCCGTCCTTGGCCTCTCTGCCTGGCCTGGACAGATGTGGATGTCCTCTGGGTCCCCAAGTTTGTTCCTTCCCTCTCCCCGTCAACACCAACTGTCTCGGGACCTAGAGAGCGGAATAAGCCGGTCTTCCCGGGGCTAGTCAGAGGTTCCTGCCCCTTTCAGAGTCACCCTCTCTCTCAATGCTGGGGTGATGCCCAACTCCCTTTTAAGCCACCTCTCCAGACAGCAAAGTCGCTGCCAGGGTACAGGCCGACCTGTGCGATTTCTCTTTGCCCATCTCGTTTTTGTTTTTTTTTTTTTAAATCTGATTTAAAAATCAGATTTCCAATAAAAACCTGGGTTTCCAGCTTCCTGTACCCAGTAGGAAGTGTCTGCCTGGTCACTGGCTGGAGCTGGGTGGCGGCTGCTCTTCCTGGCCGGGTCGCACGTGTGCCAGCCGGCCACGGTCCCCGCCACTCCCCGCTGTCTTACACCACCAACTGCTTTGCTCATGTTAGTGTTGCGGGTGCCACGGGCGTTTGGGACCTGACCATAGGGTGTGGCTCCGATCTGGCGGGCCTTTGTGACAGCTGTTCCCAGCGCACCCCCTTGGAGCCTGCTGGGGTGCCGGTGTCCTGCGTTGCCCAGTGAACTTGCTCGAAGACCCCCAGTGGGGTCTTCACTCCCAGTGCCCCCCACCCCCCAGCAGTCACCGCTGTCTTGTATTCTGCATCTTCTTGGCACAGAGATCAAGGCTCCAGCTGGCGTCCTTGCGCCTGCGAACTAGAGAAGGACGCAGGGGCCGCAGGGTGCCGGCGTGTGCTCCGAGAAGCTGGCCCTTTCGGGGGCCTGCGTGGCCTTGCTCAGCCTCCCTAAACTCCACCTGCAGTTTGAAAAGTTCGGCTAGCAACGGGAAATGAGTTCAGAAGGACCCCTGACCCATCGGAAAAGCCTTTCTGCAGAGGGAGGAGCTGGTGCTGGCCCGCGGTCGCTCTGCTTCTCAGACTGGAGTGGGGGTCCCAGGGGCCTCTGTCCCCCAAGGCTGCCTGACCAATGGCCTCTAGCAAATAAATCATCCTTAGGCAGGTGAAAAAATAATGAGTTAAACTATTTGCCCTGGAAAATATCAACTTCTCTCAAATCATCCTGTGCTTTGTTTGGAAATTCTCTCTTCCTCTTTTTTAAACCACACGTAACATCTGCAAAGTTATTCTCTGTCCAAAAACAAAGG
>NW_024349798.1:15308188-15361430 GCF_902729225.1 Pteropus medius | reverse complement strand
TCTCTCCCCCCACATGTATATCTTACTGGTTCTATTTCTCTGGAAAACCCTGACTAACATACTGACAGATGGAACGATTAGGTTTCTAGGTAAGGTCAGACTTTGAGTTCGGGTACAGTTCGAGAGGGTTTTCTGTATTTCTTATCCTCTGGATGTTCCTTCCGCTCCTGCTTCCAGTCTTTGAAGCTAAGTTTGGGTAAGACCCATGTTAGATGAATCAATCCTAGACTCCTTGATGACAAGTTCAATGTCAGTGTCTGCTGACGCAGGCCATAAAGAGTCAAAGTTAGAAAGTAGAAGCTGGCAAGAAGGGTTGTGCGTCACTGGACCCAACCCTGGAATGTCAGCCTTCTTAGTTCGGAGCGATCCTCCGTCCTAGGGTTCATCCGCGTTCGTGTTTGGACACTTGCGACCTACCTGCCCACCATCCAGCGCCAATTCCATCAGTGCTCATCCATGAGAGCGTGAGACTGAGGCTGGAGATGCTGAAATATGCCCCGTGCTGCTGAGGCAGACCCCAAGGGTTTACAAACAAATAAACAGCATGATTTAAGGAACGGAGCCAAAAAGCTGAGCCGCCACTTGGCAGGCGGGGATTGTGTTAAATCGCAGGAATCAGAGTGGAAAGTGTTTTGTAGTAATTGTCACGAGAGCTGGTCCCAAAGCTCTCTTAGGCGAGGTGTCAGTTTAGAGCTTGGGAGAGAAGTTATTTTTACAACTTTCTCTAGGCATGGAACCAGAGGCCTCGAGGGATGAGTCTGCAAGGAGGCAGCGGGTCGGGATGACCAGAGGTACCAGGGTGTCTTGGTGAGGCGGGGAGACAGGCAGAAGGGCTTGAAGAGAGAGAGACAGAGACGTGCCGAGAAGCTGGAGAATGGGCAGGTGGCTGGCAAGGGATTTGGGGGCTTCGAGAACGGACATGTCTAATACTAAATTCCACGTCGTTTGAAATGCTCTCATGTAACCTCTTACACGAGAGCTTTGCTAAAAAGTCTTCTGTCCGCACAGCTGGGCAGTAGTTATTCGGGGGATGATGGATCGGGGTGCTTATTAGGGGGGCAATATGGTACACAAAGGGGAAAAGGAAACACTGCAGGTTAGAGGGGTGAGCTGTAATGAACTAGCTCGGTGGAGGTGGGACCCAGGGTGGCAGCTGAACTTGAGTCACCCCAAGAATCTCCAAAGGGATTGGGGGACAGAGCTGTGTTTCAGTTCAGGGCGTGTGAGAAGATCTCACTCGAATCTCAGAAATCAAGGCAAGACCACCTCGTCACGAATCGAGGCTTAAGGAAGACATCAAGTCTCAGGCAGGATGGTCGCCCCCTGAAGAAGTCCGGTTCATTCATTCATTCATTCATTCATTCATTCATTCATCAAACATTGGCCAGAGAAGTTCGGGGAGCTGACTCGGCTGATCATAGTGAAGCCAGTGTTTGGACGTAGGATTAACCTGCCTGCGATCATCCTGTGATTACCACCGAGTTGAAGGCGAGCCCTTCTTTCGAGCAGAGGCACTGACAAATTGGTGGGTGGCAAAGGGGTTTGAGTGTGACTTGGAAAGCGTTCCCCACATGCCCCGCCCCCCAGTCCCGCCCGGTCTGCCGCAATGCCCGCCAGCCTGTCTGCCCTCAGTGCGTCCTCCCCATCAACTCCACTTGTAGAAGCTTCGCTCACCAACTCGGCAAGGCATGGCCACCTCGCCACGGACAGGCGTGCTAGCTGAGCACGCTGGGTGCCTGCGGAGGGGTCAGAGCAGGGACAGGTCAGAGGAGGGGCTGGGGTCCCAGGACGATGCTATGGAAACACGCGGGGGAACAGGCCCGTAGGCTCTGCTTTTCGCTGCTCGTTAGAATCATTCACTATGATGAGCGAAGGGCCGTGAGTCACGTGGCCTGTGCCCAGGCGACAAGCAGGAAAGAAGTCCCTCGTGTTGCCCCATAAGCATAAAGACTCCACAACTAATTAAATGAGGGTGAGGTCCTCTGCACCGTCCATCTGATATTTATTTGAAATGATTGGCCAAGACAGGCCTGGAACCTTTCTCCTTAGAGAGCGAGGAGCTGGGCAGGGATGGCTTGGGTACTTGAAGAGCAAAAACAAATGGCATCTGAGAAGCCTCCTGAGCCTGGAGTTGGCTGTGGCAAGTGGGTGGACATCTGCTGTGTTTGTCTGTCCGACACCATCCTCTCTCTTTGGGGAACTGGTCCTCTTCCACGCCGATCATGTGTTTGGGATGGGGCTGCCAATCACAGTTTCTTACCCAATCCCCTGGTCACAGGGGTGGGTATATGATCTAGACTCAGCCAATCAGAGCCCTCTGTTTGCCTGGCTCCAGTGATGGTCTAGGGCTGGGCATGTGACCCAAGCTTGCTTGTTAGAACCGGCTCCTTTCAGGCCAGTCACACCTTCTCTTCACCCGTTCTACCTTTCCACGCTTCTGACTTTCCGAGACCAGGTAAGGGGTGGCTTATTCTCGGATTGGTCTCGCTCTGAGACCTGAACGCAGCTTTCGGCATCCTTGCAGAAGGGCTTGACGTCAGCCTTGCCGGAAACCTAGCGGTTTCCAGTGGTTTCCAGTTTGGTTTCAAAGCGTGGTTGTCTGATGCACGTCCCCTGAGCCACCAGTGGGGGTGACTGGGGCTGGGAGGTGGGGGAGACGCCGCTAAGACAAAATCGCCACTCCCACTTCAACTAGTGCAGCCCTCCCGGCCCCCCATTTTGGAGTTGAATGTACAATTTTGTTTGAAAAAGAGTTTCTCTAAAAGAAACACATGAAAAACCAAAAGAAAACCTTAAAACCATAATCTGATGCATTTAAGCTCCCACTAGTATTCTCTGAATAAAAGGTGACATGTGACAGGTCACAGAAATCAGCAGAAAAGAAATTCCGACCAACCTTTTCATGAAAAAGGCCCAGAAACATCATTACTGAAAGGGCAAATCACTGTTTACTTCAAATAACCCATGTTTTGCCAAATATTATCAATCAAATGTTGGCTGTAAAGACAGCATCTTGGACGAGTGACCCTGTGCCCATATGTTAATTAAGAAACATGCCCTTATTCACTTGTTTATTCACCAAATACTCATTGAGTGCCCACAGCCTGGGCTCACTGTCTTAAGCTTTGAGAATTCCTTAGAGATCCTTCCTCCCACGGAAATTTTGGAAAATTATCCTTCCCTTGCGAGCAAAATGTTTTTCTTTGAAGACTCGCTTTAAGCAGAGAAGTGATGGGGAGTGGATTGGTTATGAGGTCAGACTGGAAAAAAGGTTTTGGCAAATGAATCTGGGGTCCATCCAGCTTCCCAAATACCCTTCTCGTCTTTATTTTGTTCCAGCTGTGAAGTCTCAGCTGTGTCTCGGGGCCACTCCTCGCCTTTCCGGACATGAAGGTGAATTAAAGGCATCCTTCCACCCAGCCACCTGGGTGTTCTCCATCCTTGGCCATGGCCTTCGGGAGCTGCACGTAAACATGGTCATGAGGCCAATCTCAGGATGCAGAACCAGCCCTCCAAAGGCCCAGCGAAGGTCTCGCTGGGGATAGGAAATATGATTCCAGTCCTGCAGGTAAATCACTTGACCCATCTGAGTCTCTACATCTTTACTTGTGGAATTCGGGGGCTGAGATTCTACGTTCACAGAGGTACGTGAATTCCCATTTCCAGACGAGTTAGTTAAGGTAAGGTTAGCTGCTGCAACACGTACATCCTCGGTGGCATAGCACAGTAGATGTCTTGTCATGTTATAGGCAAATAGAGGTGACTGGCTGGGTGGCCCTTCATGTGTCTATCCAGGGGCCCACCCCTCCCATGTGTGGCTCTGTTTTCCTTTATGTTGGGGGCTGTGTGATTTTTCCGAGAAGTGAAGTAGAATAGATTAACTAATGGATGCCCCAAATCAAGATGACTCAAAACATATGAGCTGGTAAATGGGGAGGGAGAGAGCTGGGAGAGAGAAATAGAGGAGGGGAGAGAGGGAGAGGAGAGGGAGAGGAGAGGGTGAGGGGAGAGGAGAGGGAGAGAGAGGAGAGAGAGAGAGAGAGAGAGAGAGAGAGAGAGAGAGAGAGAGAGAGAGAGGAGGCTCTTATGTTTTATGGGCCAGGTCTAGAAGTGCATTCATTTATTCCACCCACATTCCATTGGCCAGAAGTCGGTCAGGTGGCCACACCTAAGTGCAAGGAAGTCTGGGAAATGTAGTCGAGCTGTGTGGTAAAGAGGAAACGGGTTTGCTACACAACTAACCGGTTGAGTACAGGAAATTAGCACTTTAGGTGTCAGCCTGTCCCGCTAACCTCTACTTAACAGAAGGTTTAAAACCATCGGCCTCTGTCTGAACCAGGACAACCTTGCAGTAATCTCGTTGAAGGTGACAGCCGGGAATATGTCCGCACATCCAGGTTTTCCCAGGAGGGGCCCAGTTTACGCCTGTGGTCTCAGCATCCAGTTGGTGCCTTCTTCATTTTCCAAAGTGTCCCAGTCTGGATGACAGATTATGTAGTCAGCCTAACATGAGGGGGTGGGCAGTTCGGAGGGAGGAGGGGAGTACGAGACAGCGTGAAGATGCACGACATTGCTGAAAAGAAGCCACACGGCCACGAGTTCCATAAACGGTATTTTTTTTTTTTTTTAATTTTAAAATTCTGCATCTGAAAACACAGTATGACAGAAAGCATCTATGTACACCTGCAGTGTTTTTGGTATGGTACAATATTTATTACATCCACTGTTTTCTGCAAAAAAATTTGCTTTGTCAAGACAGAAGAAACAAACTCCCCTAGACGAAAAGAAAAAAAAAAAAAATACAGCTAAGGCACAATTTCGTTGTCGTTTTTCTGCTAAATGGAAAGACAGAAAAGGTGCAAACATGGGCAGATAGTGCAATTGTTTTTGAGAATCACATTCTACTGTGAGGAAAAGCATTCGGATGATTGGAACTCTGATTACTGGTCAATTTCAGATAGTTCGATATCTCTTAAAATACTCCTTTCAATAAATAGCAAAATATCTACATCTTTCAGTGTGTGCCGTTTGAATTCTCTCTTTGTTTAAAACTTTATTTACAGATTCTCTCTTTTTAAAAAAATCCATACATTACAAAATATTTCTGTACAGTTTTATGCATATCATGATCTATAACAAAATAGTTATTTTTAGAAACTATATCAGCACATGTCTTTGAAAAAAAAAAACAAACAAAACAAAGGACCTGTAATAACTTATCAGAGGCTCAAAAATACCCAAACAAGTGCTATTGACAACATAATATTATTAAAAAAAAAAAAAAAAAAAAAAGACGGAAGGACTATAAAGATGACTGCGCTCGATTCCAGTGAATTTCCTGTGAAAACCCTGGGTTGTCTTTGGCCTCCATCAGCCCTGGGGCGATGGAAGGGGAAAAAAGGGGGTTTTGAAAGTAGGGGGACTGTGGTCCCTTGGAGAACGTGACCCGTCTGCTGGGATTATTTAATGCTATCATTTTCCAGGCAGGAAGGACGGAGAGATGGACCGAGGACGGTCCTGGTTTACCCTTGACCGATGTTCGGAAGCTGTGCCGTCTCGAGGGGGTGGGGAGTGGGGTGCGGACGGCGGAGTTGGCACTGTGCAGGTGACGAAGCCGGCCCATCGCAGGAGCTGGCTGAGGCTGCGACGGGCACCCAAGCCTTCTTTTTACCCAGAGGAAACACTCAGGAATATTTTTTTTTCCTAAAGATGACACGGATTAGCGATTTCTGAGCGTCTGCAGACTGCAGGCCGGCCGCCCCTTGCTTGCGAGGTAGCCACGAAAGCTTCGAGAGGCTCGTTCTTCTCGGGTGTTGGTGCAGATGGGAGGGACAGGGCGGTCAGCGCTCCAAAAATAATTTTAAGGCCACGTTTTAAAAAGGAGAACCTAAGGCTTTTTGGGGGTAAGTATGGGTGGGGGGGAGCATGTTGTAGGGCAGAGGAAAGGGATGCATGAGAACCAAAGACGATGCGAGGGGTCCGTACAGTATCCTGTTTGCAAGATAAAATAAAAGATAATACTTCCGAGAGACAGAGACAGAGAGAAACAGAGAGACAGAGAGAATTTGCATAGATTGTACATTCAGCTCAAGCAGAACTGGCCACCTCTACTTCCCCCGCCCCAAGTAAACTTCTCAGCGGACGCAGTGAGGTAGCACCTGTGGTAGACCCATGGGCAAAGTAAAGTAAATGAGGCAGAAGCAGAGGACACCCCGTGAGCCGCACAGCTCCCGCGTCGCTTCTGAGGAAGCTTCTGGACATGCGGCTGCTAAAACCTGGGGTTTGGAGAGAGCCGGCTGCCTCACACACCATCCCTGTCCTGGACCCCGTCCTTGGCCTCTCTGCCTGGCCTGGACAGATGTGGATGTCCTCTGGGTCCCCAAGTTTGTTCCTTCCCTCTCCCCGTCAACACCAACTGTCTCGGGACCTAGAGAGCGGAATAAGCCGGTCTTCCCGGGGCTAGTCAGAGGTTCCTGCCCCTTTCAGAGTCACCCTCTCTCTCAATGCTGGGGTGATGCCCAACTCCCTTTTAAGCCACCTCTCCAGACAGCAAAGTCGCTGCCAGGGTACAGGCCGACCTGTGCGATTTCTCTTTGCCCATCTCGTTTTTGTTTTTGTTTTTTTAAATCTGATTTAAAAATCAGATTTCCAATAAAAACCTGGGTTTCCAGCTTCCTGTACCCAGTAGGAAGTGTCTGCCCGGTCACTGGCTGGAGCTGGGTGGCGGCTGCTCTTCCTGGCCGGGTCGCGCGTGTGCCAGCCGGCCACCGTCCCCGCCACTCCCCGCTGTCTTACACCACCAACTGCTTTGCTCATGTTAGTGTCGTGGGTGCCACGGGCGTTTGGGACCTGACCATAGGGTGTGGCTCCGATCTGGCGGGCCTTTGTGACAGCTGTTCCCAGCGCACCCCCTTGGAGCCTGCTGGGGTGCCGGTGTCCTGCGTTGCCCAGTGAACTTGCTCGAAGACCCCCAGTGGGGTCTTCACTCCCTGTGGCCCCCCACCCCCCAGCAGTCACCGCTGTCTTGTATTCTGCATCTTCTTGGCACAGAGATCAAGGCTCCAGCTGGCGTCCTTGCGCCTGCGAACTAGAGAAGAAGGACGCGGGGGCCGCAGGGTGCCGGCGTGTGCTCCGAGAAGCCGGCCCTTTCGGGGGCCTGCGTGGCCTTGCTCAGCCTCTCTAAACTCCACCTGCAGTTTGAAAAGTTCGGCTAGCAACGGGAAATGAGTTTAGAAGGACCCCTGACCCATCGGAAAAGCCTTTCTGCAGAGGGAGGAGCTGGTGCTGGCCCGCGGTCGCTCTGCTTCTCAGACTGGAGTGGGGGTCCCAGGGGCCTCTGTCCCCCAAGGCTGCCTGACCAATGGCCTCTAGCAAATAAATCATCCTTAGGCAGGTGAAAAAATAATGAGTTAAACTATTTGGCCTGGAAAATATCAACTTCTCTCAAATCATCCTGTGCTTTGTTTGGAAATTCTCTCTTCCTCTTTTTTAAACCACACGTAACATCTGCAAAGTTATTCTCTGTCCAAAAACAAAGGACATTAAGGAACACCCTGGGTGACTGCTCGGCATCCCAGAATTCACTGCGGTGAGTGGGAAAGGGAGGGGGTGGGGAGCTTCCCCATAGTAAGCAAGCTCTGCCACTTCTCCCTGTGCCCCAGGGTGGGGACAAAAGTCAGCAATGTCAGTGGGTGCAGGAGGCCTGTCTGGGAGCCTGTGGGCTCACGCTGGGTATAGGGAGGTGTCAGGGCTGAGGCTTCAAAGCCACTCCAAATGACACCAGGGAAAACGTGGAGTCCTGGTGGCCGGTGAGGAAGGTAGAGGAGGCTCTCTGGGCAGCTGCGGCCAGAGGCAGAGGCTGGGGGCAGAGGGAGCGTGTGGTGTGGGCTCCCACGCTTCTAAGTCCATTCGGAGATCATCTGGGCTTCTGAGAAGGCCTCGCTAAGGTCCCTAGAGCCACTGCTGACAGTGTCTCTCCTGAGCTCCCTGGCTCCATCTGACCACCTACTCTCTTCCTAAACTGCATCTTTCTTCTCCTGGGCTTGGGAGGAGCCTGTTTCCCTGTCCTCTCGTCACGTCGCATAGAGGGTCACGGTCAGGCTGGCTGGGAGGTCAGCGACGGGGGAGGCAGGGACAGCCCAGCGTCTGCTCTCTGCACAGACTCCCTCCACATAGTCACTCTGTCGGGTCCTTGGGCCTGGGGCGGGGAGGCAGGGGTGCCCAGGAATCCCAACACCTCAGGACTGGGGGACTGGGAGAGGCTAAGGCGAGGAAAATCGAAGCTCTAATGTCCCCGAGTCACCCCACTTTCAGCCAGCGGATGATGCTGGCTGAAGCGTTCCTCTCGTGGTGTGCAATATCCCTTCTTTCCTCTGAGGACACGGCAGAGAAATAGAGAGAAAGAGAGAGAGAGAGAGAGAGAGAGAGAGAGAGAGAGAGAGAGAGAGAGAGGGCAGACAGACAGACACTAGAGGATGGGGAGCAGAAGAGGGGGAAGGGAGGGGCTGGGAGGGGCCTTACTTGAATAAAGGCAGCTTTAGTTAGATAACGTATTGGACAAGCTGCAAAAACAGCATCTACTAATTAGTCATGGACTAAAACACGTAAATAATAAATACCTAAAGTGTTCCTTCTCTACATTCTCCATCGCCCACTGGACATCCTGCCTTGCTGGGTGGGGGACGGGTGGTTTTGGGGCAACCTCTGGCTGGGAAGATGCTCAGCAAGGACTGCTCTCCTGGGGGAGACTTATTCAAGGGAACCCTGTCCTTCGGGGAGGGGATCGGGGGTCGGGGCTCTCGGATGAGCAGGGGGTGCCGGGCGCACAGCAAGGAAATCTTTCAGGTTTCTGGAACTCAAGCCATTCGAACAATACCATCGTTTAGGTTTTAAACGGCCGGATACTCAAGCGACCCACGTTCTCGCCCACGTGTGTCACGTGGGCCCGTCGGCAGCTCGGATAAGGAAGGGCATGAATTTAAAAACCAGCTGGGAAATGCTTTTTCCTGGATGTGAAAAGTCTGGTCATGTGGTTTGGTCACGCCCATCAGCACCGAATGGGGGATTCTCAAAGGCCTGGGGTGCCGGGCCTGGGGACTGAGGGGCTCGGGCAGGAGACGGATATTGCTGTGCTGTCCAGCTCAGGAGTTTTGCTCCAAACCATCTCTGACTTTCAAGGCCGTGGACTCCAACGTTCCCCCTGCAAGATCAGCGAGGCCATGGGTTTGGCCTCCTGGCCCACGAATGGCTGGGAGGGCGATTCTCATCGGCACCGCCCCATTTCTGCCTCAATGGGGAAGGGGTGGCCTGGGACCCAGGACATTTGGCAGTCACGCTTTGGGTGGACCTTGGACATGACACATCAAGAGGCTTTCCTGCTCATCTAGTTTCTGAGAAGAAGGGCTTGGGGGAGGCTCGGAGCCCTCCTGAGCCTGCTACCTATCCGGGGAAGGGCCGGCGAGTGTGACTTTCAGTGGCCTGTCATTTCAGGGCTGGCACGGGGTTTCCCAGCCCAGAGGAGCAGGAGGATGAGCCGAAGGACGGGGCTGGGGATCAAACCCACCGGCTGGCAGCAGCGCTTTTCCAACGGGGGTTTTGCAGAGCCCTTGGGGTCTGAAGAGGTACCTTAGGTGGTGATGCCCTTGGCAAAGGGACCGCCTGGTGGGCTGGGCTTTGAGAAGGAGCCTCTCTCCCCAGCTTCGACCACAGCGGCCTGGATTTCATCGGCACCTTGAACTTCCACCCACGACTGCGCTTAGCCGACAAAGCCCTGCAGCTCAAAATAAAACTCCGAGAATCTCTTGTCTGGGGGGCGGGGCATCGGAGGGGGAAGACGAGGACCTTGGAGGGCTCGAGGGTCAGCCAGGAGAGGTGACATCACGGCGCCGAGCCCGAGCCATCCTGCCAAACGCGGGTTGTCGTCGGCAGGCCCCGCTTTGCTTTGGCCCTCAAACCTCCCTCCCCCATCATTCTGCGGCCGGGAGAGCCCCTCCCACAAAAGGCGCCCCCGGCCTGGGTAGGGGGGCCTGTTCTCTGCCATCCGCGCACAAGCGCCCAGTGCTACCTGAGCCGGCCGTCGGGCTTGACCGCCCCCAGCTCCGACTTGGGGTCGGGGCTGAAGGAGCTCCAGGCCGTCTGGCTGCAGGTCTGCATGACCGGGCAGGCGCTGGGGCCCGTGGCGCAGACGTCCATGGCGGTCCACACGCCGCCCACCAGCGAGTCCAGCCACCGCTCCAGCGCCGCGCCCGCCGACGCCGCGTTCCTGCGCGCCTGCTCCACCTGCGTGGCGCTCACCGGCAGGCTGAGGACGGGGTTCAGGCTGTGGAAACTCTGCTCCATGTAGGCGCTGCGGGGGGGCCCGTTGTGCAGCCTCAGGGCCTCCTCTGAAAGCAAAGGGGACCGTCACGTGGTTAGAAGAGCCGAGAACCGGGCGCCCGCGGGGTGTCTGGCACCCCGATTCCCCGCGACAGCCTCGCCAGCAAGGTCTCTGCGCGGGCCCATTGCACGGGTGGACAAACCGAGCCCGCGAGGACGTCGCTTGAGCAGTTCTGAGCCCGCTCGCGCCCGCGTCCGTCCGAGCAGGGCATGGCGCGTGCGCATATGCCTCCCGCAGTGTTCATAGAGCACCTGCTGGGCGCTCGACATTCGTTTTTTATTCAATACCTGTTTTTAAGCACCTACTTTATGCAAGGCCTTCACTCAACACATAATTACTAACCGCCCCCTATCAAGGTGTTCAGGAATTTGTTCATCTGATAAAGATTTATTAAGTGCTGGGTTCTATCCTACCTGGCGGCGTGAACCAGGTGGACCAGATTACAGTCCAGTGGAGGGAGACGGATGGAAATAAAGAAAGAAATGAGCAAATGGGGAAGGTCCTTTCAATCAGCGATAAGGGTCATGACGGGAATAAACGTGGCACTGAGTCAGAGCAGGGAGTTGGCACACTGTGGCCCTTGGGCCACATCTGGCCCCTGACCTGTTGTAAATAAAGTTTTATTGGAACATGGCTGTGCCCGCTTGGGCGCCTATTGCCTGCGGTGGCTCCTGAGTCACCACAGCGGCGCTGAGTGGCTGAGACAGAGACGGTAAGAGGCCCTCAAGGCTGAAGATATTTACTACCTAGCCCCTTGCAGCATAAGCTTGCCGATCCCTGGGTGGTCGGGTGATGAGGGTGTTTACTGTGGATGAGGCGGGCAGGGGAGACCTCACTGAGGAGGTGACATCGGTGCTGAGAGCTGATTAGTGTGAAGGAAGAAGCCACGAGCAGGCAGAAGGAACGATGAGCGCAAAGCCCCATCAAGCACCTGTCCCCAAACACGGAGCTGGGCTTTGAACCCGGTCTCTCGACCTCAGCGCCTGGGGAGGGGCCCTGCTCTTGGCTGCTGGGTGCCTCCCATGGGCTCTGCAGAAGCCACCGGTTTCTGTTTCTGTCCAAGGCGTGGTGCACCACACACAGCAAGGTGTCCTGGGAAGCATGGAGCTTGGACCAGAGCAGGAGGGTGGGGGAAGGGGGAGCGAGAGGTTCCACGGGCTCTGGTGACAGCTCTGCCCAGCTGAGCACCGGTGCCTCGGGCACGGTGACCAGTCGGGCTGTGCATGCTTGTACCAGGTGGATCCCCCTGGGCTGGCAAGAGGCTCAGCTAGAAGTGCATGTGCTTTGTCAACAGCAAAGTGACACATAAATGAGAGGGACCGTGACTGCTTCCCAGGGCTTAAAGATGGGGAAGCAGAAAACGCAGTCATTTGTGCTGAAGAGAAGAAGCTAGACGTTTCTGTTCCGAAGAAGTTCCCGCTCATTGCTCATCTGACTGCCAAACACAAGAACGCATATTTTTAAAAACATCGGCCGATGACCCTGGTGAGCTGTGTTTTACTAGATCGGCCTTTGCTGCACCCAAGATAGCCAGGATCAGAAGAAGCCTCATAAGAGGAATTGGCGTCCAGGAGACTGACTGACAGCGGCCATCACCCTCGGTGGCCCAGGACAGCCCTGATGATCAGCAGGTGATTTTCTAACGTGTGTGGCTCTGAGCGGGGAAGAAGGAGGAAGAAAGACCACATATGCGCTCGCCCTTCTAAATGCAGTGGGACCAGCTAGTCGAATTAAAAACACGCCTTGACTAATACAGACCCGTTGTCTTCGGTGCAGGTCTGATTTCTCAGCGCCTCCATCCTGCAGACGGGGAGCGGGGGAGATGCCCGAACTGACATGAGGCAGGGCGCGCCGAGGGCGAGGGGCAGCCAGCAAACATCTGAACGCGGGGCGGATGCCGCAAACCCTCACGGAGAACAAGGTTACCGCGGGCTGCGCCCTCACAGAGTCGGCCTGCCTCCGTAATTAAATTTTCCTCATCAGATTTCTGGAGATTACTAGGGATGCATCGATAGCAAATTACTCTTGATGAATCATTTAACAGATCGCATCTTCCACTCCTTGTCATTGGAGCACCGCTCGTTGACAGACAGGATTACCGATGACGGGCAGTGCTCACGGTGAGGTACAGTGACCCTCGGATGTGGGAGGGAAGAGCCTTGATGTCCTTGGAAACTCCGGGAGAAAAAAACGGGGGGAAAAAAATCAGGACCCATTGAAGGACCCCGGGCTATTTTACGGGGGCGGGGGTGAAGGCAGGTCCAACGGGCCATCGGACACAAAGAGGAGACTGTCCTTCCGCCTCCACGTCTGGCTTTGGAAACCCTGAGGGATGCCGAGGCTGTGAACCAATCAGGGGACACCCAAGGGCCCTAAGTGTCTGGTCCAGGTCATCCTGGAGGAGCCGCCTCTGCCTGTTTCACGGCGGGGAGCGGAGAAGCAAACTTCCTTCTCGAGAAAACGAGAGGTCTCTATCTTTCTACTTGCTCGGCACCGAAGCTTAACAGAAGTTGACAGAATTCACTTCGATCCCTTTTTGTAGGACTCAAGGCATCCCCTCCCACCCCCCAGATCTGTGCTCCCCTCTCCTCGTGCCACTGGCTAAATGGCACTCAGCCCAGGACGCTTTTTAGCTAACAGAGGCTGTAATCGTTTCTGGCTTCTGGGTTTGTGATCTGTTGCATAGTGATGAACAATTGCATATACCCAGAGACCCGGCAATCCTGTTTCTAAGAATCTATTCCATGTATCTGCGTCAGCACATACAAACTCAGGTTCAAGAACCTTCTTTGCACTGTTATCGATGACAACCACGATGACAGAGTCATGTGTCCGCCAATGGGTCCTTGACCTAGCGGAATACTCTGCAGCTGGTGGCTTTATATGTGCTGACTTGGAAAGCAAACGAAGCAATTCTCACTGCAACACGTAGCATCCCATGTTTACAAAACAACGGGGTGTCTGCGACTTATTTTGCGTGTTTATGTTTAAACTTTAAAAGCCTCGAGAAAAGAAGGATGCACACCGAACTTCTGGCAGTGCGTACTCCCGGGAGTAGGGTTGAGTGGCCGAGGTTGACATTCCAGGGATAAAGGGAAGAGGATGGGGCAAGTAGAAAAAGAAAAGTAACCCTTTTAGATGAATAAAGGGGAAAAAAGGCAGGCACGTCAGGGGCCTGACGTCCCTCTCTCGTCCCTCCGTGCCCAGTGGAAGCCACCATCCTGAATCTCGTGTCAGTGACACAGCTCTCTACTGACACACGAATCCTGAACTCGTGTATTGCTGGCTTGGCCTGATCTTGGACGCTGAAAACACGCACCGTCATTACGGTTTCTTCTGCGATGTTTTCCCCTCGATGCTGTGTTTTAGAGACTCATCCAAAGGTCCCATCATCGACGCTCAGGGCCGTGTGTTACTCCACTGTCTACAAAAACGACACACTTTATCCGTGCGCACGGCGGACACCCGGATTGTTTCCGGTTTGGCGCGGCGATGCATTTCGGTGTGGCGGGGCGTGTGCACGTTCGATTTCCCTGGGAAATGCGAAGCCATTTCCCGAGCTCGTTTTATCACGTCTCCCCCTGCCACGGGCACTGGGACGGTCCTTCCCACGCAGGATGCTGTCTTGCCTGACGTGCCCCAACGTGGCGGGGGGAGTGGGATCTTTTTTTGTTTTGCTTTAATTTGCATTCCTCTCAATATTCATGAGGCTGAGCATCTTTTTATATACGTGTGGGCCACTTAGGCTCTGTTTCTCTCTCTCCTTTTCTTCTTTTATATAGCAGGGGTTGGCAGTCTTTTTCTATAAAGGGCCAGATCGCCAATATTTTTGGCTTTGCGGACCATCCAGTCTCCACTGCGACTACTCCAGGCTACCATTGTAGCCCCAACCATGGTCGATATGTTAATGAATGGGCCTGACTGTGTTCCAATAAAACTTTATTTACAAAATCCGGGAGTGGGCCGGATTTGGCCTGGGGCCTGTGGTTTGCTCTGATTTATGGGGTTTCTGAATTTGAGTACTTGCTATATATCCTAAATATGACACTTTTTCTTATGTGTAGCAGATATTTTCTACTAGCATGTGGTACGCCTTTTCACCTAAGGCATCACATTTTTGATGAACAGAATTTCCTGTTTTAATGATTATTGTTTAAACAGTGAGCAAGAGCTGCTGCAACTCAATCTCTGTCTCGGTTTATCTCCTAACTTGCCTTCAGTATGATCAGGGCCTCTGGAGGTCCGACGGGAGAGCATCTAATAAAAAGGTACCTAATAGGCAGACAGATGACGTCACCTCAGTGTGCCTTCCAGGGATAATGGGAGAAAATGTACTGGGACCGGAGAGCACCGTTCATGAAAATGGCCCCCATCCCCCACGTCTGAGCAGCACCGCCTGCCCCGGCGGAGGACCCGTGAGGATGGACCGCCGCCCCGCAGACACTGGGAGCACTCACCCGGCTTGATGGGCTGCCTGTTGGAGAAGGTCAGGGGTGCGACGAGGAATTTGCTCTCTGCGACTGGTACCCAGTGGTGAAGAATTTTCACTGTCCAGACCCCGGGCCTCAGGGGCAAGTTCAGAGGGGGCTTGTAGTGGGTGAACTCGGCAGTGGATTCGATCAGGATGTCGTAGGTGGCGGCGATGATGTTGACGGGGTCCACCCAGACGACGGTGACGGTCACGTTGGGGCCCTTGCCCCACTTCTGCATGCCGACCGGCTCGTCCATGGGCCCCAGCAGACCCCCAAAGTTGCGGAAGAGACGCTCCTTCGCATCCCAGTCAGTGCCGACCTGAAACAGGAGAGCGAGACCTGCGGTCGCCGGGCCTGTGCTGGGTCCCAAGAAGGCCTGGGGTCCTGCCTGCTGGGCTTCGCACACCCATTTACCGGTGAGGAAACCGAGGCTCTGACTAGGTTGCTTGCTCAGAGTTGGACAGGCAGCTAGCGGAAAATCTGGGATCTGGACCCAGTCTGGGGGATTACAAGGCCTGCGGTCTGTTCACTAAACGTTTGGCCTCCAGTGCCTGGTGCGTGGTGTGTTGCTTTGGGAAAAAAATGTGCTGAATAAATGAATGAATGAGTGAATGAATGAATGAATGGCTGCTTGCGGGCCATTCCGAGCAAACATATACCCGGCCGGTCAGCAGGTACAGCTGGCTTCCAACTGCTCCTTGGTTTTTGGGGTCACTGAATGAGAGTGGAGTCCAGTTTCTAACGCTGCCTTGTCATTAGCCAGGGAAAGGGAGGGTCCCTCAGCATCACCTGTCATCAGCAGAAGTCCACGTGGTTCTCCCAGGAGGAGACAGATCTGGCCTCCCTAAAGCATTCTGAGCTGGACCCTCGGAGTGGGAGGCGGTTGTTTGATCCAGCCTTCCTGCCAGCCTCCTGGGGGCGTGCGTGGCCCTGACCGACCAGGGACCCGCTCTTCCTTCTCTCCCTCCATTTTTGTCACCTGAAATGTATTCTCCACCCTGTAGCCGAAAAGACCTCGTGAAATGTCCCCGCACCGCTCAAATCCCAGTGGCTGGGCCGCAGCTCTCACGTGGGGCCCTGGCACACAGTAGGTGCCCGATCGATATCTGTCGAGTGAATGACTTGGCAAAAAGTGAATTAACTACGTGGACCTGGACACTGAGCTCTGTTGCCATTTCAGATCAAATTAAATTAGGGGTCTTCTGATCCCCCAGGAGGTTTAATTTGCTGGTTTTGAAGACACAGCATGTGGGCACGTTGGGAGCAGATGATGAGCACACGACAAGGCTCACACTGCTTCTGTGCTCTTTCCGTGACCAGCATCTCCAGTGTGTGCGTGTGCGCATGTGTGTGTGTGTGTGGGGGGGGTGTGTATACGTGTGTGTGTGCTGGCGGGTGAAGTGAGAGGCGTGCATACCTACACATCATGGAGAAGGCTCTAGATGTGTGTTGTAAACAGGAGCTGGTTTACTTTCTTGTTCCTGTCACGAGTCACTACGTCCCTTCTTTACCCAGGACACAGAGCTTATGAGGTGTCAAGCACGAAGGGGAGACTCTGTCCTGATCCCCATTTTACAGATGAGGAAACTGAGGCTCAGAGCAGTTGGCTAATTTGCCATGGTCAGTGACGGGCAGAGCCAGCAGGGGCCCCAGGAAGTCTGACCCCAGAGGCTGGGTTCTTAGCCACTCTTCTGTGCACTGCCTCTCATTCATTCATTCATTCATTCACTCACTCATTCATTCACCCAACACACATGTGCCAAACGCTTACTACCTGCCAGGGGCGACTGTGACACATGCATATTCGCAGCTTGCTTCAAGCGTCTAAGGGTAGCTGAGGCGGAAGTACTGATTGCTGTGACATTTCTGCAGGGGCGCCGCTCCGCCCGGACCTGTGAAAACCTGGCATTTTCTGCCATCCTATGGCTCAGCAGGGACTGGCTGCGCCCAAGGGCCCCTGGTGCCTAGCACGTAGCTGGGACTCGGGAGGAATTCAAATACGGCTACTGACGAAAGAAACGCAGGCACGAGCGAGCAGGATTCGAGCCATGCCTCTAAGTCGTAGAGATTCTTCTAAAGAAACCTGGTCCCATTCCGTCCCCACCTGCAACCCCATCAGCTCCTCGTCGTTCTTCTTAAGCCCAGTGTCTCAGTCCAGCCCGAGGCGTCTGGTCCTTTTTGGTCTGGCTCCAGCTCTGGCTCTGTCCTCCTTTCTCCCGTCCACTCGCCCCCTGAGAAACTCTCAGCACCCCTCGAGAACGGCTGTCCTTGCCTCCAATCCTGCCTCCGCGCCCACCTCTCTCTTTGGCGCAGTCTGTCTTCCTGTCGCCGCTTCTCCCTGGCCAGCTCTGGCTCATCATCTAGAGCTCAGCCAGGGCGTCAGCTCTCTCTGGAAGCCTTCTCTGCTAAGAGGCGCCGCTGAGGTGCTTCTCTAAGCATTGACCCATCGCAGCTTTTTTTGTTTTGTTTTGTTTTTTGTTTTTTTGCACAGTATTGCAACTTTCAGTCTCTCTCCCTAACTCAAGACTGTCAGCTTGATGAGGGTGGGGACTCCCTCCGGCTCGTTCATCAGTGGAGCTCTAGTGCCTAAAACAGCACATAGTAGGTGCTCAGTATCTATCTCTATATCCACTGACCTATCTGTTCATCTATCATCTGTGTCTCCAGTGATTAGGGCCTGAGCACCCAGGCCCTCCACATGCTGGCTCTCCAACAGATACTGAAAGATGGATTAATGGCCATGAAATGATGTTAGGGTCTTGCTTAAGGAAGGGATTTTTGCCTAGTGTGGGGGCACCCCAGAATATCCTCCTTCGACCCTCCATAGAAATAGGGGTGAACAATTCTCTGAAGTCTGACTTCTAAAACCAAGATAACCGGGCAGAGGGCTTGTGGAACAGTTGACAATGGAAAACCTGAACCTAGTTTCTAAACCTCGGAGAAGAGGAGGGGTCAGCTGATAAGCACGAGGGGAGGAGGGCCTGCCTGAGATGGAGCCCTGTTGCCGTCACGTCCTCTGTGGCCTTCGAGGGCTTCTTGTCAGGCTCACTCTGGAAGTCCACGACCATTCACTCCAAAATAATCAATTGCTCATATTTAAGTGCATGTTCAAGTTCAAGCTTAACATACTGCTCCCAGCTTTGGAACCACCAAAGGCTTCCCACTGCACTTAAAACACAATCCAGATTTCTTTCCAGAGGCTGCAAGACCTCTCATGATCTGTCCCCTGTCCCCTCGGTGACTTTTCTCCTACCACTCTCCCTCTCACTCGCTGTGCTGTGGTCACACTGGCCTTGCTGCCCCTCGAGTATGCCAAGCCCCTGCCTGGAGCCTCAGGGCCTTTGCACATTCTCTTCTCTTGGAATATCCAAGAATGCTTCAGATCTCTTACAGGTTTCAGCTCTTAAGTCATCTCGCTAGAAAAGCCTTCACTAATGAATCATCCCTTCAAAAGTAGTCCCTGTCAGCCTCTCGAGTCCTCAACAGTCATACGAAAGGAGTTTGATTTTCTTTATAATACTTGTCATTAGCTGAAATGTTGTTCCTTCATTTGCTCACTCATTGGCTGGCGGCCACACTAGACAGCAATTCTGTGACATCGAGGGTCCGGTCTGTCTGACTCACCGTTGTCCCCCCTGTACCTCGCATACCGCAGGCGACTGGCTGCTGAAGGAATGAGCATCCTCCCTCTGAGCCACCTGCGTGGGACTCCCACGGGATGGAGCGATCTCTCTGAGTCGCCAGCCTGCCGTGAGCCAGGCGCCACGCACAGCCCTGCGACTGTGACAACGTGACGGAGGCTCTCAGCAGCCCCTAAAGTGGCCCTGCAACTCTTTCCTTTCTTCCTTTCCAATTTTGCACTTGCTTTAAAATTAAGGCTTTAGGAAAAAAAAAAAAAAAGAAAATAAGACATACAAGATTCGGGGCTCCCAGCATCACTCGCTGATACTCAGCCAGGGATCTTGGTGGCTCTCATGCCGTGGTACCAGGGCTGTGGTAGGAACCCTCACAAATCACTAGCCACAGAGTCGCCAGCATCATTTGTCACTGCCAGAAGTGCCCAGTCACCCACCAGCAGGCTGATAAACAGGGAGAGCCCAGCCACCAGGCATCCATCTCATTAATGGGACATTAATGCCTTCAATTGGCCGCTTGGGCTCCCGGCACAGACTCTAACTGGGGCAGAGTCTAATTGCCCCCTGGCGCCGGCAATTTATGGAGCGGGCTCCCATGGCAGCTCAAGTCCAGCTGATCCATTTGGAGCCTTAATTGAAAATGGTGGCTTCACAAGTTAACTCTCTCCCGTGCCTGCTCAGTGCCCATGTAGGAGGGCACGTGTCAGCTAGGTGGGACCAGAGGGGACAAGAAATGGACTGGCCAGGAACACAGAAGCGGGTGGGAAGCTTGCCCCCAGCCCACTCCCATCCCTCAAGACTCTCCATATTCTAAAATCGGACCATGCATCCCTAGCCCAGCAGCCAAACTCACTGGGGATGCTTAACCCCAGGGGCGAATCAGCTTCGGCTGCCTTGCCGACATGGGAAAGGCAGAGACCGATGCTGGAGTTTCGTGTGGGCAACTCTCACTGAGCTCGAGCATGTCCCCCTTCCTTCCCAGCGCAGGCACTTATTCATTCCGCCACCTTATCCAGTGATTACAAATGCTACGTACTCTCCCGTGTGCTGGGGATGCGGCAGTGAGAGAGAGTGACATTGCCTCCATTCTTTTGAGAACAGTCGCGAAGTGACCAGAGAAACCGACCAGATGATTTTAGGTGGTGGGTGCTAAGAAAAACATAAAATATTGTGGAGAACGTAGCCCCTGTGGCATAAGCGAGTGGGCAGGGTGGGCTTCTCTGAAGGCGTACCACGTGGATTGAGGTCAGAATGACAAAAAAAAAAAAAAACAGTGAAAACCTGGGGGAAAACGTTCTAGGCAGGATCAGCACGTGCCAAGCCCGAGGCAGGAACTAACTTGGCACGTTTGCCGAAGACACGAGATATGTGACCGGGGAGGAGAGTGGCACTGGGTGAGGCTGAGGAGGAGGCAGAAGGCAGATCAGATCCGGAGGCAGGGCTGAGGTTACAGGGCGGTGCTGGATCAATCCATCTCCCCAGGCAGAGAAATAACTACACGCTGTTCTGGAGAGGTAGAAACGGCACTCCATAGATCCATTCATCAGTCTACCTGTCTGTCCATCATCTATCCGTCCACTGATGAATCCATCCCACCATTGATCCATCCATCGATGACTCTATCCCATCATTGATCCATTCATCCATCCGCCCACCCATCCACTCATTCATTCAGCGATTAACCTGGTGCTTATTTTGAACTAAACCCTGTACTAGGAACAGGGGAGACAAAAGCAAAATCAAACGCGGGATTTGCAGCCTAAGAGACCTGAGCTCAGTTTTGAGCTCTTCTACTTCCTGTGATCCAGAGTCGTTGGGTCTCCACAGGCCTCGGTTCTCCAATCTATAAGGTGGGATGGATGCCTCTGCTTCATTAGGAAACTGGCTCCTTACTAGTCTGTTACTAACACGGGTTTGGGGAGAGTCGCTGGCTGGGATAAAAAATTAAAAACGAAATAGAAGTTCTACGGTGAGAAATAGATCGAGGCTCCTGGTTGGTCTGGTCTGCTGACACCAGAGGGACCACGCGCTGTCCCTCTCTTCCTGCCCTGTTTAGGATACCAGTTCCAGTGTTTGGGGCTCTCCAAGTCCCCTCCTCCATCGCCAACTACAGGCGTCAGACCGTAGAACGGAAGCCAGCAAGGGGGCCGCAAAAGGCAGTGAAGCGTCTGGCCTCTTACCTCGGAAAACTGAAGCCTCCCAAAGTCGCTGGGTGGGCTTGCGACCTTGAAGACTTTCTTCGGCATCACCCACGTCTCCAGCGTCTCGAGTTTGCTCACGGCCAGATTGGTAGCGTGATGCTTGATCAGAAAGCCCTGGAAGCGGTCGGCGAGGAAGTAGAGGTGGACAGAGGCTGGGTGGCCCATTGGGTAGTACCTGAAACACATGCACAGTGTCTCGTGAGCCCACAGGTCAGGGCTGGCGTGTAGGCTCACGGGGGCGCACCTCGCCCACCATGCTGGTCCTGCTCTTAAAATGAACCCTGTTTTACATAGTGCTTGCCATATTCTGAAAGCTGCTCTCTGAGAATCTATGATCTCGACTAAGTATTAACAATAACTTTTTGGCTGAATATAAGTAGAAAGCTTGCTGACCGTATAGGAGCATAATAAAGAAAACAAAAATCACTACTTCTGATGCTTTTTTTCCCTAGACAATGTCAGGTGGCAGACATTTACTGACCCTCTGGTGCTAAGTACTAGGACAACGGTGTGCGAATAATGTCATGTTGACATATTTCCTTTCTGCTTTGTTTTCTATGCATACACTTGCATAAACCTTACATAACTGGAATCGTAATATACACAGCGGGCTATCTCCCGCTTTTGCTTCATAGTCTTTCTCAAGCATTATCGCGTCTTTGAAAACTCTCTGAAAACATGATTTTTGTGTGAGCGGGTGCATATACGTTATTCCACTGTACGGAAAGCCGTGTTTTATAGAGCAAGTTCCCCATCGTTGGCTGTTTAATTGGTTTCTAATTTTCCGGCCATTCTAAACAATGCTGCATTAAACATCCTCGAGCAAAAAATGGTTTTTGGAACCTCTCCCTCTCTCTCTCTCTCTCTCTCTCTCTTTCTGTCCCCTTTCCCCCATCTCCAAGGGGCTCTTTATGTCTACTGCCCAACTTCATCAGAAAGGTCGTTCTGATTTACTCTCTCACTGTCCTCACCCAGGGCACCGGGTACTATCTTTAAAAGTCATTGCCAGTCCAGGTCCACGCATACACACAAAGAGGTAGCCATTGTTCTAAGATGCCTGTCTTTGATCCACAAAGGCTAGCTGGCTGAAAGGGGCAGAGAAGCTTGGCAGAGTCGCCCCCAGATCGTGAGGTGGGGGCAGAGAGCCAAGGAGGGAGGAGCCTGAAGGAGCCTGGTCGAGCCCAGCTTTGTCCTCCCTACTTGTCATATAAATGGCTGCCGGCTTCCGCATAGCACTCACGGGATGCTGGTGGCCCTTTAACGAGGGCATTTCACATGCCACTGTTCCCGCTCCGCCTCCCTCCCTCTGGTCCGATCTGGACTTTAAGTCTTTCTGTCCAGTTATCATGGTCAGGGAGCCGCCTCTCTCCCTGTGTTTGTGCATCTCTGGAAGTCACTATGTGGCCGCTGGGATGCCCCCGGGGCTCTGAGGAGAAGCCTGCGCTCTCTTCAGACAGCTCGCTGGGCGGTGTGGCTCACACAAGTCAGCTTGGGGTCCGGAAAACTCTCCCCCTGGACTGTGCTGAAGATGGTGCCACAATGGAAACGGTCTCCAGCTGTGCTCTTCACGTGCCACGTGGGACCCCTGAGCACCCCTGAAATGCGGCTGATGTGACTGAAGAACTGAATTTCTGATTTCGTTTCATTTAAACGTCAGGCCCCATTGGTGGCTCGTGGTTGCCTGCATTAGTGTCCCCAGCTCTTCACATCTCCTGTCTCTATGCCCTTTTCCATGTCACCTGGCAGGTATCCTTGCGTGCACGAGGTGGTCTGTTCCCCCTCTTGCATCTGCTTTGGCCAGCAGGATGGGGTGGCAGGCGTGTCATGCCAGCTCCCAGCCGGGGCCTCGCGAAGCCCTGCACATTTCCACGTGCCTCTCCCGCCCTCTTGCGATTCCTCAGAGAGCATGCCTGGAGGGTGGCACACTTGGGGCAGAGCAGGGCCACCCCAGTCGTCCCAGCTAACAGCTCCCAGCTCACCTCCTGACCTGCAGCTGGCTGCAGATGCACGAGAGACCCCAGCCGGGACCAGGAACACTGCCCAGCTGACCGGCTTTCATTTCAAAACACGGATTTGGGGCTTGTCTGTTACACGGCATTATTACAACAGATAAATACTACGCTGTCGATGTTTGCTCTGTAAGGCGGGCGGGGTCAGTGACAGCGTGGGGTGGGGGGAAAGGCAGGAGGGCTTGTAGGCGTGGGCCTCGGGAGAAGAGTTTCTGGGAGGGAGTGGTCCACTGCACTGGCTGCTGCTAAGGCGTCAAGTGAATGAGCAATGGTCAAGCGTTCTAGGAATCCAGCGGCTAAGCTTCGATGACTTGCTTTCCCTCGCCGTCTGTCAAGGAATCCTGTTGTATCCACCTGAATCCATCCCGTAATCCCCCGTGTACCACCAGCATCCCTGTCTCAGCCACCATTGTGCCTTACCTGCCCCTTCTCAAGAGCTTCCTTACTTGTCTCCCTCCTTCTTTGGCTCACTGGAACCTGTTCTCACAGCAGCCATGTCCATCGTCCCCTGCTTAAACACCGCCTGCGGCTTTGCTCAGTGCTTAAGATGAAACTCAAACGCCTCACCTGGTCCACAAAGCCCCGCCTCTTTCTCCAGCTGCGTGCTGTTTCCCTCTGCTGCGACCCACCACCTTCGAGCCACGTGGACCTTATTTGGGAGTCTACGGAAACCCCGTTTGGATTCTTGAACCTGCTGAGCTCGTTTCCACCTCAGGGCCTTTGCACGGGATATTCTCTCCCCTGGGAATTCTCTGTCTTGTCATTTTGCCTAAAGGTTACCACTTCGGAGAGATCTTCCTTGAGCGCTGAATCTTAAGTCACCAGTGCGTTGCTGTCACGTGACTTTACCTTGACCGTCAGTGCAGTGTCTGCCCACAGGGATCCTCTGTCCCCGTTTATGTGTGCTTAGATACGGTTTGTCATCACACTAGCAGGAGGGCCTTGAGCTCAGGGGGCCAGGCCTCCGTGGGTCACGGCCCAGTACCCAGTGCCTAACATGAGCCTGACACATGGGAGAAGCTCAACCAGTATTTGTCGATCGAGTGAAAATTCTAGAAGAGTTTTCTCTTGAATCTTTTGCCTCTAATGTACAACTAGTAACCTGGGAATGAACATGATGCCCTCCGGCGCCCGCGTTAACTGCACATGGTACTTAATTAAAAGTCAGAAGGGCGTGAGTTTTAACTAGATGCAGCACAATAAATACCCAAGACGCAATATAACGGAACCTAAAAGATGCCACAGATGCCATCATCAGGCCCAGAGTTCTTTTTTTTTTAAATTTAAATAAAGTGGGCATTGAAAAAAAATCAGGGGACTCACAAGAATCTAGTTTTCTGATTTGTCTTGACATATGGCTGGCAGCCACAGGTCTACAGCCCCACAGGGCAGGAGCGTGCTGGCTTTCAGCACCAGGGGCCACAGGTGCCCGAGGCTGGCATGGTCAGCCCACCCTGCAGGGGCCAGACGCGTGCCACTTGCCTGGCCCCGGAGGTAAGTGGCCCGAATCTGAGGACTGGCAATAAAATATTGACGTCCTTATCTCTGGAAGGCATCTCGCGAACCAGTTTTGTTTTCCTGTTCTCTCAACCGGCCATTTTGAAAATTTCTACGATGAACATACATTATTTTCTAATGGGAAAGAAAATCGATACGCACTATTTTTATGAAAGGTTATACCACAGACCGGAAGGACACAATTTGCATGAAGTGCCCAGAGAAAATAAAACTCTCGAAATAAAGTTTTCGCTTGTTGTTTCCCCAGCTACCCCAGGGGTAGGAATTCACTCTCTTTTGCCTTTTGGGATAAAAGTCCTTTGTCCTGATCTATTTGCGGGCTCATATTCATAAATGGATCGGCTTTGCCCACAGCGAGGCACAGTGGTTCTATTACGATAAAAAATGAGCAAGACGTTGAAGGATTCCAGGCCCGCAGCATCTTGATGGCTCGCTTAATCCCAAAACAGGCACCGGGAGAAAATTTCAACAATCCTAAATAAATTGGGGGTGTCTTCCGGAATTCCTTATAAGATCATTTACCTTATAAACTCTCTGAAGCTTGGGATTAAAACTATTCTTGACTGACATTCAGTTCCCAAGTGTCGGCTCTGTGCTCTGTCCTGGGATTTGTACTGCGTTTCTGTACAGGGAACAGGATTCTGACCCTGGACTAGCAGGAGGACGAAGACCTTCGTCACTGACCGTGACCCAAGATGCTGCTGCTACACGCAATGAAAGGGTGAGAGCAAAGCCTCTGAGCGACTTTCGGCTTGGGAAAGGGAGCGGTGGGCTATCGGGCGGGGGTGCTGTCAGCAAGCTTCACAGCTGAGATGTGGCAGCTGAGATGACCCTTGAAGCCTGGGACAGGGTGATGCAGGGATGGGGGGCACAGGGAGCAAAGGGAAGCACAGAGGGGACACTAGTGACAGAGCGTGTGGCTCACTCAGTAAGCTCCCTGTTGACTGCTTTTGGCAGCTTCATAATAACGGCATGAACGTTCACGGACCGCTTCGTCTGTAAAACACCGTTAAAACGGGGCTAATAATACCGCGTAACTCGTAAGATCGTTTCTGAGGATTAAAACGATTTATGAATAAAAGGCCTTATTTCCTTTAAACCTCACACCCCCTTCTGCTGTCAGGTTTATTATTATTCCCACTTCACAAACAAGGAAACTGAGGGTCAGAGAGATTGATGACTTGTCCGAGGTCAACAGACGGAAAAGCAGGGCTGGGTGCAAACTGCAGGTCCCGGGTTCCTTTTTAAATGAGGTCAGAACCTGCAGGCTGAGCCCACGAGGGGATAATGAACACCTGATGCAGCTCCGCACAAACCCAGCCGGCTATGCGAAGGCCCCCAACAGGAAACTCTCCAATGTTTTCATAATTTTAATTCCTCAGGAGAGAGAGAGAGAGAGAGAGAGAGAGAGAGAGAGGCGAGCAGGGAGGGACACATAGGGGAGGCTCGGTGGAGAGAGACTGATGTTAATTATTTTTTCTTTGCTTTAAAAGATAAAGGAGAACAAAAAAGAGCAGGAAAGTGATTAGAGGCACTTTTGGAAATCCATCCTAAAAAAAATAAATCAGAAAAAAGAAGGAAAGAAAAAAAAAATCTCTCTGCAAAAGTATATTCATCAGAACATTATTCACAACGGCCCATTACTGACAATAGCGACAGGAAAGGGCTGGATCGAGCAAACTCCGGAGTTTTACTCCGTGGAACACTAGCGGCGTTAACAAGGATCATTAGCATCACGGAAGCTGCAGAACGGCACAGGGAGAAGGGGCTCACATGACAACGCCCGCCCGGGAGAATAACAGGACACCACATTCTCATCGCGAATATGTAAATATCTGCAAAGCGCTTTGCGGAATAGAAGCCACGCAGGATGGGAAGCCCTGCTCGGTTTGGGGGAAAGCGATGGAGGGGAGGGGTGACGCCCAGTGATTTTCCTCCCTTCCCCTCTCCTTTCCGGGGCATTCGAGAACACTCTTCCCTCCACGGCAGCTGGTACCGGCCAGTGGCCAGCGAGAGGGTCCTAAGGGGTATCTAAACGTTTTAAATCCCAGTTCTGCATTTTAACGCCGTTCCTGGTTGTATTCTAGGTGTGGTGCTAGCAGTATGGTCATGTTTTCCAAAGGGGTCTTTCATAGAAACAAGCGAAGTGTCCTTCGATAGATGATTGGATAAAGAAGATGCGGTACACAGATGCAGTGGAATATTACTTCAGCCATAAAAAAGACGAAATGCTGCCATCGGCGACGTGGATGGATCTTGAGACTATGCTAAGCAAAAGAAGTCAGTTGGAAAAAGTCGAGAACCACGATTTCACTCACATGTGGGATGTAAAACTGAATCAAGCACCAAACGAGACCAACGAAATCTCATAGGGAGCAGTATGGTGGTTACCGGGTGGGGCAGGGAGCGGGGGAAGGCAGACAAGGGCAAAGGGGTCAAACGCATGACTGTGAAAGACTTGACTTTGGGTGGCGACACACGACGCGGTATGCAGACGATGTGTTATTGAATTGTACCCTTGAAACCTATGTAATTTTATTAACCGAGAAATTTAATCAAGTACAAGAATTTTGAGAAAGGCTCTTGACTTTTCGGAGATAGATATTCAAGTATTTATGGCTGAGGCGATGTGCCATCTGGGACGTGCCTCGGTCAAACTGCCCTCGGTCAAACAGGTCGGCCCGGGACCGGTCACTGCTGGGGCTGGGTGATGCCAGCATAGGGGGGCTACACTTTCCTCTCCGTTTTGGATATATTTGACATTTTCCATAATAAAAAGTGAAAAAAAAAAACGAGTTCTGTATGTTCACAGTTACCTTCCATTTAAGACAAACATGACTACGTAACAAGGTGACATAGAGCTTCCTCCTACAACACATAGACTTAGCGTAAAGAATGAGCCCATTGAAAAGAAATAACGGGGTGACTCTCAGACCCAGGGGTCGGAAAAGGTTCAAGTGCAATGACGGCTTAGACCGGAAGGGCTCTGAACGCTGGGGTGGTCATGCAGATGCTTTTTAGGAAAAGAGATGAGAAGCATGGCGTGGGGCCACCGCCCCTAAAGCAGAGGCCGGTCCCTGGTCCCTCTGTCGCGCCCTCCTCCCTGGCCCTGCCCCCGCCCCTCCCCCACCGCTCGTCGCCCGCCCCCTGGCGCCCCTGGGCTCCCCTGGGCTCACCGGCAGCTGTTCTCATCCTCTGCGTGCAGTGACGCCTCTGCCCGACGCAGGCCCAGGCGGGCAAAGGAGTGGTACAAGGTGAGCGTCACGTCGCTCAGGCTGTGGGTGCCATCCGGCTCGTCGTAGACGTTCTCCCAGTAGGAGCGGAGGCCCGGGGTCCCCGCCGGGTAGTTCCCGTACAGGTAATAGTCCAGCTGCGCGATCACCTCCTGGTTGACCACGGCCTCGAACTTGCGGGCGAAGAAGGTGGGCCGGGCCGTCTGCTGTGCTCACGGGAGAGAAAGGTCAGGTGTCAGCGGGGTGGGGGTGGGGTGGGGTGGGGGGGTGGGGTCTGGGGGCAGCTCTGCCGTCCAGCCTGCATCCAGATCCCAGTGCCGACACTTATTAACCTCTCTGTTCTGAGTTCCCCCCTCTGCAAAATAGAGATGAGAGTCAGGGCTTTCGGAAGGAATGAATTAATGTTTGTAAAGCGTTTGGGGGCGGTGATGGGCCCGTGATAAGCATCATTTACATGTGTGTTAAATAAATCAACATCCTGGATGTTTATAGCTGGGATGGATCTCAGAAATTGTTTAACTGGAGGTCTAGGGCAAATACAGCCTGCGGATATATTTTAATTGTCCAGCAGAGTGTTTTCAAATTGAATTAGCTGGCAACATTTACAAGGTAGAAGAGTTCACAGAAACACTTTTTGGCTTCCCTGTAAACAGAAATAGATTCGGCCACCTGGAGCCATGTTCCTACAGGATAGGGACTGGTTAAAGCTGAACAGTAGTTGTCCCTAACCAGGGTACGGGCTCCTCAGCTCGCCACAGACCCCACCACTCCCTACCGCCTCCTGGCAGAGTCAGCATCTCTGGGGACGAGGTCTGGGAATTGACCCAGAAAAGCTTTCCTGGTGGTTACGATGCAGTATTTGAGGACCATTTATGTAAGCCAAGTTTTCGGGGAGACTGAGGCCCAGAGAGGGATTCATCTAAGGTCACACAGCAAGGTAATGGCAGCGCCAGGGTTAAGGTCCAGGGACCCGGAATAAATAAACAAAATATTGAGCGCCCGTTATCTGCTAGGTCTTATACCGTAAGCTGGGATCAGCCAACCTTTTCAGACAAGGCCCAGATCATGAACATCTCCAACTTTGCAACGGCTCAGCTCTGCTGCTGAAAAGGGGAAGCAGCCGTGGACAAAACAGTAAATGAACGGTGTGGCTGGGTCCCAGAAACACCTGCATCGACGAAAGCAAGCAGTGGGCTGGAACCGGCCCCGGGGCCGTAGTTTGCTGACCCCTGGTCCAAGGCTAAAGGAACACCTCGAACACAGGCCCCTCCCTGGAGGAGTCAGGGTCTAGTGTTCTTATTGGCTTGAGTTGGGGCCAGCGCGGTTTTGGCTACAGTGGATTGATGAGCACGAGGCTCTGCGTTTATGTCGTTACCTCTCATCCTCCCGATCACTCTGCAAAGCAGGTGTTAGGATTCCCATTTGCCAGATGAGGAAACAGAGCTCAGAGAGGGGAAGCGAGAGGTGCAAACCCACGCGGCTGTAAAATTCAGACGCGGCTCCGGTGCCCCTCAAACCCCAGGTCGTTCAACTGCACAGCCCTAGGATCGAGCTGCTCACTGAGCGAACTGGAAGCCCCCGATTAAAACAAAAACAATCGAACACCCTTTGTATTATTCTGAACATCCCGCCACCTCTCTGCTCCGTGAATCCTTGGGACGTCCGCCGCCGTGGCGCAGGGGTCAGCTCAGTCCCCTTCCAGTGGCACTGAAAAGACAGGCCATCTGGGTTCAAATCTGCACTCTGCTGTTTTCTAGCTGTGGGCAAGTCACCCAGGGCCTCGGCTTCCTCATCCTTAAAATGGGTACGATGACGTGGACACGTAGCGTAGGGTCTGCCAACGGCGTCAGACGCTGTCATCATGTGACTATGATCTCCACCCTCCTTAAGCCTGCTACCGGGGGCTTCTAAGGCTTCGTTTTCTGGGGGCAGAGAACTGGACTCAGGGTCAAAGTCGTCTCCTTTCCTGGCCCGCGATTCTATGATCATAGCTGGATCTCCTAAAAAGGCACGTTTCGGTGTTTATCATTCTCTTTCTTGGAGCTCTTTGAATGAGAACCCCGCGTTTCTTACAGGCAGCAGTTTCTTGATTCTAGATGTTGGGGGATATTCTTGATCTTTGCTTACTGTGAAAGAAAGAGCTGTGAGCACATGACGCCGTCTCTGTGTTCGCCAGTCTTTATCCGAGACCACGCTGTCCCCAGGATGCTGGGGCTGGCATAGAAATCTCCCAGCACAAGCAGCCTGAGAGGGCAGAGTCCCCAGCAACCACCATGGCTACATGCTCTAAATGATGAGGTCCTTTGCAACAAAGGCCACGACGGGTCCTCTACAAAAGTGGGAATTCTTTCTTTTTTTTTTGGTTCCTTGGAATAGGTCGTATATTCCCCCTGCAACCCTCTTTCTGCTCAGCAGATCTTTTCTGCATGGACAATGGAGCGAAAATATCACCCACGTTTATGCCTAAATTAACATGGGCTTGAGGAGGTCCCTGAGTGGCTCTCAATCTGCCACCAAAAACGGGTCTGGAAAAAAAAATTACTCATTGCAGCAACTGCTTTGGAGGCGAAAGATGTCGTGGGAACCTCGAGGGATTATAAGAGACAGGATGAAACTGGCTGTGGATTCTGCATCTGTGTAGACATGAAACCAGGATGCTGGTGGGATCTGATGCAGAAAGCCCAGGGCTGGAACTGGAAACACCTGCGCGGGACCTCCAGTCCTCCCACTCTACTAACTGTGTGACCATGGATGAGTAAACCCTGCCTGTGCCTCAGTCTCCCCACCTGCACCATGGAGATGACGTCTACCCCGGTGAAGCCAGTGCCCATAGCGGGGCTGGTGCAGCCTGGGACAAAGCAGAGTCCTACCCTTGTCCTTCTCAGACGGGCTCCCAGTCACCTAGGGATGGTGCTCACATGCCGATTCTGACTCGGCAGGTCCAGGTCAGATTCTACACTTCTAATGCCCTCCCTGGTGATGCTGACGCTGCTGGCCTGTGGGCCACACCGAGGAGCCAGGCTAAGAGACCAAGCTCCATGCGGCAGCCAGTGTCCACCTGTAGGTGGCTCGATTACAGGCCAGAGTGAGTCAGCAGGGTCACCTCACACTGGGTTATTGGCCAGGCACTGTTGTCTCTGCCCTCCGTCTGAACTAGCAGTTTGAAAGCAGCATACTGCCTCCATGTGATGGCTCTAGTGACCTAGAGTGATATGTTTAACTATTTTGCAGCTGGGTGGGGGCATGGTGAGGGGCAGGGGGGAGGAGGAAGGTGCTCAGGGTGCTGGTATGAAGGCAGTAGGAGGAGTGCCCACATGGGATGGAAAGAGGTTGCCACCCTGGAAAGGTCTGGGCGCCAAGGCCCTCTCGGGGCTCGTGGGAAGCAGATGGAGTATCTATCACCCTCCTGCCTCTGCTTTCCCTAGAACCGTAAATTACCAGGCGGCGCAGAGATCCCTGTGAAGGTGACGGCATTTCTGCCTCTTGTTACTCCTTAAAGTTCACAAATGAGTTGGTTTTTTAAATCTGGCTGCTTGTCAGAATTTCCCCAAGTGTAATATTCAAAAGAAAAATTCCTGGACCTCACTGGAGGCCAGTGGCTCTCCATCGGGAGTGAGTTTGCCCCCGTGGACATTCGGCGACGTGTGAAGACATTTCTGTTGTCAGGGCTGCAGTGTGCTCCTAGACCCGGTAGGCAGAGGCTGGGGATGCTGCTAAACATCCGTCTGGCTACGGTTGGCATTGTCATTACCATTATCAACAGCCAGGGCTGAACACTGTGGGATGAGATGACCAACAGGCCTGGCCTTGGATGCCAGCAGAGGCCGGCAGGGAAGGTGCGGTTTTGGGGGTGGGGGGTGGGGTGGGCGGGGCACGGTGGGCTCACCTGGAAGCGATGGAAGTCCTGTGGCTTGAAGTCGTTGGGGGAGCAGCCGCACCAGTCCACGATGTGCTTGTACTGGCACTTGCAGCCCAGCTTGCGGTTCCAGTTGGTGATGCGCAGGTTGTTGTCCACCATGGTGTCACAGTGGGGGCTGTTCTCCAGCACCGTGTGGAAGAAGGACTGTAAGAAAGAGAGGGGCCGACCTGAGACCTGTGCCAGCCTCGCTTGAACGGACCGCGGTGAGGTCCTGCCCTAGACCACCCGACTGTGGAGAGGCTCTCTTGGAGGTGCATCTGTTCTCTCTGCAGACGGGGTCAGTGCCAGTCCGGTCTCATCAGGGAACACTGGATGTTTTGTCCAGAGCAGCTTAATCCTGCTCAGAAGTCTAATGTTCTGAGTGTTTATCTAATTGTCTTCCTCCAGTAGTCTAGAATCCGATTTCAAGACATCCTTTATCACCCAGGACATCTTCTGTCTGCTCACCGGAGAGGAAAAGTCCCTCAAAGTATGCCAACACATGGGGACCAGAGGAGGAAATAGACAAAAATAAGTGGGGACAATTTTCCAGAAAACCTTGGGTTAAAAGGCTCTTGCTTTGCAAATAGCCAGGTCAGAAACCAAAGGGATTTTGCTCTGACGTGTCTCGAGAACAAAGACTGATGCTCTGGAATTTCACCCCTGGGTAAGCAGGGCCAGATTTAGGGATGCATCGGGCTCCGGGGCTGGAAGGCATCCCAGTTGCCCTCCTGCCTTAGCCACTGGAGTAGCATCCTTATAGCACAGGGAGGCGTAAGGCACTGCTGCTTGCTGTCCATGGTGCTGAACGGAGCACTATCATCTTTCTCTAATCCTAAGACTCCTGGCCAGCCTCTCCCAAGTATCTGAGAAAGAGGCAATGTTAAAAGTGAAAAAAGAGACTGGAAAGAAGAGATATGGCTGGAGTTGCTGAAAGACAGACAGACAGACAGACAGACAGACACACACACACACACATGGACTGAGACCGACTTCTTTTTGGACTCTGTTGTGTAACCACTCCAGATCCAGGAAGGTACATTTCCCCCGCTGCTCTCTGCTCTCTGTGAGAAACTGCTGGGGAATACGTGTGTGCCTGCTATAAATTTATGGCACAGCCTTCAGACTTCTTCTGAATTGGTCCCCTGGAGGGAGTCTGGGAGAAGGGAGGACAAGGCAGAGATGCTGGTGTGGGGGAGGCACATCTGTCAGGGTCCTGCAGTGCAGTGTGCCTGTGTGTGCCAGGGGAGGGGTGAGACAGAGAGGGCCAGCGTCAGGATGGGCATCTGGATGGAAACAACCAAAGCCCCAAATAGCCTCTTCTCAATGGGCGGGTGGGCAAAATGAGGCTCCGCCCACCACCCACAGCAGACCTTCCTGTGATGCTAAATGACATGTCTACGAACCTGGACTTTAAGCATGAATTGCCTACAAGCCCACAGAGAAGCATATTCTCCATCAAGTGGTGGGGAAAAGTACCCAATTACCGATTGAACTGTGTCCTTTCATAATGATACAGAAATTTCCTTCAAGATAATGGATGAGGAGGTTATCAGAATTGAGAGAAAAGGTGATTTTCGCTGAAATAGGATTAAAAGCTGATTACTTAACATGTGTGCAGAATAGCAAAACCTGGCCCAGTGATGACAAGCCCGTCACCCCTCCCAGATCTTGGCACTGCCCCAGATGCTGGTGGGGGACTTGGAAACCATCAAATGAGATGCACTGTCTTGTCTGGTCTGGAAGCACAGCACCTGAGTGGTCTGGAGGGCACAGCCAGGAAGAAATGATGGACCGTTCACGGGAGGTGTCACGGGCCCAACAGAAACAGAAGCAGCTCTGGAGTTTTCTGAAGTCAGAAATTAGGATGCAAGTGAACTGGGAGCTGCACCTACAATCTCTCAGGTCTGATAAGGAGGCTGCTGGCATGTCAGAGGCCACACTTCAGCCCTGGGTCCTCGCCCATCTCCGTCTATGCAGCGGGGCTTCTGAAATGGAGTGTTTGTGTCTCCCCAAGCTTCTCAGGTTGAAATCCCAACCCCAATGTCACGGTGCTAGGAGGCGAGGGCTTTGGGAGGTCATTAGGAGTTGAAGGTAGGGCCCTCATATGTGGGGATTAGTGCCCTTTGAAAAGAGACCTCAGAAAGATCCCTAACCCCTTGGGCTATGTGAGGACAGAGTGAGAACTTTCAGTAGACAGTCGGCAACCTGAAAGAGGGCCCTCGCTTGACCATGCGGCCACCCCGATATTGAACATCCAGCCTCAGAACTGTGAGAAGTAAATTTCTGTTGTTTATAAGCCACCTTGCCTAATGTACTTTGCAGCCTAAACTAAGCTAGCTTCCTACCCTGAGGCCTGAAATGTGGTGACAGCCTCCCTAGAGCTTTTCAAATACTTTTCAAAGCTGAAAGGAAAGGCTGAGTCCCAAGCATCTAGCCACGATGGCTGTCGGAGCAGGGGACTAGTGCAGGTCCAGCAGAAGCCCTGGCTGGCTGTCTTTGGGATCACTGCAATTTCTGATGTGACCGATGAGGCCAACGCTATTGTCCGTCTGTCAGGAAATGACGGAACGATATTCGAAGTTAGAAAAGGGATTCTTGGTGTCGAGAAAGTCGTTATTTTAGGATCGATGACCGCAGAGGATCTGTCAAAAGTTGATGCAGCTGCATCTTCAAAGGGCCAGGATATACAGCTGAGTGGGTTTCGCACCGCACAACTGTGCCGCCGACATTGTAGATATCAGAGGTTTGCATTTTTTTTTTACAGCGGTTTTCTAGGAAATGACAGTAAATGTCTTATTCTAACAAAATCAATGTATCGTGATGATTTTGTGACCAACAGGAGCCAAGTGTCTTGGGGAAGAGCTGCCTCTTCTACTTTGCACAGAGACACTGTGGACTGCTGGTGGCATCTACTCCATATGCCTCCAGAGACTGGAGGAGACCATGGGTCCTACTATGACAGCAAGGTCCCTTGTACTGGATGTAGTCCTCCATCTTCATCTAGGTGTTTGGAAGGCTATGTACTGAACTCAGCATCCCTTTGCCAAAAATTCAGTAAAAAGTCAACATCCGCTTTGCTCCAAAGGCTAGAGCCAGCCCCCCATCCGACCTCTCAGGATTTTTTGTCCTGGACACTCACCTCGGCAGGAAGCAGGGTATAGGAATAGAATTGCTTCATTTTGGTCACCAGGTCGTCCGTGGAGAATGTCACATACTCCACAAACTTCCTGTTCAGCAGGAACCAATCCGAGCCACCATCCACGGCGATGCCCTCTGGGATCTGCCTGTCCCCCAGGCGCCACATGTGGGCGTCACACTCCAGGAAGAGCCGGTCCAGGCCCTGTTTCCGGATGAACCTGAAAGAGACAGAGAAGCCCTCAGCCTAAAGGCGACCAGAGAGAGGGTGCTCCACCCGGAGCCCAGTGAGATGGCCCAATCATGGCAATAAACGCATCTGTTGAGCACTTACTGTACGACAGGCACTGAGCCAGGGGCTCTGTGTACAGTTGGTCACTTTGTCTTCACAAATGAGGCAGGTCCTTCTATCCCTCAGGGGAAGGTACTATTATTACACCCATTTTACAGATGAGGACACTGAACCTTGGAGTGCTTCCCACTGCACAATTAGGTGGCAGTGGCCATCTGCTGCCTCTCCTTCCTGTTTAGGGGACTTCAAAATCACCTGTCATGCCGTGGACATTGTGGCTGCTTGGGGAACATAGCCTGCGGAACTTCATCTCAGAATAATGCTCTTAAATCAAAATATATAGGGTTAGAAAATATTTTTTAAAATCCCAAATTATCAAATGGTCATTCACGTGCTTTCGATTCACACATTAAAAACAGGATTACGAAATGGCCAGTCTAAAACCACTGTAATTGGGAAGGAGCGGTGAACAGAAATGGTATTTAGAGGTATGGGCATTGACTACAACAAGACGGAAAATCTGTTGATTCCTAGCAGTTACTGCTTATTCTACTGTGGTTTGTTCCCGACATTTAGCTAGATTTCAGTTAGAGTTCATGAGAAATAAAGATCGTTTTCTTTCCCTTCGAAGTCACGGGCTCCCTGGATTCCGTCCACGAACCCCAGATGGAAAACTCCTGCTCTACAGTACATATACTGGGGATTTTGCAAGGCAGGCCGGGCAGAGCCACACTTTCTCTTTTGCAGACGCCTGGCGTTTCCCACCTAGCGTGTGTCCAAGGTTCATCCGCTTTGTAGCAAATATCGGTGCTTCATCCCTTCTTCCCGTCCACCCAGCATCCAGCCCTCGTTTTTCTGGGAGCCACATCTCGGTTTTACTTTGCTGGCCGCTAAACTTCAACTCTCGGTCCACATCGTTGTGTGACAGGGGTGGCCGCACAGGAGCATGGGTGTGGGCGTTATGCGGGAGCCTGCGGAAGGCGGACGGCTTTCCCGAGGACACACAGAGGACACGCGCGAGGACAGAAGCCAACCGGGAAATCCAGGTGTCTGACGTCCCTGGTCTCGTTCTTTCTCGAATACATTTTTTTTCCACATGCGAAACCCAAGCTTGGCCTCGCGTGGCCGAAGGGGTTAGGGATTTCTTTGTGGGGAGGAATGCGGTGAAGGTTTTTCATGATCCTCACCGGATGACCCCAAAGACACAAAACTCAGCTCTAACTGGCTCACTGAATGAAGCCCTGAGTTTAGGGAAATAAAATCCTACCTCGACTCTGGCTGGTGCTAATTACACAGAAATGTCTAGTCAGCGCATTTAACCATGCTTAACGCTCTAAGCTTTAGATAATTTATACCAAAACTTACATGGCAACCAAGACTAACCAAGAGATAGAAAGAAAAGAAATACAGGTGTGAGGACCTGCAAGATTTTTCTTTCCGTGGTTCGGTGTTTTAATTTCATGTTCCATTATATGGGATAACAGCACTGTCTTGCAATTTTAATGTGCTGTCCCAGACCATAATACTCAAATACAATATTTATGCAGTAATCTCTAAAATGAAATATTCATGGGGTTGGGAGATTGGTTGCTGTATTTACTGCATTCCAAAACTGATAAGCTGCTAATACATGCTTTGGTTAATTATGAATAAAAATAGAGATGACTGATTCCCAAGGTCTCAGGAAAATTCCTGGGTGGAGAGGGGCTACCGGGAAATGGGTCTGGATTGGGAGAAGCTGGCAGAGGCCCCGAGTCTGAGCATCTAGTGGGTGAAAGAAATGAGCCACTTGGGGAGCGATTTGCTCTTTGTCCTGCCCTGTGCATTTGCTATGACTTGAAAAGGTAAAGGCTGGAAATCAAGGTAAGTCGGTACACACCTGGGTGTATATTTTCCCAAATGCTGGCGTGCCAGTAAAGGGTGCATGGCTCGCTCGTCCGTCGGGCGAGCCCCATGACACCTGTCCTGACACCTCCCGCGTCGGCTTTGAAAATGTGCTGGAGGTCCTCGCATAGGGTTTGGTAAGCACAGTTCCCTCCAGCAATGGACGGACGCGACCATCAGCTCCTCCTTACGGAGTGACAATGTCTGTCCCCAAACCCTCACATCCCTGATCATGCTTTCACCCTTTATTTTTTCCAAGAAATTAAAAAATGTTGATAACGTACACAAGTTACTTATTTACAAGTTACTTGTTTCTCCTTACTAGGTATAAGGCCCAGGGGGTCTGAGATTTTTGTCTATTTTTGTCCCCCGCTGCAACCTCGATGTCTACAACAGTGCCTAGCGTACAGCTGGTGCTCAGTGAATATTTACCGAGTGAATAAATTAAGGGAAGGGTAACGGCTATGCCCGTCAGGCAATCAGGAAGTAGCAGCTGTTAGTTAAACCAGGTAGCCAATTCTTCTACCACATATTTGACAGGTGAAGGACATGAGTCACAGGAAGTTTGAGTGAATTTCCCAAAGTCACACAGCTAGCAGTCCTGAACTTGAAACCAGGTCTGGATGAATCCAGTGCAAGCGCTCACCTACTCTGCCATTGTTCATCTGTTCCAATTTGCCAGGTCCCTCTCAAAGGACCCAAATGAAGGATCTGAGGACGTCTGCTGCCTCGGGAAGGCACTGTGCAGAAAAGACAGGGGCACAAAGCCTCACTGCTGGTCTTACGAGATCTCGCGAGGACTCCTGTCGTCAGCCAAGGGCAAACGTGGAGTCACCTGCATGCGGCTTTGCCTCCTGGTATGTACCTTTCAGGGATGGGCAGTTTGCCTTCCTGAAACTTCTCTGCTGGCACAATATGGAACAAAGTCATAGCTAAACGGGACTCCACGGGGATGTCAC
Source organism: Pteropus medius (assembly GCF_902729225.1). Lineage (NCBI taxonomy): Eukaryota > Metazoa > Chordata > Mammalia > Chiroptera > Pteropodidae > Pteropus > Pteropus medius. The sequence continues at coordinate 15,323,816 of NW_024349798.1, read as the reverse complement.
AGGGACCAAGTCCACTCAGCATCCGCAGCCTCCGGAAACCATCTCAGAGAAGGCCGGCAGGGAAGAAGTCTCTTGATTCAGTTAATTTCGTGTCTACGATCTCGGCACAGTCATCGAGTGTGAAATTATTCCAGAACCGTCTTGTCCTGTAATGAGTTCTATAAGGAAGAGCTGTGCCTCTCAGATTTCACAGCGTATTTGAGCAAGAAGGAACGTTAGCAATCAGCTAATATAACTAATTCTACGGATTAACACACACACACACTCATACTGAGGCCCAGAGGGACGTCTGATGATCCAAAGCCATCCAAAGTCACGTAGCCTAAAAAAAAAAAAAAGTCCCTGTCTTCTCTTCTCCTGTCCAGTGACCTGTCACTGAACCCAGATGACTCCTTCGGCATAAGTCCAACCTCAGCATTTTAGTTAAAAACTAAAGTCACGGAACAGAGCGTGATAACCACAGTGTAGGAAGTCAGCCAGCTATGTGAACGGGCTCACCACACGTGACAGCCGTGGGCTCTGGGCTCTGGAGCCAGACATCCTGACTCAAGTCTTGGGTCTGCATTAACCTTGGGCCACCTGAATGTGTGATGATGGCTCGGTTCCTAATGTGAAAAACGGCGACCCTAAAAACAGCTGCCTCACGGAGTTGGAGTGAAGGTCGACATGCGATGATGTGTGAAGAGGGCTTGGTGAAGTGCTTGGCGCCTGGTAAGTGCTCCCTGTTCGCCAGGATGCTCGACGTTTTCCTTTATCAAGCTAGAAAACGGAAACGTCTCTCTGTCCTCTCCTCTCCCCTGTGACTGGGTGGACAGGTATCTGTGTGCAGGACACCTCCGGGGCGAAGGAGAAAGCCTCCGTGCCCTGAGAAGCAACACTATTTCAGTACCAAGGACAGAAGCCCAGAGCGCCCACGGCAAACCCCATGGCCTGCTATTATTTTAGTGGAGCGATACCCATGGTCATGGTGGTACAGGTGACACGTGTCACGGGCGTCCTTCTAATTCTGTCCGAGCAGCGCGAATACAAAACCCGCCCGTCTTTCCGTGCCGTGACTCAGCGAGGATTCAGTTCGCCATGTCCTGAGTTTGGCAGTTCCGCGGCATCGCTGCTGGCCATTTGTCTCAGGCCCAGGGCGGGATGTGCCCCTTCCTGACCTGGGCTGGACTCAGCTGTCATGTCTACACTGTAGTAGCTGGAAGAGCAAGCGGGGCTTGGGGACGCTTCCTTATTAAGCAGCTCTAGGGAGCACCTGGAATACTCCAGGTCTGTGTGCTGAGATTATGGTTGGGAATCATGGTTTGCCTTCTAGGGAGAGACAAAACAGTAGCAGAAACAACAACAACAACAAAATAATAACATATACCAGTTACCGATCACTTGCTACCTTCTAGGCCCTGTTCCTCGCTCTTAACACATACGCTCTCAGTTAGCCTTCGCCACAACCCTATGAGGATCCATTTTCCATCCAAATGTAGTGTGAGAGATCCGGGGAGGTTGAGGAAATTTCCCAAGGTCACGTGGCTGGTTCGTGGCAAGGGTGGCATTCGAATCTTAATTGTCAGGCTCTGAATCCCATCCTTTTAGCCACAACGGTTATAATATGCTCTAATAAATAAATAAGGAGGCATAAAGAGCTACCAAACACATTGATATGCAATTAGTCGTTTGTGATAAGTGCTATCCAGAGAAACTCAGAGTGCGATGAGAGAAAATAAAGAGACAGGGGCTTCGTCGGTGAAGAGCGCTGGGGAAGGCTTTGCTGAGGGAGGAGGTGGTGGCGTTTAAGCGCGAGAGAAGGATGAGAAAGAATCAATCCTCCGAAGAGTCGCGGAGAAGAGCTTTATCAGCTTTATAAGACACAGGGTGTGCAAGAGCCCAGATGCACAAAAAGACCTCAGGAAAACGCTCAGCTTGACACCCTCACTCGGAAGCAGGCCAGCCTCAGGGCAGGCAGACTGGGACGGGACGGAGGGAGGCACGTGTCATCCACACGCACATGTGGCCTGGACGAGGCAGGAAACGCCACAAGGAACAGAACAGCAAAGCGGTGAGGAGCGTAGACGCTGGAACCAGACCCCCGGACCCCGTCTGTGCCCCGCTACTCTCTGCCTCGACCAGAGCGTGTGTTGTTCAATCTCTCTAGTGTAGGTGTCCCCATCTGGAAAACGGGCGTGATAACGACGCACGTCATGGCACTGTCGTAAGAAGTGAAAGAATCAATATCTGCGAGGCATCGAGGACACAGTCCCCGGCACGCAGTGGACCCTCCACGTGTCACTATCGTCACACGCCCTGTGTGGAGAAAGCTGACTTGGGCTTGACATTCAGGGACGGGAGAAAAACAAGTCTAGGAGGAAATGCAGGGTCTGGGCCCCGAATCCCGGGATGCGGAGAGCTCCAGCGTGGCGGCCCGTGTTCTTCGCAGCCCTCGGGGTCCGAAGAGGCTTGTACCTCCAAGCGTCCCAAGGTCTGTTGAGGGCTAATCGATTTTCCACCTTTCACGTATTTTTAAAGACAATCTTTATTGCCTTTTCTTCCGATTACGAAAGGAATGCACGTGCTTCATAGAAGGCTTGGAACATAAAAAGAAACCGAAGAAGAAATTAAAAACCCTACTCTCCTTCTCAGAGATGATGCCGTGAGCATATTTTCCTTCTGGTCTTTTGTCTAACTTCAATGTGTATCGTTTTAAAAAAAAGTTTTGACCTCAAAACCCATGCTGAGGCCAAGAAAGGGTACGTGTGCACAGCCCGGTGTGGGCGCTTGTGCGATGCTGACTGTTCCTTTCACACGATTGAATTAAATAAAGTGAACATGCAAACAGTGATAAACTCCCTGCTTAAGTTTAAGGAAAGCTAAAGGGAACAGCAATATGCTTTCCCTGTTGGAGATGAGATATTAATTATCTCCTCACATCAATCACGGTGCTACAAGTCAGCTGGGGAGAGAGCCCATCTCTTGATAAGTACGTTGGCACCGAAGGGCTTCCTGAAAGCAGATTTGTTTGGAGGAGGTTCCTGGCCAGGTTCTCGATGGATGCGCCAACTTTTGGCTGAATAGCTGCCTGTTTAGACATCAAGGGAGGTTTGGGTCTGGAGATTAGTTCAGTGTCAGAGACAGGAAGCTGCCGAAGCAGCTGGGCCTTTCTGGTGCCCAGGGAGGGAGGGCTGCCTCTACCAGGGGGTCTAGACCTGGGGACAGGAAGGAACTGGCTATGTCACTCCCGGCCTGGCGGCTGGCACCTGTCTTAGCTTCCTTCTGGTCTAGGCTTCTTCCACTTGAAATGCTAGTTGTTTTCCTATGAGTAGTAGAAAATGTTTCTAAAATATTAATCATTTGTATGTCATCGTCAAGATTTTTCTCCATCATCCTCACCATCATCATCATCATCATCCTCACCATCATCATCATCATCATCCTCACCATCATCATCATCCTCGCCATCATCAATTTAATATGCACAATGAACTGTTCCAAGACTCATCCATATATTCACTCACTTTATTCCTGCGACTCTATGAAGTTGGTCTTATTATCATCTTCATTTTACAGATGAGAAAACGGACACGCAGGTGGTTTACGTAACTTACCCAAGGTCACACACCTAGGGAGGGCTTAGCCCGTGAGCCCTACGATCTGATCCCAGAACCTGGATTCTTAACTGCCGTGCTATGTGCTTTATGTGGTACCCATATGAGAATTGTCTTAATATTTTTCTCAAAACCGATTTTAAATAGCTTTGACTATTATTTTTTTTTTAAAAAACTTATTCTCATTCTAAGCCTAATATGCAGGAAGTCATGGGCTAGATGGGCTAATGATATACGTTTTTGTTGCTATACCCACCTTTCCCAGGGTGCCCGTTTGTGACCTACCTGGAATAATCGACCTCACATGTCACTGCTGGATCGTGAGTGAGCTCTAGGAAAGGCTGACTCCAGGAAGAAAGGGAAGGGCCGGACTAGCTTCCCCCATTTGTTTAAAAAGTGATTCCGATTTTTGCTCTCACCATTCCCTATACCACATGGAATCCCGGGCTAAGCTCTGGGGCCCTGGTGACCTTGAATTCGGTAGAGAACTTGGATCAGCCGAGGCGAGAAAAGTCCCAGAGAAAACCCTATTCTGGCTGAGAGGAATAATCTTTCCCTTCCATCTCACTGCCTGTGCCCACTCAGTGGTGACTGGGCTGCCAAGATTTGGGGAACTTCTTCGATGTTCCCCAAGCATCAGCCAGGAGCGCCTGGGGGACCCGCTCACTCAGGCTGTGAGCAGACTTGAGGGCGCCTGCTTCTGCCAGCCCTGCAGAGGCTGGCTGGGAAAATGATAATTGGGCTGCATGTCTTTCAATATATCTAGTTACTTTATTTTTGGTAGAAAGCAAGGGGAAACAGTGAACACTAGGCTCCCCTTCATTTAATTACAGGACCAATTTGGCAGCTATTTAAAACGTCGGTTTGCCTTTATGCCATCTCTTCGCAGGGGGAGCTGGAAGTCCAAATTGGCTCTAAAGGCTGGGCATGGGGACAGAAGGTCAACACTGCTATTTAGAACCACGTGAAATTAAAAACGAAGGCACCTCGTGGCCTATTTTGTGTCTCGTTTCTTGCTTCGGTCCCTCCCCGTCTTTGATGCCCTTTAAGCTCTCTGCCTCTGTCGCATCGTCTTTTACAAGGGCCGGTACAGAAGCATGGAGCATCAGAACGAGAAGGGACTTTGGAGACCATTTCGTTCCTCCCCATTGTTTTGTCAAAGGGAGAAAATAAAGCCCAGAGAAGCGGCGTGGCCGCCTCAAAGCTGCCCAGCACGCTGGAGGAAAGCGGGTCCAGAGCACAGAGAGGTGTCGCCCCGCAGGGATTCTGAGCCTGGGCTCTGGGGACACTCACCGGGGTCTGAGTCCTGGCCCTGCCCCCACTGCGTGAGCTTAAACAAGTTCCTTCGCCTCTCTGAGTCTCGGCTCCCTTATTGGTCAAATGAGGCTAGTAAGTTGAGACGGGTCACCATCTGCAGCCAGAAAATTAAACCAACACCAAGGAAAATAGAAGTAACGGAAGTGGGGTTAATGGATGAAGGGAGTCGGAAGGTACAGACGTCCGGTTATGGGATAAATAGGTCCTGAGGTGTTCTACACAGCACGGAGGCTCTAGTTGATAATACTGTGTCGTATATTTGAACATTGCCAAGAGAGCAGATCATAGAAGTTCTCCTCACACACACAAAATTATAACTCTGCGTAGTGATGAACGCTAACTGGACTTATTGTCCGGTATCGCTCTGTGGTCTCTCCGTACATCGAATCATTCTGCTGTGCGCCTGAAACAAGTGTGATGTCATATGTCAATCATATCTCAATGTTTTTAAAAAAAGAGATATAAAGAGCCAGTAAACTTCTTGGCTCTTTGATGTGACGTGTTTATTTTACTTAAACCTTCTCCAGGAATAATAGGAAATAATTAAACTACCAAAAAAAAAAAATTAAAAAACACTAACAGAGTCGAAGCTTAATGATGTCCTTTGAATTGCTCGATTCAGCCGTATCTGAAATCAGCTACTGATATTTGAGTTGCGTTATCCGATAACTTCCTTTACCTCTTCGGCTAGTTTGAGCTGGGTTTCTGTCATCTCTCACCCAAAGTGTCCTTTCGAATACACCACCAGCACCGCCACTGGAGCCCAGCCATGCCCAGCTCTGCACGCATGGGCCAGAAAACAAATCGAGCATTGGTGAGGCGTGTGCATGCAGCAGGTGCGAGATCTCAGCCCGCAGAGGGGACAGTGCGGATGATGGCACGCCGGCTCGCTTTACTAGTAAATTAATCCTAAACGACCGCCCTTATCATCCCAGGGAGCGCATCCCAGCTGAGGACTCGCGCGTGAGGCGTCGGAACCCGTGAGCTGTTCTGTTCAGAGGACCTCGGAAGCTAAGCAACACTCTTAGCCTGAGCTTTTACTCTGTCCCGTACAATCTGGGTACCACCTGTCAACTACCGATACACATCAACGCGACAGGAAGTGCTCACGCACCCAGAGGCATGGCTCTGGCCCGTATGCCATCTGTCTATTTCTCCCATCAGCGATATTTTCGTCCCGTGCTTATCATGGCAATGCCGTCATCGTCATCGCCACCGCCGTCGTCATAGAGTATTCACTATACGTCAAATGGTTTTTAGGCAGCGTCTCCCTTAATCTTCCTAACAACCCCATGAGTGTATTGGGGCTGTCGGGAAGATTATGTCCATGGCACAGGTAAAGGAAAAGGCTCAGAGAGGTTAAGTCACCTGTCCAGTGCAACACAGCGAAGACATAGTAGAGAAGAACTTCAGCTCAGGAGGGGTCACCTCTAAGCCCGTTATTTTAACCTCTGTGCTGTACCCAGTTCCTAGCACAGTGCCGGAAAAGAGTGGACAGAGAATAAATACTAAGTGGAAATCAGAATCGCTGGGTGGATGGAATTCGGACGCATCTTTCGACTGACAGGGGACTCCTTTCGTGTGATGCAACATTGCACGAAACACGTGTGACAAGGTGACCTAGAGGGGAAGAAGGGCCTGCCTCCTCTGCCTAAGTGTGGGGACAGGAATACGCGGGCCGGTTTTGGTAACCGGCCACCTCCGCGGATTCTTGGCAGCTCCGCTTCACTCCCATGGGCTTTGGGGCCAGACACCTGGGTTCAAATCCTAGCACTTTCTAGCCACGTGACCTTGGGAAAACCATTTAGGTTCCCAAAGACCCCTTGTCTTTTCCTGACAAAGGGGGATAATAATTCTTATTTTCATACTGAGTGGCCGTTAGAATGGAACTGGATTCTGTGTGAACGGGGCCAAGCAGAAGGACGGGCACTTAGTAGGGATGCAACATGCCGTGGCCCTAACTCTTCCTCCCCCACTCAGGCCTCTCCGCCCGTGGTGGCCAGGAGATGCTCTACTAGCCTGTGCTAATTTACAGAGCGTTTTCAAGTCTCGGGCTCCTTTCGAATGGGCAGAACGTCGGTCGTCGGTAAGACGAGAACCATCTATAAATAGACAGCTGGAGGAAATCGAAGTTACAACGTAGGAAAGTGACACAACACCAGGACTCTGGGGTCACTGCTCCGAAGCTCAGGAAGTGAAGACCACTGCTTCTTTTTTTTTTTTTTGTCCCTCTGCTGCTGTGGATAAGTGGGTAGACGGAGTCACAGAGCCAGCCAGAACCACACCTCCATCAGCAGTGGCCGAGAACACGTCAAGCGGAGATTGCAGATTGAAACACCGACGGGACCAGGTAGGGAAGGGGGACCAGTGAGGACCATGGAGTCCTGGGAACCACGGGCATTGTCTAAGATCCAGCTGATAACGGCAGAAAATTCAGGCGAGGGGTTCGTGGACCGCCTTTTCTTTTGAGATGAGCCAGAATCTGGATGCTCATGGGAAGTATAGCTGTTTTTAAAGGGGGCTGTTCGTTTTCAAGTGAAACATCCGAATTAAACAGAAACCAAACCAAACCAACACAAGGGCCAAACGTAACATGCTAACAAGTTAAAGTCATCCTGTGGGCTGCCGGGGCCTTTTCTGAGGTCAGTGCTAGAAAAAGAGCTCTAAGATGCCAGGACGATCCTGGGCGGGTTTATACCGGTGTTTTACAGCTGGATGGCAGAGCCAGTCACGTGATCTGCCCTACAGGGGGTACTCGAGACTGTCCCATTTTAGCTGATGACTGGCCACGGAGATTCAGACTCAGCTTGAAGCTGGACCGTGACGTCATTTGGCTTTGCTCATTTTAATGAGGGTGGCGTCATGGGTCCAGATAGGGGTTCTGTGAATCCCCACCAACGTCTTGGGCAGCAAGGGAGAGGCGGTGGTGAAGGCACAGGGCCGGAGCCAGGATGCTTGAGTCAACTCCATGCTGGCACGAGACTCTTTTTCTACTGGAAAGTAAACTTCAGGGGAGCGAGGATTTTGTCTTGTTCACTGCTAGATGGATGCCCGGTGAAGGTTCGACACTCGGAGAATGTTTGTTGAATGACTGGCTGACCAAATGATTGATCTGGGGACATCGCTTACACTCCGGGCCTCAGCCTTCCCACCAATAAAAATGGCAATTCGCAACAGCTGCCCCATTTACTGCCAAGGTGGCTATCACGAGATGGGAAACTCACAAAAGTTGCTCGGACAAAGGTTTATAAGGCTCTGACGTGATGAGGCACATTTGCTATCATCTCTGTCCTCAGCTGACAAGAGGGACCACTTCAGATCCCGCACGGAAGGGACGAGGACACCCGTCCTTGAAGGGACGAGGACACCCGTCCTTGCCCGTCTCCCAGCCTCAACTTCTTTCTGGCTGCACCAAACCAGCCTAGAAGGAAACCCCAGAATGATCGCTCATATTTTCATTTCCATTTTGCACACAAATAGGAGAAAGATGTACTTACCTTGCATTGTCCCGGCCATGCGACTTCAGGAAATTCATATCTCGGTATCGGGAGAGAAATGCCACCAGCTGGTCATTTGTCCTGTGGAAACAAGCCGAGAGGAAAGTCAGGGTCCTCCGGAGACCGTGGAGGGTTGAGTCTTGGCTCCCGTATTTGTCACAGAAAACAAGATCCCTCTTTTTACGCCCCACGGGCTGATAAGGCATATTCTTTCATGAGTCACCTTCCCTGGGCTTACCGCTCTGCCTAAAATGGACCGTTTGTGCATTTGCCTCCTATCTGCTTCAATGACCGTGAACTCCGTGAGGGCGTGCATGGTATCTTATTTGTTTTGGAACGTGCAATGCCCAGCACCGGACTTGGCAAACGGGAAATCATTGGCGTGTAGCTCAGTACCAGATACAAAGCGACCTCAGGGCTTTTGCACTGAGGTCCTGTGCTTGGGAAATTCTGCCCTGCATCTTCCCATTGCTGGCTTGCCATTGTATCCAGGTCCCTTTTCCAGTGTCATTTCATCAGAGAGGCCTTTTATGGTCACACTACCTTTTATGGTCACCCGCGTCCCCCTCTATGCCTTTCTCCCATCCCTGTTTTATTTTGCTATCCTACCATCATCTGAAAGCATCGAAATTGCTTACGTTAGGATGTAAGTTCCATGAGGACAGAACCTCCTCGAACTCGCTAATCATCGACACAGAGTAGATGCTACACTGATGTTTGTTAGATGGATAAATCACTCAAGGCGAGATGGGTTTGAACGGACCCTTCACACGCATTCTGAGGAATGAATGAATGAATGAATGAATGCATGCATGTGGGAACAAATACCAAGTCCTAGATAACCACTGGGCACGTGACGGAGAGAGCTTTAAAAATTACGAGGTGCGACATGAACGGATGACACCGTTCCCAGCTTTGTTATCTCAAATTTATCGCCCTCGGTCTCGGTGTTCACAGCGCAGTCACAGCTAATCGGCTTGTGCATACAGCTGTGACAGCATTTTAAAAGGCAGTCACACACACGGGCCTCCATCTGCCGGAGACACGGTCGCCTCTTCCACCGAAGAAACCCAAACAGGTAAACGGTGCTGAAGTGACAGCTCCTTTGTCACCAGGCGTCTCCGCTCAGGCATTTTCATTGAGAAGGAAAGGGTTAAGCATTGTTTCGAATCGGGAGGAACGCCAAGGCAGTAGACAGGAAGGACAGGCCTGGGACTAGAAAGGAGGTGAGACCTTTGGGGGGGACAGGTGGGGGCCTTAGGAGGTGCTGCTGGGGCTCAAGAAGCAGAAAGGTCTGGAGACAGATCCCAGATCCACTCCTGACCCAGCTGTGTGTGTCTAAGAGGAAGTCATTTAGCCTCCTCTGAACTCATCTGCCAGCGCATAGTAGGTTCTCCATATATGTATTGTGAATGGATAACCAGGTGGATTTAAAGGGCCTACGGTAGGTGCACAATAAACACAAGCTGCTCTACAATCGTCTGGTCCGAGCCGCCCCCACCCTTCACCCCTCCTTCATTCCCCCGGAACCCCCTGCAGACTCGTCACGCCAAGTCCCCGCTCTGTAATTGGATGACTCACAATGACCGACTCATCATTCCAGCGGAGGGGGCACAAAACAGTTAAGAGATGCTGCAGTGAAAATGAGGCCTGCCGACGTCCCATCCTATTACCGAAATAAACACCGAGTCAGAGCCAGCCATCCTAGCCGCGGCAGACTCCAGGCGCACCTCGTGTGTCCGCAGTGAGCTAAATCTGGCACGCGCACGGAAGCCGAGCCCCGCTCAGCCCTGCCGGTGTGCAGACAGGTGAACCCCAGGGAGGCGGACGGAGAGGCTCGCCCCACGTGTCTGCACAACGGTGCGTGTCTGGGTGGACGATGTCCACCCGCCCGCCGTGACGGAGAGCCCGTGCGTGCCTCACGCCAAGTTACGGCAGCCTGTGAGCAGAGAGGGCCTCTTGTCGCTGCTGGGAGAGGTGTTAACTCAATCGGCCTATGAAAAATGAAAGCGAGCTCCTCCAAGCTGTAACGAGGCCCATTCCGTCCCCGTCTCAGTGGTCCCTATTTACCAGCCCCATTGCCGCGCTCCGCATCGGTTCATTACTGTCGTCCTGATGAATGCGGGGACAAGTTAACCTCTGAATGGGTCCCCAGCAGCGGGAATAATAAGCAGGGGCCCGCGGGCGGCATCGGGCGGGAGGCTCGGAGGGGCCGGGTGCGGCCGCTCTCTCGAAGCCTCAGGCCTCCCGGGGTCAGAGGCTGCAGCTCCATTTGGTGACCCCCAGAAAGTGCCTTTCAGGCCCCGAGCTGGGGCCATTTTCGCATTAACCGCTTCACCAAATCCCCATCTGACCGGGGTGAATAGGCATTTAGCGAATTTACTTAGCGATGCTTCCACATGAAAGCCTCTCAAAAGATGACATCTTGGGGGAGGGAGGGCGGATGGGGAGGGGGCCTCGGATTCCAGGCCCAGGGCTTGTGGGTAGAGCCAATTCTCAAAGCAGAGAGCTGTGTGTTTGGTTGGATGGACCACCCCCCGCCCCCCACCTTGCCCCTCTCCCTGAGGCCCGGGGGCCCCCTCGCTATCCCTCTGTGTAAAAAGCCTGCTCTGAACGCTAAAGCCTGTCTCCCCAGCCCCTCTCCAGGGGGAGACAGAATTCGGCCGAGGACCGAGTTTTCCCATTGCTGCTCTCAGATGCCTGTCGATAATTGCCTACACAATATTTAATTCTCCCCGGATAATTAACAGCTTGCGATCTGTCGACATTCTACCCCGTTCCAGGCTCTCTCTCTCTCTCTCTCTCTCTCTCTCTCTTCCCCTCACACACATTTCCCACTCTTTCTGGTGGAGTCGTTTGCCAAGTGGCTCCCACAGCTCATCACTTGTGTCTGTCTCTTTCTCAATATCCTTGGACCTTTCCCGGAAATCATTAGAGGATGCGTCTCTTCATCTACGCTGCTTCCTCCGATTCACGATGGTGACTCTGGGGCTCAACACTGTAGCCTGTGGAGCCGCTGGGACATCTTTGTTTTAATAAGCGTGTCTGTTTTTAATAAGTCGATATTAAAATAAACGCGTTGGAGCCATATGGGAATATCGATTGAAATGAATAAATAAATGAATACTAAAAGAAGCTCCGTGACCGCTTACAGAATGTCGGTCAGGCCCTGGGCCCTGGGGCTGACACTTGCTACTATTTATTGCACTTGGTGTTTGCAAAGATGCTATAAAATGTGAGTTTCATTCCCCTTTTACAGGTGAGCCGCTAGGAGGGCAACTCAGAGAAGTCGCCCATTTAGTAAAGGGAAAAAATCGGGGCTGGAACCTGATTCCGAGTGTCAAAGCTCATGCTCTTTATTCCAGACCGAGTCCACCTATGAGCACGTGACTGAATGAGCGAGCGCATGAATGAATGAGCGAGCGCATGAATGAATGAGCGAGCGTGTGAATGAATGAATGAATGAGCTCCATCCCAGGTGCAGGAGAACGTGCCTGTGCCTCCCCATTCAGAGTCATTCAGACTCTGCACCAAGCCCAGCCCTCCACCTTCGGACGTGACCTAGCTCAGGCCCCACCCAAGACCTGCCGAGTGGAAGCTGCGTTTGAACGAGGTGCCTGGGCGAGGCACGTGCCCCTTCCAGCTCCAGGGGGCTCTGCTCTAAGTCCGGCGTGGGAAGAAGGCGAAGAGGGTGCAGGAGGAGCAAACCGAGACGAGTTGGTGACTCTGGGCACATCGATCCGCCGAGACATGTGTGACCACAGGAGAAATGTCACCCTTCGCCCTTCCGTGACGAGCCGAAGAGCACAGAAAACCATGACGGCGGGAAGGCCAGCCGTGCCCCTTTCCTGTGCTTTCAAAATTATGCTTATGACAACACGGATTATCGCAAGCTAGAGAATTAAGTGGCAGAATTAAATGGCGGCAACGTTTAACCCTTGAGGGTCTGCCGCGTGGGCCATTTATGAACCCAGTGGTTCCTCACGGCCACCCAGGAAGTGGATGCTGTCATATTCATGTCCCTTCTTTATTGCATGAGTGGGAACATGTGTGTTCCTGGCTTTTTCATGTCATGATAGACCCCGTGTCCTGCCTAACAGGCACATCCCGGTAGACGTCACCCTTTTTCGTGGCTGTGGAGAAGCCTGTGGAGCGGGTATAGCAATGTCCCAGGAATGGGCGTTTAGAAGATTTGCTCCCCGCTCTTATAGCTACTGCCCCCGTGAGCATCCTTGCGTATTTATCTTTCCAGATGTTAGGCGTAGGATAGGTTGCTGCAGGATTCAATTTCCAGATGTGGAACCGTTTGTGCAGAGGGCACGTTTTAGCCTCTCTCTGCTTTCAGAAAGACACACTCCACGGAATGAGCCTGCCTCACATTGCGGGCGTGACTGGGGCTCGCACCCCCTGCACCGGAACCAAGCCAGCTGGCTGATAGAGGGGCGGGGAGGAAGGGGGACATTGCCAAGGTGACAGAGCGGAAGAGTGTCCTGGAGAGGCTGGCGGGCTTCCCTGGCAGGCTGACCCGGCCTGGGCAGGGGCCTCCCAGCTTCCCCATGCAACCAACAACCTGTGGGACTCAAATGAACTGTCTGCCAAGTGGCGAGAGGTGTGTGTGGGGTACGCAGAACCATCCTCAGGTTCTCCAGCGCCCGGGGCAGCTGCTGCAGCTGGTGCCCATCTGTCTGCTAATAGCACTGGGATTTTCTATCCGGGCACCTTGGACAACAGTTTTCGGGAGCCTGGCTACAGTCATGAGATAATCAGGCACTGGATCTAACTCCATTCTGTTCCCCCAAGACCTGACGCATCGTAGGTGCTCAACAGATGTTCACTGAGATGCTTAACAGGTGTCCCAGGGGAGCGCTGGTGTGCAGGGCTCACGGGTGCGGCCGCTGTGCCCGGCATGGCGCCTACCCCGTGCCAGAGGCTTGGCCTGGGAGGGCAGAGAGCTCTGCCACTCGCATCTCCATCTGTGCCTTTGCCCGTCCCATACCCTGGACCAGGAATGCTCTTCCCAGGGTCTTCACCCAGTGAACGGCGGGGAGGTGGCAATGATGAACCCCAGGGCATGAGAACACATGGGAATGGCGACTGCAGAAAAAAATCTGCCTTTGGTGCCTGCAAAGTGCTATGTGCCCTTCCCTCTTCCGTCTTACGATGACCCTGCAAACCTGCGCGAGTTTACACGTGAATAACGTAGGACCCGGCGAGGTTTCACGGCTTCGCCCGTCTCGCTTGTGTAGAGAGCAGATCCGGGCCTCGGATGGGTTATGCTTGGGCCTCGCTGAAGTCTTCTCGTCTCCTAGGAAATGTCTCAGGAAGGGCAGAATTCCAGAACGAGAAGAAAGGTCGGGGCAAAAGCCCTGGAGATGAGAGAAGGGTGACCTCCGATTCGTATGTCGTCAGAGCTTACGGCGAGACCCACACTTGCCAAGACACAGGGGGCAACGTATGGAAAAAGCTAGACGCTGCTTCTTCCAGGATCCCACAGGCATGGTGACAGCCACAGCGGGGCGCCGGGGAAGTGACTGGGCAAAATGCCAGCTTTCAGAATCCACTCTAAACCAGCCTCTGGGAAGAAGTCATGGGATCTCTCTAAAACATAAGTCCGATCACGCCCCCCGCCCGCTTTCCTGCTGGCTCTCCCCACAAGCCCTCCACCACCTGCAGGACAAAGTCCTAACTCTTGACGATGATGCGAGGCGGTTTGGGAGCTGGCCCTGCCCGCTCCCTTTTCGGAGTCACTGGAAGTTTTCTAAATGTGGTCTGCTCTTCGTAGCTCCAAGACTTTGCAGGTCTGTCTGATCTCCTGTTTCTTTGACAGGTCAGGTGCTCGTGGTCCCTGTCCTCAAGGGACAGAGGGGGAAGGGAGACAAATCGGTAGAGTCTTGTGACGAAGCGGGTAAACATCAGATGAACTGAAGCACAATCACGCTGGAGACGCCAGGAGACAGCGCTTCCCTTTCCACAGGCTGGAGAACCACCCAGATGATAAAACCCACGCGCTTTTAATTGGATTTATCTTTTTCGCGACTAACAGAAATGATGCCGAATTAAAACATGCTCGTCGCATTTGCAAGGACCGGCGAACCATTTCTCAAAGTCTCAACGCTCCCACAGAACATTCGTGAGACGGAGGTTTTTCATTTTAAACATATGTAAGCCGTTCTAAGAGGCGGTCTATCTGGCATTCCATCAGCGGCCAACCCTTCACATGTCAGCCTTTCCTCCAGATGCTGTAAGGGACAGGTAACTGACAAGCATCCACATCTAGAGGCCATGCCTCATCCTAGAACACCACTTGAATCATCAATGAAGAACGAAATTGCCATCCAGCCTTGTGCCCGTGTGTGTAGCGTCTATTCGATTACATTTGAATGCTCTGAAATCTGGTTGTCTTCAGATGCCACGGGACATCGCAGACGAGCAGAACATTTGGTGAACCAAAGTGTGTGTCCCCTTATGATGACTGATTATAGCCAGCGATTCGATTGGGTTTTGGGTGGACAAGGCGAGTCCCACTCTGCAGGGCAGCGGAAGAGAGAGTCATAAACGCAAATGCAATGTACGCGGTCATTCAGGGCTGCCAGCGTTGGGAAAATCCTGGCTGGTACAGACATTGGTACCAGGGATGAGGTGAGGAATGGCAGGGAGGGGCGGCCACAAGGAGCTAGCCCCCATGATGCTCAAATGTTAGCTATTATTGCTGCTCTCATGATTATTATTACTTCTCTGAGTCCAGAGCCTCTATTCTGCTGGGGGTAGGATATGAGACTCTCCATCTTTCAGAATGTCAGGGTCAGGTGAGTTCAGATTTCAACTCTGGAGTGGGACTGAGCTGGAAGGACAGCTGACTGCCACTGATCACCTTGGGCAGCCTGCCAGGTTCGCTGCCCGTCTGTACTGGAACAAGGTCACGATGCACTGCAACACGGCAGAGAAGCCACACGCACCTTCACAGAAAAACAAACGTTGCAGCCACCTCTGCAAACCTCAGCCAGACACAGATCCTTGGCCTGAGCGAGAGGTGCTGGAGGACCGAGGTATGCTGTGCCCAGCATAGTCTTTAGCCACAGACGTCCAAGGCTGTTTGTTTATTGCAGAGGGCTGAGGAGACATTAGAAAAGCAGGGGGTTTAAACAGAGGACACAGGCTGCCAGGTAGGAACGTGGCAGTTCTCGGAGACAGACAACTTCCAAAATGTTTTAAAAAAGAATG
>NW_024349798.1:15297129-15307645 GCF_902729225.1 Pteropus medius | reverse complement strand
TTCCAAAATCATTAAAGAAGGTGGCTAATTCAGATGCCACTTTTTTTTTTTTTTGGAGGGGGGAGGTGGGCGGGGCACAGCACGGGACTTCGGGGCTGCGGCAGAGCTGGCTGAGCCCTGCCCTCACTTCCTGTCTCACCTGGGTCCAGGTGCACTCTGGGTAGCAAGGAATGGGAGTCACCACAGGAAGTGTTTCGCGGCGGTGTTCTGAAGGCAAACGGAATGATGCATTTAGGGTCAGCTCTCAGCACGAGTGCTTGGTATACGGCGAACGGTCACATGTTGGCTGGGAACGAACATTTGGGCATGTGAACGAACCTTCCTTTTTTCCTTTCTTCTCTCTCCCTCCTTTCCTTCCACAAATTCTGAGCATTTGCTAAGGGCCGGAAGCTGTGTTGAGTTCTGATTTTGGACACGAGTTTGGCGCTTTCAGCCACGGGCGTCACTTTGAACTGTAGGGACTTATGTTAATGGTTTTATTGGACTATACATGAGCTCGTGCATCCTGCTCCTGGGGAAAAAGGGAGTCATTTACAGTATTCCTGAGATATTTACTCAGGGGCAATACCTCACCTGTGTTCTTATACAGGTAAAATTGTTTGACGAATGTCATCTGGGAGGAATCTGAAGACCTGCTTACAGCTAACTATGCTGGAAAGAAGCTGGTACGAATTCATTGATCACCGATGAATTATGTCCCGTGCCAGGTCCTTGAAAATTTCAGCGGCTTGGATTGTTACACGGGGTCGTATTGTAAATTGTAAAACAGGATGTGTGCTGGGTGAGGGCGGGGTTCCTGTCCTTTTAGTCACATTGCTATATCCGCATTCATTACTTTAGCAAATATTTATGTTACGCTTACTGTCCGGTTCTGGATGCTGGTACGGTTCTGGATGCTGGGGAAACGGTGACGATGGAGACCGGGTCTCGGTGAGAAGTGGTCCACGGTGCCCCAGACATCCATCCGTTGCGTGTCCTGGATTAGCCCCGCTCCTGGGCATCGATTATGGTACTGGTTACATACCATCCTCGCAAGAATCAGGAGAAGAGTCTTTCTGATAGCTTTCTGTGTTCTGGGGTTCAGATGAGGAACCCCCTGTTGAAAAAGCCTTGGCTAGCTCAATGTCTGGCACGTAATAGTTGCTCAAGACACACAGGGACGAACGTTGAACGGAGCCCCTGAGGCTGTGCCAGGTCCCTCAAAAGGCAGGTTCCAGCTCATACAGATCTCCTTTCTCGCCAAGGCAGATCCACAGGTGGGTCTAGCTGAGATGGGCCCAACTCCGTGGCAGCCAGGTGTGCCAGCCTACAGGGACGTCGCTCTGCGTCAGGTGACCGGCGTGGCAGCCTGCCCCGATTGCTTCCTGGCTGTGTGCGACCTTGCAAGTTGCTTTACCCCTCGGAGCCTCAGTTTCCTTGTCCGAGTAAAGACTCGATAAGCTCACGTGTGGGAAGGGCGTAGCCCAGTGCCGGGCACGCGGGAAGCGCTTCATTAGCTCACTGCTTCTCTCCCTTCCTTTTTTTCAGAGGGAGGCACAGGGACGGCTGGCTTCCCCAGGCACGCCACGCTGCGGCACGGTCATCGGGGCTTTCCCCAGGGGAAGCGGCAGCCCAAGAGCTGGAGAAGGGAGCCCAAACCAACCCCACTTTATCTTCTTACTAATCCTTACTAATCCTTCCCTTTCTCTCTGAGGTCACTGAACCACGTGCATTAAACAGTCACCTGAATACCCGGAAGACTTGAAAACAGTTGTCCAAACAGATGCTTATACCTGAATATTCAAAGCGGCACTATTCGCAATAGCCCCCAAGGGGAAATAACCCAAATATCCATGAACGGATGAACGAATAAACCACACGTGGTCCATCCATACAACGGAATAGTATGCAGCCATCAAATGGAGCGACAGACCAGCCCACACTACAACATGGATGGGGCTTGCGAATGTGATGCTAAGTGTAAGGAGCCAGGCACATGAGGTCCCACACTGCATGATTCCTTTTATATGAAACATCCAGAATCGGCAAACCCATAGGGACAAAAGGCAGACTGGTGACTGCCAGGGACAGGGGATGTGTGTGTGTGTGGGGGGGTGAGGATGGAGAGAAACTGTTTAATGGGCATGGGGCTTCCTTTTGGGAAGATTAAAATGTCTGGAAC
The DNA here is from genome assembly GCF_902729225.1 of Pteropus medius. Taxonomy (NCBI): domain Eukaryota; kingdom Metazoa; phylum Chordata; class Mammalia; order Chiroptera; family Pteropodidae; genus Pteropus; species Pteropus medius. The sequence continues at coordinate 15,305,484 of NW_024349798.1, read as the reverse complement.
TAGATAGCGATCGATGATGGTTGCACAATATCGCGAATGTACCAAGTGTCACTGATGGTAAATTTTAGGTTATGTGCATTTCATCATAATCAAAAACAAGCACTATCAAATATCAGTGAAAAAAGGAGTCATCACGACAGAGCCACAATAATAACCATGCTTAGTATATCATAAACATTTTACGTACGCTAGCCACGTAACCCTCACAGCCGGCCTGGGGGGAAGGCAGGTTGCTTCACTTTGCAACGAAGCAAACTGAGCTTCTCAGAGCTTGGGCCACTTGTCTAATAACGCTGATGACGATGATGACAGCCATTGAGAGTGTACTTCACGTGTTCCAGGCATTGATATATATTGATTCGTTCTGCCTCTCCAACAACCTCATGAAGCGGGTACCATGAGTCTCGCCCCTTTTGCAGAGAAGGAGGCACAGAGAGATTAAATTACCTGTGCCGGGCTAGCCAGTCCACACGCACGGAATAGGAGCAGGGATCTGCACCTGGGCCACCTGGCCTCAGAGTCGGAGGCCTTCACTACGGAGCTCCGACAGATACGAGGCTGGGTCACAGAAACGAGACAGAGCACAGCAGCAGAGGTCCCGCCTCCCAGCTTCCTCCCACAGAGGGTGAGGACCGACTGGATACCTGCCACACGACATCCGGGGTCTGTGGGGGCATCCAGACCCTCTCCCAGACTCTGTGGCCCGACAGGTATGACATGTCATCATCCCTCGACCCACTGGGCTCCTCTCTATCCGTGCTGGCACCTCGGTTAAGCGGAGGAGAGGCTTAGCCAACTGTAGGATCAACAAGAACCCAGCACAGTTCATTGTGTTTCTGAATTGACTCCCTGGCTCTTTGGAACGGTTTCCGTAATCACGGTGGAAATATCGGACAATGCCTCTAGCTGAAAGAAATAAGACAAGACAAAACCTCTCCACTGATCCTTCATCCCAGAATAAGCCCGGAGATGCCCTTAATAATCGGGGCAGTGAAGAACATGCAATGAAATATCAGCGAGTCACTTAGGAATCACGGACGACAGGCCCTGCAACCACGGTGGTGGCCGTGGCGTGGCCACTGACCATTCATTCGCTCCTTCATGCCTTACTTCCGTGAGGACTTAACCGAGCTCCTACTCTGTGCCAGGCACTGTACCGGGCTCTAGAGATGCAGCGCCGAGCAAAACACATGTCCTCTCCGTGCTCGTGCATTTGTCACCCCGGGTCACCCTGATGGTCATCGTTTACCGAGCATGCTCTCCGTGCCAGGCAAGGCACCTCGCGCTTCAGTTTGATCATCAAGGCAAAGGCTGAGGTACGTCGCTGTGACGGTTCCCACTTCACAGGTGAAAAAAACCAAAGCATGAAGGAGACGAGCAACATGTCCAATGTGTCTACGGCCCGTAGACAGGACAGCTGGACTCGCGGTCCCCAAACGCACACTTCCGATCGCTTAGCTACACCTCCCGATGGCCCGAGCACCCGGAAATTTCTGCCAAACGGAGGACAGAAAGAGAGTTTCAGGGTCCAGCCCCAGGAAACCCAAGGTGTGGACGGTAAGCACATCCTGGGCTATGGGCAGGTCTGACAGAGAAGAAATAATAGGAATCATCGTGGGGACGAGGCCGGTGTAATCTCCTGAGCTGTAATGTACATAACCACTAGCAGAAAACAGTAGCTATTGTGTCTCGCCTCCTCCAGCAGCCCGGCACAGTTCCTCTCTACTTTCTCTTTTCTTCCTTTTCTCCTCCCACTGCCAAGTCATTGAGTAGGAACTACGGCAATCTCCTCATGCCTCTGTCCAATAAGATACCCCTCAAAAGCAACCTGTTGCTTTAAGGATAAACTTGGGCTCCTCGACATGGCCCTCAGGGTCCCATGTTATTCTGTTGGCTTATTCCCTTACCGCACCCTGACCACCTAAGCCACTCTCGACTCGCTGCTTGGGCCGTGTTCCCGCAAGCCTCAGGACCTTTGCACACGTGGCTTCTGCTGGCTGGAACACGCATCCCCCTATTTATTTTTTCAGTTAATGCCTCCTCTTCTTTCAACTCTCAGCTCAAAGCATGACTCCAGGGAAGCTTTCTCTGACTCCCGAAAAAAGGTTACATGCATGTCTGTTTCCTATATTATATGCATGTAAATGTCCTTCCTAACAAGGTCGTGACGATGTAATTATTTAATGGCCTCATCTGCGTGGGTAGAGATGTTAGCTGTGACTTAGTGACTTTAACCCCAGATCCCAGCCAATGTCTGGCATGCAGTCGGTTTCCAATAAGCATGTGTTTGGTTGACTAACTGTATGAATGAATGAATCAATCCACAGTGAGGTCCTAAAGCTGATATTTCATTAGAAGGGATCAGCCGCAAGGTGGTTATCGCCTAGGCTAAAAATTTCTCTTTCTCTTCTAAAGTCGACATTGCAAGCTGTGGCAGCCTCCTGAGACAAATTACAGGAGGGTAGCCCAGACTCGTCTAGGCAGAAAGATGGCAGGGAACCAGGCACACAAGATCAGCCAGATTTACACAAGCACAACAAAAACATATGTCCAGTCACTCTGGGAAATTTCAGAGAATTAGTTGGCATTAAGGCGGTAGTCAGCAACTTGCCTGGTCGGCCGAGGAAAGATAAACGAGTCTCATGTTCTCGGGAGCAGCAGGAAGCTGGGGCAGTAAGTACTGAAATCAATGAGTCTTGGGATTCAGCGCTCTTAACCTTTTTGATTCGGATTGAGGAAGGTGGTACAGGGTGAATTACGTTGCTGATGAGAACCAGGCATCTCTGAAGGGTGTACGCAGAGAAAGAAGGCTGGGTGGCGAGAACCTATGGTCTTCTCTGGCTGACACATGCTATGGGGAGGCGGACAGGCCTATAGTTCTCGGGGCCCTGGTCAGGGAATACTGATGGATGAGCTGTATTTCATGGGTTGCTTTCCAGCTCAAGTTCAGGACTACTGAGCCACGTGAGTTGGGGGAAAAATAGAGTAAAAGGAGACTGTTTTTTTTTTTTGTAGAGTCCAGATGCCCTGGGCTGGGTGGGAGTTCAGATCAGGGTCCAACGGAGGTTGACCAGAAGGCCTTAGGACTCTCTACTACTCTTTCTCTATCCAGGGTCCTGAAATCTGAAGCACTGGAGCATCACAAGCTGGCACCCGGACTGAAAGAATCGTGAGAGATAATGCAGGGAAGGCCATGTATGGGAAGATGGGCGGGTGGCTCGAGACTTGGGTTTGCAAGGGCTGAGATGTGTGTTCTAGGCAAAGCCATTATCTGAAATGTGGGACATCTGGCAGAATGGTCTAGTGCAGGGGTCTGAGAACTACGGCCCACTACTTGTTTTTGTAAATAAAGTTTTATTGGAACACAGTCATGGCCATTCATGTACATACTGCCTGTGGCTGCCTATTGCTACAGTGGTAGAATCGCATCGTAGTGACAGAGACCACAAGGCCCATCAGACCTAAAATAATCACTATCTGGCCCTTTATAAAAGAAGTTGGCTGACCCCTGCCAGTATCACATTTCTCTCTTTTTGGTCATTCATACACGTTCCTTACAACTTTTTCCATAACCACCTTATCAAAGCATCTTTTGGGCCCAGCTCCTCCTTTCGTGGCGTATTGTTCTTCTGACACATTTCAGCCCAATACGTTTCCCCTTTACTTATCTACTGTCCCTCCCTCTCACCGGCCTGGGGGTGGGGGGTGGCACGGCAGTCACGTGCTTTCTTCACGGCTGTGCCTCAGTACCCAGAACAGTGCCCGCTAGAGAGCAGGCGCTCGCTGAACCTGAATGACTGAGCTGCCCCTCGCCCCTTGCATTAATGTATCATTAACATCAAGGTCGACTATTTTTTAAAGAAAACCTGAGCTTCAGAATTCTGGGGTATGTCGGGCTCCCCTTGTATGTGTTAATATAGATAAATATTGACATTTTCAAAAACTTGCCAGCGTACCGCTTTAAGTCACCTTGCAGGGTCAGACCTGGGAAGTCCTGGCTTGTGGTTAAGGACACAGGTGGGTTTAAGTCTCAGCTCCACCAGACAGTAGGTGAGTGACTTTGGGCAAGTTCCACATGTCCCTTCTCTCTTAAGAGGGGGTGATGAAGGTCCCCTCTTATCAAGCGGCTAAGAAATTAAATGAGACCAGGGAAGCACTTAGCCAGCACCCTGCACACACTCACGGCTGGATGGACAGAGGTGGGGACACTTAGGGGAGGAGACGTGGACTGGTAGATCAATTCATGACAAAGCATCTCCGCTGGGGACTGCAGCCGCGGCTCCCGTGAAGCCCCTTCAGGACACTGCCCGGTCGCACGGTTCCACAGCATCCCAGCTAAGCAATTTGGATTAATGGGACTATTTAGCCGTAGGTGCCTGGAGAATGCATTGTTTAAAGTAACCTGTTGGAGACTTCCCCGGGGTGGCAAACTTTAAACAAAGATTGACTCTGTAATCAAAAACCGCTTGGCCTTAAACCACATTTCAGCATCCCAAAGAGCACAATCTGCTGAGAGAGGGGTGGTGATGTTTGCGCCCCTGGCTGCGTTTGTTCGCCGGGTAATGTTGACTGATCAACACAATTAAATTGCACCAAAGGAGAATCCTTCTCTGGAGGAAGAAAAGAGGCAGGGGACAGGCGGCAGCTCTTGGGACGAGGGGGATGGCAGGGAGTAAGACATGATGTGGGACCCGCTTTGCTGTGCGACCCCGGGCAAGTCACTTGAACCTGCCGAGTCTTGGCGCCCATGTCTACACCAGCCCCGGAGATGCCGTGAGGACTGGAGCAGAACGTGCCGGCAGCCGAGTGGCTGGCTGAACGCTGGTGATCCTGGATTCGGGTTCTGATGTGCACTGCTTCTCAACTGTCAGGGACATTTCTGCCTCCTGGACTTTCATCCAGACGAAGAGCATGAAGACTTAGATGGGAGAAGAATGGGTGGAAAGAGCTTCGGTCCCCAACTGCCTAGTGAGTGCAGTGTGACCCGCTGGGGAAGAACTCAGGTCTTTTTTTCCCTCCACCAGTGATGGAAGAAGCAAGGATTTACATCCGGGCTCTGATCCCCCCAGCTGTGCGACACAGCGCAAATTTCTCCGCCTGTCTCAGGCTCAGCTCCCTCATCTGTAAAATGGGATGCAGTGACAGTCTCTGCCTCCTGGGGTCGTTGTGACATTTGATAATGCATGGAAGTCCCCTGGCCCGAGATCCCACACGTGGTGAGTGCTCACGAGATGCCAGCTAAGACTTGGTTCCTGGAGCTGCAATCAGGGAGGACTCCCCTCATCTGCTTTGAGAGTCCACTGCTGGCCACTGTCCATGCTGGGCAATGACTCAAAGTGGCAACAAGGAAGAGGAAGGAAATGAATGATGATAGTAATAATAATAATAATAATAATAATAATGATAATGATATAGCCACAGAGTTTCCTTCTATCCACCCGATTGGACCTTAATGCTGTCCCTTGGGCCCGTGCTCATCTAAGTCTCTTTATCATCCATAAAAAGGGGTAGAAACATCCCTCCCTAGTCCACTGGACCTTTGAAGACACATTGTCCCTCTAGATTGCACCTGCAGTTAAATATGAGGAACGAGGCAAGGGGAAAAATAACAGACTCTCCGGTGTGGACCACCCACGTAATGAACCACCCTGGGTTCACATCCAAACTCCCAGGATGCACTTGGAGCATCCTAGGATGCTTATCATCCGTGCGTTTGGCCACTGGTAGACAAGCACGCAAATGAAGACTTTGCTCTCCCGAGAAGCAAACACACTCAATGCACTGGGCAGGAAGATACTCAGGGTTGGAAACGTGCCATCCACAGACTCATGGATAGCAACTGTCAAGAAGGAGAGCTGCCAGGTCTGGGGAGGGAGAAGCTAGGAAGAAGACACCCTGGGAAATTCAAAGCACGGTCGGTCTGGGATCTGGTGAGACCATCAAACTGGCAGAGGATGGAGACCGCGCTGGTTTCTGAACTGGCAGTATCCCCTCTCTTATTTCTGTGACAGCACTGAAACTCTCTCTAGTGGAAGAATTTGTGTCCCCGACCCCGACAGAAACAAGGCCCGCGAGGGCAGGCGTTTTTAATCGTTTTTCTTTTTTTCCGTCTTGGGTGTCTAGAACTCTGCTGCTCCGTAGGCTATTTGTTTACGTTGAAATTAAAATCAAATGGAATTTAACATGTAGTTCCTCAGTCCCACAAAGCCCATCCCCAGCTCTCAGTGGCCACATGGGGCTGGTGGCAACGGCGCCGAAGGACAGCGATAGAACATTCCGTCACCACGGTCACCTCTGCTCTGGGACATCACCTGGCATCCAGCAGGCTCTCGGTAAGCACATATCGAATGAATGAATGAATGAATGAATGAATGCATGAAAGACAAACACGTTCTACTCCCTGCTGGCCAAAGAACGGACATATGACTCAAGATAAAACCATCCAACTCCTTCCCCCAGAACTTCGAATTTTTCTTTCAGTAACGGAAGAACGAAAACAGTGAGCAAACTGACAATGTGGCCAGAATGTATTTAAGCGCGACGGTGACATTCCCGGGGTGACACAGCCACACCCCTCCTGCCTTTTGTTCCACCACCTTTTGCGCTGATTATGTGAACTCCTCCATCCTTCCAGAAACGTCCTTCCCTATCTGTGAGCTGAGACAGCGTTCTAGATCAACAGGACCACTTGGCTTTCTGAGAAGCCTCGGCGCCTTTCAGCTGAGTCCCCTGAGGGTTCCAAGGACTCTAGCCTCACTCCATCTGGCCAGGGGACACCGTGGGTCAGTCCTTGCCTCCAGGAAGAACAGAGAGGGCTGTCCGGCCTAAAACACAGCTCCAGGGGCCCGGAGCAGCTGGCAAGAGGAGGGTGAGCTGCGTTTCCGCAGAGGCGGGAATGCGCTCCGCCAGGCTGAAAAATAACAGGGCTGAGGAAATGATTATTTTGCTGCTAGATGCAAACAGAACTGTTAATGGCATAATTACTGGCGTGTTTTCCCAGTTCCCCCGTGAACAGCAGCCTGAGCAGATGTACCCTGTCTGACTCGCACGTGGTCCGGGCGGAGCTTTGCTTGGATGGTGTCACCCCAGTGTCTTGGGGTCTCAGGAAAGAGGGTGTGCATTTCTGAACATCCAAGAAATGAAGGCAGTTGGGTGCTGAGAACGTGGCCAAGGAGGGAGACGGTCACACCCAAAGATCTGGGCACTGGGCCCTCAAATGTGACTTGCCGAGGAATACTGAGGCTAATAATGCATTTTCCATCATAGCATTTCCCTTGCTATTTATTCATTGCTGTGATTAAGTGACAAATGTCAACGTCTCCCCCAGACCAATGGTATCCCACCGTCACTGTGTATTTCAATTGCCTGGAGAGCTTTAAAAATATCTATATAGATTCCTGCCTTCTGCAAGAAATTTATAGTCAACCGGCCTGGGATGGAGTCTTGGTATTTTAAAGGTATTAAAAAAAAAAAATAGTCCAAGAATCATGTGGAATCCTGATTTCTCCCCGCTGACAACATGTCACAGGATGCCAGCCTCCCTGTGGAGGGACCCTGCCTGCCTCGCTGCCTTCTGCGCCCCCAGAGCTGGGCGCCTGGCAGATGCTCAGGAAATGAGTATTGAATGAAGGAACGGGAGAATGCCAGCTCCATCCTGATGCGGAGGCGACAGGATGAAGCCTGTGTGACTGCTGCCTCAGAGTGGGTCTCGGCAGTGCCCACGCCAGACGCAGCTGGAGACCTAGGACAGCACCGTGCCTCCCACGGGCCAGCTGCACCCTGCCCTCGGCCCGGCGAGGGTGACGGTGGCTGGACTGGGTTGAAAGGTGCCCTCCCAAATTCACAGCCACGCGGAACCTCAGAAGGTGACCTGATTGGAAACAGGGTCTTCGTCTGCGCCATTCCATAAGATGAGATCAACGCTGGATGAGGGTGGGCCCTCAATCCAATGACCAGTGTCCTTATGGGAAGGTCACACGAAGAGAGACAGACGCACGGGAAAGAAGGCCAAAGGGAGACAGAGGCGGAGGTCGGAGAGATGCATCTACAGGGCAAGGACTGCCAAGGACTGACGGCCGCCAATGGAGACCAGGGGGAGGCAAGGAAGCCCGGCCCCCCGGAGCCTGCAGCGGGAGCATGGCTGTGATGACCCCATGCTTTCAGCCTTCCAGCCTCCTGGACTCGGAGGAATTACATTTCGGTTGCTTTAAGGTGCTCAGATGGGGGTAATTTCTTACAGCAGCCCCAGGAAACTAAGTCTGAGGCTAAGGGGACTGAGGGAAGGGGCAGGTGGGCAGAGGAAGGACAAGTCACGGGGCTGAGACGTCCCCCGTGTGCTTCCCCAGCCCCGCCCTC
>NW_024349798.1:15286032-15296915 GCF_902729225.1 Pteropus medius | reverse complement strand
CCCCTTTGCCTGGTACCTCTCCCTCTCTTGTTGTCTCATCGTGGGCCAAATTTCAGGTCTCAGCTTGAACATCATTCTTGAACGGCATCTTCCCTCCCCTGACCATACTCCCTAAAGCAGAACCCATGACGCCCTAAGATTCTGTTATGTTACGAGTACAAGCTTCATTTCCCTCACGGATTGCAAACTCCCTCGGGGGTGGAGCAGGTCCTTTCCACGGCCGTATCCCCAGTTTCTAGTCCGGTGCTCGGCACCCAGCCTGTGCTCAGAATTACCCGACAGGTGAGCTGAACGTGTGCTTGAGCGAATAAATGACTGCATGCTGCGAGCTGCCCCCACACAGGGTTGGGGGCCAAGCTTTTTCCAAATGGTCACGGAGAAGCAGCCTCTGTCCTCCTGGGGGACTCCGAAGGCCCCGGTGAAACAATAAGGGTCTGACTTGGGCCGAGGCAGAGGGGATCACAGGTGGGCATGTGCCTGAGAAGGGCGTCAGGGTTGGAGGTGGGGTACGCAGGCCCTGAGGGGGTGAGGAGGGCAAGCAGTTGCTTTCCAGCTGCTGGTGAGCAGCTGGTCCTACTCAGAGGCAGGTCGGAAGTGGGAAGGAGGCCGACGCGGGTTGGGAAGACGTTCTGGGTGAATCATTTGAGGAGTTCACGCTCCTTACAAAGAGCAAGAGACACATCACCCCTGTTAGATGACTACTATCAAACAAACAAACAAACAAACAAACAGAAAAATAACAGTGTTGGAGAGACTGGTATGCTGCTGGCGGGCACAGAAGTGGTGCCGCCGCTGTGACGCATGGGACGAAGATTCCACAAAAAGGAAAGAAATAAATAAAATGAACAAATGAATAGAATAGAATTATCACGTGACCCAGCAATTCTACATCCAGGTAAAAACCCAGAAGGATTGAGGGCAGGGAGGAGAAGAGAGATTTGAGTGGCCACGTTGCCAGCGGCGTCATTCACCACGGCCAAGAGTGGGCAGAAGCCCAGGGTCCGGCGACAGATGAATGGATCAGCAAAATGTCGCGCATCCATATGATGGATGCTTATCGTTCAGCCTCGAAGAGGACGTTCTGACGTCCTACCACATGGACGGACCTTGAGGATGTCAGGCGGAGCGGAATCAGCCAGCCGTAACAGTGTACGATCCCACTTATAGGCGGCATCTAGATTAATCAGCTTCCCGGAAATGGCAGTTGCCAGAGGCTGGGGGAGGGGCGATGGGGAGCTGTTTAATGGGGACAGTTTCAGTTTTACAAGATGAAAAGAGTCCAGGACTATACCTAACGCCACTGAACCGCGCATTTAAAAATGCTTAAGATGGTAAATTTTATGTTATATACTTTTGGCCACAATTAAAAGAGCAGAGAGGGGGGTCTCGATCCACCTGCTTTCGGAGTCCGGCGCCTGTCCCCTCCTGCCTCAGGCTCAGAACTCTGACCCCCTCTCCTGAAGAGTCGCCTCGGGCTCCTGCGCCAGCCCAGCCCTGCTCGCACTGTTGTGAGCAGGGACGGGGTCTTGATCCCATAAGAGAAGGTGGCTGCCTGGCTGTGTGACTGAAAGCCTAGCTGGCCGCTTGGGTTCCAGAAGCACGCGCTGGCTTCCAGAACACCTGCTTCTGCCAGAGGTTTGGAGGGGAGGGGGCTCTGTGGGTGTGGGAGTAGGGTCCGCAGAAGCAACCGCCCCTTTCCTCACTGGCCTCCCCATTCGAGACCCCTCCTACCGTTGTCCTAGGTAGCCAGCATGACCACACCCAGTAGGGGACGGCTAGTTGACAGGGACAGGGGTGGGGATGGGGGGTGGGGGAGGGGGGCAGTGACTGCTTGCTATAGGGTTTCCTGTTGTTGTTTTGGACCCAGACAGAGGTGACTGAATACTTTAAAATTAATTTGATGTTAAGGAAATTTTATCTCGATTAAAAAAAAAACATCTTCGGTCTGCCGCTTGCTGGCCTCATCCTCCTGGTCGAGATTCTTAACATCTTTGTGACTCAGTTTCTTCATCTGAAAAACGGGGCCACGAAAAGTACATACCTCACAGAGCCGTCAGCACTGTGTAAAGCACTTAGAAAAACGGCAGGGACCTACTAAGTGCCGTTCAGGTGTTGGCTACGGTTGTGTTTGCTACCAACAAAGAGATTCGTTGACCCATTCGGGAATCACTGAGCCAACTAAGAAAATGAAAAGCCAGGGAGAGCCTGACATCTCAGCATCCATACCATTACTTCCATTTCAAATCCTACGGTGACTGGGGAGCTGTGCCGAATTTCATCGAGGGTTTGACTTTCTCGCAAAGTTTACTGAAAGTTCTGTTTGATCGCTAACCTCTTCAGGCTTTCTTACACAGTGGAAGTTCTGTTTTGGGGGATGGTCTAAGATAAAGTATGTGTGAGAAGCCCCGCGGAGGGCCTGAGCCATAGTGAAGGTTGGCTGGATGTGGGTGTGAGCCTCGCTCAGTCGGTCTCTTGTAAACACTGGTCTCTGGGGCACTGCAGGAGCCTCTGACACCTGCTTCCTGCAAGAGGCACCACCGAACAGCTCTCATGCTCCCAGCCCGGGTCCCTGGTGGCATCTGAGGATGGCGGTTTGGGTCTAGAGCCAAGCGTAAGGTAGACGTCCCCGTACATCATGGGTTCGGAATGGAAAATTCCAATACTGTTTCCTCTGCCATATGCATGTGCGTGCTTGTGTGTGTGTGCACACACACGCACACACACGTGCGCGCGCACACACACACACGCACGCACACGCACACACTCAGCTTTACTCCCTTTGCATCGGATTTGCCCCAAGACACAGGGCCTAGAGAAAGACAGATATATATATGGGTTCTCTTCCCACTGGCCCCAACCAAGCCACAGTGCAAAGAGCTTTTGGTTTCATCACTTCCTGGGGCTCGTGCCAACTGACACGTGCCAGCGCAGTCTCCTTCCTCAGCAAATAGAACATACTGAATAAAACCAGCACGTCCTTCTGTGATTCGAGACCTTGCAGAGTCTCGGTGTCTGAAAACATCCATTTTCATCCACGTGCTGGATGTATCACCAGCTCCAACCAGAGTCTCTTGGGCCAGGCAGGCATGTCACACAGAGCGGGGAGGCCCGGGTTCTTTAAACACACTTAGCTAGCGTGTTCCAAAGACAGAAGAGTCTTCACATTCACAAATGAGTTAGTTCTACCCCGTTTTGCCTTGAAACACTCGTCTTCACAGACTGACGTCGCTTTCCCCACTTTCGAAAGAGATGTGAGTTCAGGAAATAGTTTACTAGTCTTTTCCTGAGGGACGGGAAGAAGGAAAAGCGACCCTTTTGCGGGTTGTGGCCAGCTTGTGGTGCCCTCACGCTCCACCGTTTTAACGGCCGTGGCCTGTATTTCTCGAGCATTTCCTGTTTGGGGCACCGTGTTAAGCCCTTCATGTGCGACATTTCCTTGACTCCTAATTGCCCCATGAAACAGGGGCGAATATTTTGACATGGGCCCCCTTTTTTTTTACGCAGAGAAACAGAGACACAGAAAGCCAAAGTGGCTTGTGTCGAGTTGGTGGTGGCACGGAGTCCGCAGCCGGGCTGTCCGCGTCCAGGCCTAGACAAGGCTAAGTGGCCTCTACAGACCAGTGAGCCTTCACCACCTAAGAGAGGAAGAGTCTGGCCCCCCAGTTAGAGCTGGGCAGCAGATACGGGGTGTGGGGGGCGGCGATATCACATCACAAACAGCTCAGAGAAGCCACGCGGGGCGGACCCTGTCTTTAAATATCCCTCAAGTTTTCAGCCCCTCTTAGAAGCTTCCATTTGGGCACTCCCGCTGTTTCGAGAAGGCTCCCAAGTTTGCTCACCTTTCCTGGGGTGGGAGAAATGGTTGGGGAAGCTACAGATGGAGCGGCAGATGGGAACTGAAAGCCTATCAGAGCTGCCCAGGATAAAACCATTCATCTGCAAAATTCATATGTTTTTGCGTGGGGCGACTTTGCAAACAACAACAACAAGAGGAACCAGCAGTGCTTGATGCATGAAGTGCCTCTGGCCAGCAGGCTGGCAGAGTACTGTGGGCAGAAGGACTTTGGGCGGGGGACACGGAAATGAGAGCCGTGAGAGGCAGATGGAGCGAAGGACAGACTGACGGAGACGCAGAGGGAGCTGGGGCGTAGAGCGAGGAAAGCTCGACACATGATGACCCTCGTCTCTGCACCCCCAATAAACTGGGCACGCGGTCTGAAGAAGGATTTCTGGGTCTCTTGGATTCACGGTTGACATTGACTGAGCACTTTCTAAGTGTCTGACGCTCTGCTACGTTGTGTTATTATGCTCGGGTTTCAGAAGAGCTGAATTTACTTGCCGATGGCCGCCCTGCCAGCCAAATGGCAGAACTCAAACTCAAACTTAAGCCACTGGCCGAGAGTCGGAGCACTTGTCCTCTAGGATGCCCAAATGCTAGAAATTCTGAAATCCTGGCAGTGCGGCCTTGGTTGAGCGGCCCTTGGTTATGGCTTCAAGTTGCAAATCAACACAGGGCCTCTAGGGGGCGGCCTCGAGAACTGAGGGATGTTGCCTGGAAGGGCCCAAGGCCTGGGCTGGCCTGTGCCTGACCTTGAGAGGTCTCTGGCTGAGTTCAGCTCGCTGACCCGGGCTGAAATGACCTCTAGGACCTCCACCGGAGGTCTGGAGGAAAAAGAGTGTGAGAATCTTGACGATGGCTCTTCAGACTCGGGGATAGTAGGCGGGTGACCTTCTCTCCTGACATTCCTGACGCCAGGTGGTGCCATCGCTCCCCTGCCCAGCACTAGTCTGAGGAGTGACTGCTTTCTCGGTGGCCCGGGGCCATCTCGCCCCTCTGGGTCAGCTGACGTCCCCAAGGGGTCAACTTCGAGCAGAAAGAACACCGACCTCGGGACCAGGCAGTGTTGGCTCTGGTTCCCACTCTGCCATGGATTCCGTACGTGACCTTGGGCCTTAGTTTGCTCTTCCGTAAAACAGGTTTGTTTTGAGGGGCCAAAGGGGGCGCCTCCCACGTCGGCTGCTACACTCAGCATTCTGGGATATTTCTGGACTCTGTCCCTTCTTGGAAGATGGAGGGAGAATGTTCTAACTCACGCTTGCTCTGTCCTTCTCTAAACTAACCTGTCCTCATTCTTTTATTATATTCTATCCATGTTTAAATTTCTCGAATGCAACTAGCTCATCTCGGACCCAAGCCCTGTCTGGGCTGTTCTCTCGGGAACTGGAGGGTTCTCAGCTGGAAGTGATTTTGCCCCCTTGGGAAAACAGCATCTAGAGATGTTTGTGCTTGTCACGATGACGGGGTGGGGGGCACTGCTGGCATCTCGGGGGGTGGAGGCCGAGGGTGCTGCTAAGCATCCTACAGTGCCCAGGATGGCACACAATGGTCCAGCCCCATTCGTCAACAGTGCCCAGGCTGGGAAATCCTCGTCGAGAATAATCTTCTCTTTCTCATTGGCCTGACAATCTCTTATCCTGCAAGTCTCGACTCAGAACTGCACACTGAGGCCCTTCCGACCTCTCAGCCACGTCCGTCTTCCACACACACCATCTTCCCTCCGTGATAGCCCTTTTACGCCCGTCACGATGCCTCTCCTGCATGATTATCTAATCCCATCTTCCCAGCTTGGGTACCACCAGGGAGGGTCTGTGTGGCTTTTGTTCACTAACTGCCCAAATAGCGCCTAGTACAGTAGGTGCTTAATAAATGTGTGTGGGATGAATGTCTAAATGAATGAATTAGTAAATAAGTAAAAATCTGCCAGCGGTGTGTCAAAACCACCCCTTTCCATCCCTGCCATCCTACGAACAAAAGAAGCAGGTGTCTTTCTAACCCCCATCATCTTTCTCAGGTTCAAGGGTGCCAGGTGTCTCGTGCCTAAACCGGACAAAGGCAGTGCTTCCCCTGGGTCCCCTCCAGAGCCCAGGGTTCTCCTAGCGGACGATGGCATGCCACCGAGCCCGAGACTGGAGGAAGGCACCGGAAACCATGCTGCGGAAAAGACGGAAGCCATTTCTAGCTTTAAATAGCAGCCGTCCCTTCCAAGCCTGGACCTAATTTAGATCCTGATTCAAAACCCAAACTCCTGGGAGTATGTGGCCTCGATATGCGATGACAGGAGGAATGGCTATTAATATTTTAGGTGTGGTAATCACACTGACGTTACGTTCAAAGAGAGAGGCCCGCTGAAATATTTACAATTTTAGGATGTCTTGGAAATGCTTCGCTGGGGACGGGGGAAGAGAGGGCGGCAGTGTAGACACGATGAGACTGCCGTGAATTGATTACAGTCGAAACTGGGTGAGGTGTGTGTGGGGCTTCGTTATACTATCCTCGGGACTCTTGCTCATGTTCGAAAATTGCCCGGATAAAGCTGTTTTTTTTTTTTTTTAATTTTTTTTTTTAAAGGATGGCTTTGTTTAGCTCTTGCAAATGTTGTGCCCAATGCCTCCACACCATCAGAGGCAGAAGAGGCTCTCTCCTCTCTCCCCTCCCCGACCCCCACCCCGAATTCCACCTCTCCTTTTCAGCCTTCTCAGTAAATCCCAGGGCCCGAGGAAAATACGGCAGAGCAAAAAATTACCACCTTCTTGATAGGAAATACAGTTCACTTTCTGGCATTTTTTTTTTCCTTTACAAGATCTCTAGAGAGATTTTCTTTGCTCTTGGTCTATTTCGAAGAGCAGATCAATATTTATGCAAAGGGACAGAACTTCCTCGTGACCATCTCCACCACCTCGGGGCTGCCGGCTGCTCTGGCGGCCCCCACACGATTGTGGCCAAGCAGACTGCAGGCCCAGAACGCGCAGAGCATCGAGAGAAGCTCGAAATCTATAGTCTCCTCTGAAATCTCCCAGTTTTCCAATGTAGGCGATCGATTCATTTGTTAAGATTTGATAGGAGCCAAAAAAAAAGAAACCAAAAAACAAACCCTAAACAACAACAACAACAACAACAAAAATCCAAAGAAACACCCATGGTCCTCCAAGAGCCCAAATATAGCTTTGGCGCTGCCTGCGGGGGGGTGTCACCCCCTTCTCCACTCTGCCTCTTTCAGTCTATCTCCGAAGTCACGCTGGGTCCTTCCTCTGCTTGAAACATGCCAGCGGCTCTCGTCCTGCTTTGAGTCACAGCCACGTTCCAGAATCTCCACGATCGCACCCCCACTTTCTCACTACTCCGCCCCTCACTTCCTCCATCCGGCCTTGCAAAGCCCCATCGTTCCCCCAACACGGCGGCCGCGCCCCCGCCCCGGGGCTCAGCATCTGCGGCTCCCTCTGCCTGGACCCCTTTCTCTGCCCGCGCACCCCTCCCCCTTCCTTTCTTCCGGGGACCACCCTGGACGTTACAATTACAGCTCCCCCCGACGACTTCTCTCTGCTTTGTTTTCCCACGGACCGTCTGACTCGTCCTGTTTGTTGTCTGTCTCCCCGACTCCGATGGAAGCTCCTTGTGGGCAGGGGTTTTGGCCTCTAGTGTTTTCTCGAACAGAGCTGGGAAGACTGTGTACCATCCGTTGAATGAATGAATGAATGAATGAATGAAAGAATGCACAAGTGATTCTCAGGTCCGAGGTGGACCCTAAGCTGAGAGATGCATGGAGGGAGTGTGTAAGCTTTCAGGGCACCTCGCCGAGGCAGAGACGCGTCTCTGGGCAGGAGGCAAACTGTCTGTGCCTCTGGTTCCCCCAGAGGAGAGAGAGGAGGCGGGACCTCGGAGCAGGCCACCTGGGGCCACAGGTCGCCTTACCTGATGGGGTAGTCGGCTGCGCTGAGGTTGATGAAGAAGTCCCAGGGCCAGTCAGTCATCTCCAGGAGGTCCCGCATGCTCTGCAGGTATGTGGACAGGAGGCTGGCTCCCCCCCAGATGGTGGCCCTCCTCCAGGGGGTGACGCGGACGTTGTCATACTGCCTGGCCACCTGGACCACTTGCCGATGCAGGTAATTGGAGCGCTTTTCCCGAGAGAGAAAGGGTGACATTCAGTGGCCCAGAAGATGCCCAGAGGTGACCCTCGTCCCCTCTCTGTCCCTACCCTTCTAGTTGATGGGATTTCTGAGCTTCGCCAAGCAGCTGGTTTGGGCCCGGGGTGCCCGTCTGCATCACTATTCAAAACGCTATTATTTTTAAAGTCTTATGTTAGCTATTTAGAATGCAGATTCCCAGGCCCCACCCACCTCTGAGCTGCTGGGTCATGAGAAGCCGGGGACTCTGCAATTTTTATACAATTTTTATACAAGACCGATGCACATGGTCTCAGGACAACAGCTGAGAAACACGGCGGACTCTAAACCTGGTGAGTATTTGGAGGGTACAATCTCCCCGTCCCCCTCTGCTGGAAGCAGACCTTTCGGATCAAGTGTCCCTTTGCCTCTTGTCTAAGCACATAACCTCTGGGACAGCTCAGGGGTCAGCAAGCCGGCGGCAGGATTTTATAAATAAAGTTTTATTGGAACATGGCCACACACGTTCGTTAACGTATTGTCCGTGGCTGGTTTCACGTGACAATGGAAGAGCTGAGTAGCTCTGACAGAGAGAGTATGGCCTTCCAGCCTAAGATATTCACCGTCTGGTCTTTTATAGAAAAAGCGCGCCCCCACCGGGGGCAGCCGTGCTCACAAAGTGGCAGCAGCTACGCTGGGCAGTGGGACAGGGAGGAAAAGAGGTAAGAAAAACGTGTGGAGAAAGTCTAAAGTCACAGCTGGGAACTCTGGAACCAGCATGCGTGCACGCACACGTACACACGTGCACAGACACACACATACACAGATGCACACATGTAACACACACGCACAGACACACGCACACATGCGCGCACACATGCACACATGCACACACATGCACACATACGTGCACACACACAGGTGCAGCACATACTACACAATACTGCGTATGTGGTGTCACCACACATCCACCCCGTTCACACGCATGCACATACAGCCTGCCCCTTTGCATGCAGATCCTGCACACCGCTACACATGCCTGCGCATGCAAAGCAGCATGTATAAACCCTGCAAATGTACACACAGGCACCTCTTTTGGCATACACACATGCATGTACACATGCACATATGCACATGTACGCACAAGCACACATACACACATGCGCACACACATGCACACACGCGCACGCGCGCATGGCACTGACAGGGAGGCCGGCTTGCAGAGGGGAGGGCGGACCCGTAGAGAATGGTCAGCATGCGGCAGACAGAGGGGCCCCTCACCTGGTCCACGTGGATGTAGTAGAAGTGGTCTCTGTGGTAGATGGCCTTGAACATGCGCTGCAGCTGGCGGGAGGCGCGGCCGTGGACCACCAGGACGAACGCGATTCGGACCGGGTTGGCTGACAGGTACTCCACCGAGTCCTCGTCCCACTGGACGTTCTTGTTGGCTTTGCCTGGGGAAAACCCGAGAGACCACACAGCTGGGGTGAGGATCACGGTTCTTTTGGGGGATGGGATTCTCCGGCTCACTGATGCTTCATCTTAGGGACTGCTGGAGGGACACGGTAGGCATATTGGGCCCTGAAACCTGATTCGACTTAACGGAGCACGTCCTCACCCCTTCTGCTGTCCTGGGGGCCTAAGTCGCAGCTTCCATCCCCCAAGAGTTTAAAAAAGCCAGTGACGATGTGTCCACGCACGAAACTATCGAACAAGGAGAGATGAGCGGTATGAGTGTATCTCTGAACTGCAGAGGAAGGAGCACCGGATTCTGAGTTGGGAAATGTAGACCCACGTGTGGTGTTTGCCTGTTTAGAGTCCATTCTCTCTGCTCCTCTGAACGGTGCCCATTAAAAAAGATAAAAACATTGTGGTCAAAACAGATAACGTGAGATCTACCCCCTTAACAGAACTTTTAGTGGACGCTATAGTACTGCCGATTCTAAGCACAAAGTCACACAGAAGACCTCTAGAAATTATTCTACTCTTATGTAAGGAAAACTGATCATCCGATATTTTGGAGGAGCACTGTCCCCCTCCTCATTGCAGTCCGTATAGACAGGGGGTCTCCCTCTATGATCAGTTTCAGGAGTGATCACAGAGCTGAGGCCTGCCCAGTTAGAACACTGAATCCCCCCGGACACCATTTGCACGGTTCAGAGGTGAACACGTGACCCAACCAAGCGAACCGGTCAAGAACACAGAATTCTAGACTTTTGTTGGGACAACTGGATATACACGAAACTAGGAGATTCTAAGAGCCCTTCTGTCCCCACACAGATGTCGCCCAAAAGGAAAGCCAACACAGAGGCAGCATCGCTGAGTGACGCAGAGGGTCCGGCTCTGATGACTCCACCTGAGCTCCTGGATCAGCCACCGTCACAGCCTCGTTCTTTTTGAGAGTCCAGATCCTACAGCATATCCACCCAGGTGAGTGGTTCCAGACACCTGTTACCCCAGAAGCAGCCTCAGAGGATCCCTTTTCCCCTCCTTTCCCCAGCAAATGCTCCGGGTACAAGGTCCCAGGGAGAAATGCAGCTTACTGGCTTAATTCATCACAGTTCTGGCTAGCGACCTCCCAGTGATCCTGACTTCCTTTGAGTCCAACCTGATTTCTTGTGGGTTCAGGTTTATGGGCCCAGAACGCTGTCAGAGAGTAGCTGCACGTGTCCCAGAATGTCAACTGAGAAAGCTCAGAATTGGGAGTGTTTAGCCTGGAGGTCAAGAGATTGGGAGCTTGTCAGCTGTCATCAGAAAGCTGAATGGCTGCCAAACGAACAAGGCACCTTCTAAGCTGTTCCGGAGGACAGGATGAGATTAACATGGCTAAAGGCCGAAGCACACGGCACAGCCTGCACAGCCCACGTGACCTGTCTCCTGCAGACCTCTGCGCCCTGGCCGGCCCTGAGATCTACCTCATCACCTGGCCTTCTTTCTTTACC
>NW_024349798.1:15259804-15284315 GCF_902729225.1 Pteropus medius | reverse complement strand
TCCATCCATCCATCCATCCAACTAACCATGAAGCATTCTTAAAACCTCCCTCTTGCCAGTCCTGGACAAAGCCTAGAGGCCGAAGACATGTAGACATGAACTAGCTTTCAAAAATGAGTTATAAATAGATCGAGGAATGCATACATCCAAAATAAAAAGATAATAATGCATGACAAAAAGCTTATATTCTCTTCCTGTGACCACAGCCCAAAGGCAGTGTACTGCCCTTGGCCTTTGCCCCGCTGGCCGTGACCTCTCTTTGCTTCCTTTGGAGACTCTTTATCAAACAAATGAGTGGATGCTGAAAAGCAACTGGTTACTCATGCCACTTTTTCCTACCTGAACTCACTGGGTGATATTTCAAAGGCCTAAATATAGCCCACAACACTATATTTCATAGGAAGTCCACTCCGTGGGGGCTCCTTCTGTACTCAGATGACTGTTCATCCCTGCCCCCGGGTAACAACGACCTGGAGTTCTTAGCAGTTGAGGCTCTGGGGTCCTTGGGATCAGCTTGAGCTCTCCAGCCATGATGTCTCTTGTCATCATTGCTGAATGAGTGAGTGAATGAGTGAATGAATGAACACATTCTGGAAAATAGTGGCTGCTGTGGCCCAGAGGAGCTGATGTATCCTGAGGTCTCGCTACCCATAGGCCCTGTGCTGGGGGCCCTGGGAGGAGGGCATTGCCAGTCCCTGAGGTCTGTGTACTTCTCCCAGTCACACGGTGAGTGAGGACAGTGGCTGAGCCCAAAGCTGGCCCTGCCATCTCCACGCACCCTTTGCTGAAGTGGACAGCAGAGAGACGGGAGGGTTAGTGTGAGGATTATGCGCTGGTCTTTAAAGGAACTTGTGTGTTGATGTTGAGAAAAGCCTTCTGTAATTTCTCTTTAGGGTTTTAGAATGCAGAGGGGATTTGTGGATGGGCAGACAAGGATGCTTCCCTCTGAGGAAGGGAGGGAGCCCCAGAAAAGCAAACAATCTCACTCCAGCGCTCCCTCACTTAAATAGAGCATCACCCGTGGCTTAGATGGTTGGTCTGGGGAGCAGCACAGAGAAGAAGCCACACTAACCCAGAAGTCTTCTGGAGGACGGCTATTTTGGGGATGGGGTGGGTGGAAAGGACCAAAAATACAGGATGGAGAGATGGAGGGAGAGATGGAGAAGTGGATAAGAGGCAGAGAGACGGAACAGAGTGGACAGAATGAGAGAGAGAGAGAGACAGAGATAGAAAGAAAAGGATGAGAAGAAAAAAATAGATAAAGGTAGATGATAGATAGATAGAAAATGACAGGGACGCAGAGAGACAAACCCATAAAATCAGACACAGGCACGGAGACGGGAAGAGACAGAGAAAAGTCGGGGGGCCACACTGGAAAAGCCGGGTCCATCCCGCCTCCAAACATCGCGGCTCTGGAAAGCAAAGGCACAACCGAGTTCCAGAATCTCAGAACCAAAAAAATGCCTCCGGGCCAAGACTCTGCCTGTCCTGCTCATCTACACCTGCCCCGGCCCCTCACCTGGCCCCAACTCCCGCCCACTCACCAGCCCAGGGGTGGAGGAAGAAGCCGGGCTCAGAGAGGTGAGGCGACTCACATTCTCGGGTTGGCTCCAGGATCACAACCGTGACCACGCTCCAGACTGGCACGTAGTAGGACCTTGACACGGTTTACCAACGACACAAGAGAGTGTGCCGCGGAGTGGGGGGCGGGGTGCCGCCCAAGGGGGCGGAGGCTGGCAAGGTGCTTTTACCAGTTGCCAGTCACCAGCCTCCTATTTTTGCTCCACATCCCTGGCTCCTGTAATGACCTTTCCGGCAAGCTGCTCTGACACGGGGGAGCGGGAGATGACCATAAAGCACACCGCAGACGTGGGCAGAGATGCCCCTTGGCGCGGGCCTCTCCCACACCGTGGCCACTGTTTCCGGGACTGTGGTCCTGAGAAGCACGTGGCCTCCTCCGCTAAGGAGGGAGATCGCCAGTGGGTGGTGGCAAGGGTCCAGCGTGGTTAAACCGGGAACTGTCCTGCTGGAGGGAGCGAGAGCTGGCACCACTTTGTCACGGGGGATGTGGCCACAGGGACCGCCATTTTAAATACGTATGTCCCTTGACCCAGCAACTCCACTCCTAAGAACCTGTCCCAAGGGAACTGGAAGGCAAATACGTGAGCCTCTATGTTCTGTTTATTTACTCATCCGTTCGGAATCTCCCACCGTATCACTGAACCCAACAGTCTGTTCCTAACACCTGCTTCGTCTAGTGGGGTTGAAAGCCAATTAAAAAGTAAGCAGATAGTGATACAGCCTATGAAGAAACACAGGTCTTATTAATACTTATGGACACAAAACATTGTCTATAATATATCAAGCAAAAGAGAAGCTCTAATACGTAAGCCGTAACGATCTAAAAGACATGCTCTCAGCTATTAACAGACGTTTCTATGGCGGTGTGACAGTTTTCCTTCCTTCTTTATACTTTTCTGCGTTATCTGCATTTTGCAAAGTGGATCGCTTTTATAATGAAGCATAAAGGTGATGCTCGCCGATAATTCTAATACCATCCTATGTACACACCGGATCAGGCGGCTTTTCTCGACCTCTGTCAGTTCCCCACGAGCCAAGGTCAAGGTTTTCTCTCTTCTAGGATGCCGTCCAGCCCTCCCACCCAATCTGGCACAGAGCTGACCTCGGGGGAGAGGCCTCTTGGTGAGTGAATAATTTCTGACGGATGGATCGAGCCAGACAGCTTGGTCCACATTCGGGCCTGGGAGGCCGGGGTGGAAGACTCAGCCCCGAGCTGTCACGTGGGATGGTCCCCATTCATCCATTGGTGGACGGTTGGGTGGCTTCTACTGTGTGCCTCTTAGAATAATGGTGCACAGATATCTCTTTGAGACCCTGCTTCCAATTATTTTGGGTATATACCCAGAAGTAGAATTGCTGGATTGTATGGTCACTATATTTTTATTGATTTACTTTTTTTTTTTTCCTTTGAGAAACTCATCCTGCATTTCTTAACTCAGCCATTCCATGTCGGGGCTCCGCCTGGGTCTGCATCTTGAGCCCACCATTTGCTTACAGGTCACTTGGCTAACCCATGCCTCAGCTTCCTCCTCTGTCAAAGAGCACTCGCTTCCGAGGGGTGCTGTAAGGACTCAAAGCCATAACTCACTCAAAAGAAGTCGACACAGCTCGATGCGGGAGGAGCCAGCTGTCGAGCCCGCGTGGTGTGACTCCAGAGACCCTGCCACTGCGCTGAAACTTGTTACCTGTTCACGCGGCTAAGCACTGGTGGGCCAGGGCCTGACCTTGAGGACTTCAGAAGCCGCTGTTCTTAAACTCGATGCCAGGTTTCTCCAAGGGAGGATTCCCGTGGCCCACAGACCGCAGATAGCCCCGAGTCAGAGTGAGATGGTGGCTCCTTTTTCGGTTTTCATCCAGACCTCCTGATTGCGCCACTAAGGAAGTCTCTGGTCAATGCATTTGTTGTCTTTCTCTGACTTATTTCACTTAGTGCAAACGCGTCCTCCGTGGGACTCGCTGACTGGACTTCCTTTCCGCACTGGGAAGATTTGCCCACAAAAATGGCATCCCAGGCAGGCAACGGAGTGCCCGGCTGGCCCTGAACACCACTGTTTTGATGACGCCCCTTCATCTGCACGGCTGCTGTCTTTTTATGATAAGTGGCCGCGAGGTCCCCACTTACGGCAGCGACGCCAGATTACTTCTGAAGTCAAATTGACTTAAGTAAAAATGAAAGCGAGTCGACGGCCAGGAAAGCATTACGAGGATACCAGGGCGGGTGGAACGCGGATGCGGCAAAATCGCGAAGCTGGGAGGAGTGCGAAGGAAGCTTGGGGAGTGTTAATGAGACGCCACAAATTTGTTTCCCGACTGGGATGCGCGGAATTCGCTGAACAAATGAGGGCGGGGGACGGCCAAGCAGCCCCGTCCATCACAGAAGGCCCTGCCGGTCCTGCCTACAGTGTTTGCTTTCCCGGCTTCAGAGGTCCTTGCTTCAGAGGCCCAGGAGGGTTTGGTTGGGAGTTTTTTTGGCATAGGCTCTAGGGACCACCTTTAAGATTGAGAGAGAGAGAGAGAAGAGAGAGAGAGAGAGATAGAGAGAGAGACAGACAGACAGAGAGACAGAGAGATTGAGAACAAGCCAGCAGTCTTCTGAGAAACATGATCCTTTTGATTTTTCACTCTGATTTCTTGGGCACTGAACATTCATGAGGCTTTCTACCTCTCCTAGCAAAGCTGCACGTGGAAGTCACCCCCATTTACGGATAACTGTCCCAGGATCAGAGAGGGTAGGGAACTTGCCCAAGGTCGCAGAGCCAGGAGGTGCAGAGGAGATCAGTGCCCACACGGACTTGACTTTGAGGACCATGCTCCACGCCCAGACTTCGCCTGGCAAGAACCTGGGCATCCCTGCCCCTACTCAGGCTCCACGGCCACGGTCACTGCGAACCGAAGCATCAAACTCCCCCGATGGCTGCTAGACCACTGTCTACTCCGGGATGGGCTTTTTCAACCTCAGCACTATGGCTCTTCGGGGTCAGATAATTCTTTACTGTAGGGTGTGACAGTTGTGCAGCCATAGGGTGTTTCACGGCACCCCTGCCCCTACCCACAAGCCGCCAGCAACGCCCTCCCCAAAAAGTCTCCAATCGTGACACGTGCCCCCTGGGGAGAGGGGCAAAATCGCTCTCACTGAGAAGCCCTGTCTTAGGAGGGACGTTCTCAGAATGGGGTCTCTGACCTGCAACGTCAGTAACACCTAGGCACCCGAAAATGCAAATTTCATCCCGCCCCTTCCCCCGCTGGACCTTCCGAATCAGAAACTTGGGGCTGGGGGAGCAGCAATCCGTGGTTTTAACAAGCCCCCTAGGTGATTCTGATGCAAAGCATGTCCGAAAAAAATAAAAAAAACCCCACAGGCCTCAGCCATTGATTCTCAACCCCGGCTGCACATCAGAATCACCTGAGCATCTTATTAAAAATAAATAAATAAAAGCCTTGGCTCCACTCCAACAAATGTTCATTTAATTACTTTGGTGGGAGCCAGTATTGGAAAAATTTTTAAAGCTCCTCGAGTGATCCAATGTGCAGCCAAACTCCTTCTGGATACCTTCTTTTCTTTTCAACTGCCTTTCTAAAAGAAAAGGGGGGGAAAAAAAAAGCATCTCCAGGTGGAAAACTTGTCTCGAATCCATCTCTGGGTGCCACCTTCAGTCCTCACGGCCGCCTGCTCCCCTAGAGACTGGAGGCTAGCTCGCTCATCATTTTTCTCCTGCTCTGAGGAACTGTCTCCTTCTACTTCGGGAGATTTTCCTGCTCACGGATTTCCCGCCCTCCCCCCGTGATCCCCATTCAAGTCTGGAGTCTTGAAACCACAGCCCATGGCTGAACTGTCTTATTGAATTTATTGTCGAAAGCCCTGGCTCTTCCAATGATGCACTCATCTGGTGGGATAGGTATTGATGGCTTCTGTTACCTTTTGCCGCAACTCACTGGGTCCCGGTCACTTTGCCTGTTACACATCGTCTGTGAAGACGCTGTGCTCTGGCCCGCAAGCTCTTGTCCATCTTCCTGCGGTTACCTTTCCCCCGCGTCAAGGATGAAAGAGCTATTTTTAGGATAACAGCTTACTCCTGTGTGCCGGGCCGGGCTGAGTGTTTTTAAACAGACATTGTATCCTTCACTTTGGAGGGTGGTACCGTGATTATTCCCATTTTACAGACAAGGAAGCCACCCCTTGGAGTGGTTACTCGACTCGGTCCGCTAATACATTGTGGAATTAGGATTCAGATCTTCATTTGTCATAAAACGAAGGCTTTTAACCCTTGCCGTGGTCCGAATGTTTGCGGCTCCCCTAAAGAACTTCCTTTGTTGAAAGCCCGATGCCCAAGGCGATGGCGTTAGGAGGTGGGGCCTTTGGCGGTCGTGAGGTCATGAAGATGGAGCCTCAGGAATGGGATTAGGGCCCTGATAGAAGAAGCCTCAGAGGGCTCCCTCCCCCTTCCACCAAATAGGGAGAAGATGGCCAACCACGAACAGGAAGCGGGCTCTCACCTGACGCTGGATCTGCAGGTGCTGTGACCTTGGACTTGCCAGCCTCCAGTAATGAGAAATAAATTCCTGCTGTTTCTAAGCCACCCAGTTTGTGGTATTTTGTCATAGCAGCTCGCATGGACTAAGACGGTCCCTAAGCTAAACTATGCAAGGAAGCAACGGTTTCTATTGTCTCCGAGCAAGTTTTCTGATGGTATCAGCGCAGATTAATATTTTATACGTTTTTTTCCCCCTTGTCAAGCAGTGTTTCTCTCAACAGGGACCACTGGCATCTGGGGAGAGACAATTTTTTGTTGGGTGGGACTGTCTCATGCCTCCCAGGACATTTAGTACCCCTAGTCCCCCCAACAAACAGCCCCTTCCTCTTTACATTTCCCAGAGCCCCCTAAGGGACAATTCTGGCCGTTGCTCGAGAGGCACCCGTCGGGCTGGGAGGCGGGGGGATTCCCTGCCAAGATGGCCTGCTTCGCTTTCGGAAACACGGGCAGTCATCTGGAAAGGCAGCACGACAAGGGGGAAGGAGGCTGGCTTTGAAATCAGAGAGATCTGACCATGAGTTTGGGGACAAGTGACATCACTTCTCTAAGATGCTAGTTTCATCATCAGTAAGATGAGGGCCAATACTGACCCCTGCCTCATAGGGAGGAATCCAGGGAATCAGATGCTCAGAAAAGTGCCCCGTGCAGAGCAGAGCTACCGATCCTGTGATTTTGGTCCCCCCTGCCACCTGTCTGTGGTGGAGATGGGCTCTCTCCAGATTCTCGATCCGCAGAATCCAGGAGCATAAAAAAAAAGTAGTGTTCTATGCCACTAAGTTTGGGGTTGTTTGTGACGTGGCAGTAGTCACTGAAACGGGCACCTGTGGCATGCCAAGTACCATCTGGGAGTGGGTGACAGATTAACACGCATGCCACAAAGAACCTTGGCTTAGGAGGCACGGCCTCTCCAGAGAAGGGAGACAGGCCATATACACATAAACATTTCTAAGATCGTTTTCGTGAAATGAAGAAAATTAAATGGTGGCCATCAATACTCTTACTTTAAATAACGACATGGGAGCGGCTGGCTGCGTTCTATTTCTCTTCTCCCCTTTCCAGGCCTTTACCCCACCACACAAACCTCGTCACCTTTTCTGCGAAGCTGTGACGTAGCTTAATCGTGCTGGGTGCCCCTTCCTATGCCAAAGACACTAATTGCAATGAATGAATAGGATGGTGTCTCCCACCCAAAGTCCTGTGTTGAAGCCTGAGCCCCCACGTGACTGCACTGGAGATGCGCCTTTAAGGAGGGGAGGAAGGTTAAATGAGGTCACTAGATCGATGAAATTAGAGCCCTTATCAGAAGAGTCACAGGAGCGCTTGCTGTCTGTCTGCTATGGGAGGACACGGGGAGAAGGTGGCCCTCTGCAAGCCGGGAAGGAAGCTCTGAACAGAACCCGACCAGCTGGCACCGTGATCTCGGATGTCCAGATTCCAGAATTGTGAATAAGTAAATAAATAAATTTCTGTCGTCGAAGATACCCAGTCTGTCGCATTTTGTTATTGCAGCGTGAGCTGACTAACGCACTACTCACGTTGCTCACTCCTCGGGCCGAGGAGCTCTTTCTACAGGATGGGTAGACAAGGAGCCCCATGCCGTCCCCCATCTGTGGCTCGGGGTGTCAATGCCTGCTCCGGCCCCTCTGCTTTTTTGACCCTGAGACAGCCATTTGCAAGTCTTCCCGAAGACCTTCCTGTCACTTGACATGTTCACCTCTGCCACCATTTCTGCGCTCCCGAAGGCCCTCGCGGGCTCAGTGAATTCTGCCACCTCAAAACGCAGCGACACATCTGTTTCTGTTACAAACGGAGCCGCCCGAGGAGGGAACACCTCTTACTTACTTCTCGGGGTGAGGGTTTTGACAACAGGTTTATTTCCTCCAGCTCCCCAAGGACTGGAAGAGTAATAGTCTGAAGTAACGGTATGTTAATTAACACTGAATCAGTTGGAATTTTCCTAATAAAAACCCTCATCGTAATCACATTATGGGCCATTAACGCTGCCTTCTGATCATAAACCATAAATATGTTCTGCCGGCGCCTTCTTTTTAAAAAGAGACATTTCTCCAAAGTGTTACCCATTCGTCACCGTTCGGGCTGTCACGTGACGCAGACAGGAGTAATTGTGTGGGCTCGTGTTTGTGCCAGGTGTATTCCGTGCTGGTCACTCGGCCGAGCCCTATCCACGCATCATCGTATTTAGTTCTTGCAGCAAACTTACGAGTGCGGCTATCGCCCCCATTTCACAGATGGGGAAACTGAGCCACAGAGGGAGGGGGGTAGTATGCCCAGGGCCAAATGCCTAGGAGGTAATGGAGCTGGGATTTGAATCCAGGCAACCTGTTTCCAGAATACTCTGCCATCTGTCCCCTGAGAAATAAGCACCAAGTGTATCTGTAGGCAGAGTGGTTCTCTACCCCTTTGCATGTTCCGTGTGGTTTCTTTGATTTCTCTGTCTACATAGATGATACGCGCTCGCTGCAGAAAATTCAGCCTACGGAACAATACGAAGAAAGAAAGAACCCTCGAACATCAGAGCCTCCAGATATCGCCGTTGTTGACGTTTTGGTGAACATTTTCCAAATATTTTTATAGACGCACATTATATATAATCGTATACGCTCTGCTGTGTCACATGCTTTTTCTCTTTCCAACAGGATACCCTTGACATCATTTCCATGTCAATAAATACAGGTATTCATTCT
Organism: Pteropus medius; assembly: GCF_902729225.1. NCBI lineage: Eukaryota > Metazoa > Chordata > Mammalia > Chiroptera > Pteropodidae > Pteropus > Pteropus medius. Next base: position 15,275,497 of record NW_024349798.1, on the reverse strand, counting down.
TTTCTTCGCAAATATTGATTGAGCATCTATCGCGAGCAGTTACTCTGCCAGGTGCTGAGGAGGCATGGAACTGAAAACATACTGAACTTGTTTTCGGGGAGTTTATAGTCTGGCAGGGGTTGGGCGGCGGGGGAGCACTTGGAGAGACCAGACAAACGTACTTTTAAAAAGGCGTTTAACACGATGAAGGAATGGACAGGGTGCTGGGAGGAGAAAGAGGGGGCCAGGGGGTGTGATACAGACCAGGTCCGTAGCCTTCTCTGAAGCAGCAACAGAGAAGTCAAAGTCTTAACCATGGGGAAGAGGGAGCCAGGTAGAGAAGGTGTCGTTTCAGGGAAAAGGAAGGCCGTGGGTCCAGGTCTCCAGAGGTAAAAATTTTACTCTGAAGAATACAAAACGGTGGGTGGGGGGAGGGAGGGGAAGGACCTCTGTCTGATTTTTTACTTTCCTTTTCTGAAGTTCTGCAATTTCTGTAGTGTAATGACAAAAACATATCGAATACATGATCGAGGGCCATTCGGTTCTTTGTCGAACGCCTCCAAAGATGGGACGCTCCGTACCTTACACAATAGCCGGCTCTGGACAGCGCCGATCGTCAGCTGTTCCTTCCAAAATAGGCCTGCCACACGGTTCCCTCCACAGGTCCTAGTTCAGCCTTCCCAGAGCATCGCTGCTTCTGCTGCGGGCCAATCCCTCGCACCCACAATTGTTACTCCGCAATTCCTCTGCCTCCCAATAGGAGGCGCAGTGCTGGACCAGATGGAGGCAGCCCCTCTCCCAGCGGGTCTCTATGGAACGTGGCACGGATGCAAGCTGCCTTGCTCTTTGACGGTCCTTGTCCCACCCACTTCCCGCCACTCCTGGATCAGCCTGGAAGACCCCAGAGACCCAGACTTCTTGACCACGGCTTGGAAGCCTCATCTAAGCCAGGGGGCTTCTGAGAACACCCCTTCCTCAATAAGAAACCCTGTAAAAGAACCGGCAGACGAAGCTCAGCTTAACCACAGACTAGACCTCAGACTAGATAGAGCCCCACAAAAAAGGCGCCACAGCTTTTGAGACGGGATGGGGTTAAGAGAAGCCTTCGAGGAGCCCGGGCCTGCACTGCTGTGGCTTTGGAAAGCCATCAACGGCTATGACAGTTTAAATGAAATTAAATTCAGTGGGCTCCAGAAGGAAACACGTGTAATGTTAATTTCATGGGTGTACCAATGTGTAAACGTAACAGATGACTCTTAAATGAGAAAGGCAGGGAAATGACATTTGGTTAAATAATGCATCAGTGGGTAGAATTTGTTGAAACTGCCATTAAAAAAAAAAAATGCACGGGCACAGGCGAAAGTTGAGCAAGCTGTCACCAGGGCCAGGCCACATAGTGCTCTCAGTACAGTGGCAGCATAGATCGGCGGCGGTCTGGATGAATTTAGGGGACTCGGGCCACTCTCCCTGCTGACTGTGACACCCTCCTGTTTGCCTGGACAGACACAGTCAGCTGTTTAATCTTTCCGACGATGACTGAAATCTCACCCAGAGCCGGAAATGGGCCTGCTTGTTTCTTTCCTGGTCTTTCTTAAAAGCAACGGATGACACAAGACTTAAGGCACGTAAAGATAGGCTTTCCCCTTCATCCCTGTCTCTCGGCACACAGGAGGCCATCGGGTGGTACCTGTGGGATACGCGAAGCATGCAGATACCTCTCTGCCTCGTCCTCCACCAGCTTCACGGAGGGCGCAGTCATTACTCTACTATGGTAAGAGCAGTGATGACCTCCAAGCCACACCAGCCCCCTGACTTATTGGTTTGGGGGGTCCTCGTCTCTGTCTCCTTGTCATCGCTCCTTTTCGCTGTTAACCGAGACTAGTCCTTTGGTCAATAAAGTTATGGGAAGCTGATGGATTAGAAAGAAACAGGACCCCGCTGAAGATGCTGAGCCAAGAAACAATGTGGATAGTGAGTTCGCCAGAAATATCATATTGATAGAAGGTAACTTTTGGTTGAGTGATTACGATACGTCAGGCATAATGTTAAGTGTGTTTTGTTTGTTTTTTGCTGCCGTTTCTTTGTTGCATTTTTTCTTTGCGTCTAATCCTCACAGAGCCCCGGGAAGCGGGTACTATCGCGATCCTAATTTTACAGAGGAGGGAACTTCGAGACTGAGAGAGGTCCAGTGACAACGTCAAGATCATCACACAGCGGGGAGCAGAGCCGGGATGTGAACCAAGGCTCATCTCATTTCAGAGTGACTCTCCGTCCTGCCTTCGGTGCACTAGGAACCTGCTTCAGACAGCAGCTGAGGAGAGGGAGGTGACTGCTTCTCACGCGGAAGCCTCAGAGCACCAGAACCTGCATTAGTCAGGGCCACGCGAGGCTCTGCTGCGGTGACACACACGCCCTCACATCTCAATGGCTCGCTTCTGCGCTCTCTGGGCAGCCTTCCCGCACGGCTGTCCTTGGGGAGGGGACTCGATGACCCAAATGATTTCCTTTTCAACTCCACCATCTCACTGGGTCCCTCCTGCAGCATACGGAGGGGGCAGGGATCAGTGTGACGAACTGGTACCCGCTTCTAACTGCCTTGGTCGCTTGTGTCCTTTTAGGGAGACCGAGTCACAAGACCCACCCCCCCAGAAGTGCAGAGTGGGTAATGGAGAGGAGCACACGGGCCCCTGGGGAGCAGTGACAGTTTATGACTCAGACACAGTGAGTGTGCGTTTTTTGACCAGGGGCAATTTCGCCGCCTCAGGGGACATTTGGGGCAATGTCTGGAGACATCCTTAGTTGTCACAACTGGGGGAGTGGGTGCTACTGGTGTCGAGTGGGGAACGGCTAAGGATGCTGCTAAATGTCCTACTATGCACTGGACCGTCCCCCACAGCAAGGGACTTAATTCTACTCAAAGGCCAAGTGCTGAGGTTGAGAAAGTCTCCTCGAAATCGGTGGCTCTCAAAAAAGATTCACCGGGGAGCTTATTCAGAATGCAGATTCTTGGGGTCCTCCACCCTCCCCCCACAGCAGTTTTCACAATTGCGACCGGCTGCTCTTGGAGGACCACACCCACGCCGCCTTGCTGGGGGACGCAAGGCAAGAGCAGCAGGGCGGGTTGGACGAGGAGCCCGGCCGAGACTCTCCTGGGACGTGCCGGGGTCAGCGTGAGGCAGCTGTGTCAGGGGGAAGAAAAAGCTGACATGTGTTAAGTGCCTCTCTCTGTCTCTCTCTCTCTCTCTCAAGCCTCGAATTGCAAGGAACATGCTACGACTAACCTGTCAGCCAATGACAACTAAATTACCAATCTCGCCTTCCCCCCTGCCCCGTATCCCAGTGGGGCACGTGGCCACATTAAGATAGGATGCTTCCTGGAGACGTCTTCCCAGCATTGGGGAAGGTGACCCTTTAGTGGGGGGAAAAAAGCTACATGTCACGTGTACTTCAGGCTTGGCTAGAAATAACCCGAAGAGGAGAGAATCAAGTCCAGGGCAGCAGAGCAAGCAGAGTGGTGTGACTGATTTCTGATTTTTCCTTGGCACCGATTAGAATCTTCTTCCCAGGATCCTTTGCAGTGACATCTGGCCAAATGGCTGTACTTGAGCCAAAAAAGTACGTGTAAGTGACTAGCACAACCTTGGGTGTCATGCACTGGAGATGGTAGAGCCACAGGATGCAGGAGGCTTGGGGCCCTGAAGCACTACTTGGAGAGGGCCAATCAGGCACATCCACTCTGGATGGTATAGGATCGAGAAATAAGCCTCCTTCATGTTTGAGGCCTTATACATCACCGGGTCTGCTTGTTACAGCAGCTAATGTTGCCCTAACTAACACGGTGATTGCACATTGGGCTCTGAAGGCAGAAAAATCTAGGTTTGGTATCCAGTAGCTGTGTGATCTGGAGAAGTTACAAGAACCTCTCTGAGCCTAATTTCCTCAGATGGAAAAATGGAAATAAAATACTTGGGAGGATTAACCCATACACAGCAATCAATGGGTGTGGCATCGCCTAACCGTCTCGTGACTGTTAGCGACCACCTGTGCTGTCATTATTGGCCACGTCCTGTCAGCAACCAGACAGCAAGGCACGGAGACAGGAGGTGGAATGGTTGTTTAGTTATCAGCCTAAGCTTTCTACGTTTCTTGAATGAACGAACAGATGAACTAACAACGTCGCCTTCTATGAGGATCATGCGTGTGCAAGCGTACCCTCCCCCTGGGGACAGCACGCGTCTGTGACTCAGCTTGCTTTCCTCCCCAGTCTTGGCAGAGTGGCTTGTGCAGGAGATGACTCAGTAAACGTTTGCTTGTTACCGGATGCAGGTAAACAATGCCAACTGAGAAAACACGGAGTTTATTCTAATAAATGAATGAATGGATGAATGAACTTTTAATAACTGGAAGAGTTATTCACTATTACATCCCAACTACCTGAGCCAGGGCAGGGCAGAGCGTGTATACTGGCTCAGTAGTTATAGAATAAATTTATAATATCCTTTTTTTTTTCCTGACATGAGCAGACTTCATTTATTATTCGACTTCACTCAAAAACCCTCATGTCAGTTCCTAGATGGACAAAAGGGAGAAGGAACTTATTTATTTTTTGAGGAGGGGGAGAAGATGTCAGAAAATGGGGACGTGACAGGTACACGTCTTACTGTCAGCTCAGAAAAATGCACTTGACACTTTCAAGCCAGGCGGGCCTCTCTCTGTGGGCTGGGTCTGTTACTTACTTGCCCCGAGAACCTGAGCAAATGGCTTAATCTCCATCTTCGCCATCTTCACATCTGTAAAACGGGTGCAGCGCAGACAGCTACAGCCCAATCTCCCTCCCCTTCTGTGCGGTCATACAAGAGAAAGGGGTTGTGTCCAGCTGGGGTGACACTTCTGGGCACCCCCGGCGGCCAGGGGGATGAGGCACGCCATAGTTTAAGACAGGAGTCGGCCAGCATTTTCTGTAAGGGGCAAGAGAGCAAACACTTTGGGTTTTGTGGGCCACATGGTTCTCTGCCGAAACTACTCAGCTCTGCCATTCGTAGCGTGAAAGCCTCACAGACAATACCTGACCAAATGCGCGTGGTGTGTTCCAATAAAACCTGACTTACGAAGCAGGAGTGGGCCAGATTTGGCCTGTGTGCCATAGCTGGCCAACCCCTGGTTTAGGAGACACTCAGCCTACTAAATATAGTCATTAGCCTCCCAGAAAGAGCATCTTGATTAGAAATTCTGTCCTGCGCGACCTCACAAGCCACCAATTCTTAGAACACAATACACATGTGTGTGTGTGTATATATATATATATATATATATATATATATATATATATATATATGGTTTTTTAATTTATAACTGTTCCGTTTCCCTAAAATCCTCACCATTTCCTTTTACATCAACGCTCTCCTGCCTCGAACCACACCCCCATGGGCTACGTCACTTCCTGTTCCTTCTTCTTTTGCAGGACTGCCTCCATAATTTGCACGACCCGCTACGAGGGAAAACTGGGGGCCCCTTGTCCCCAAATTAAGAGTTTCAAGAGCGTGATAGCGAGCGGGGAATCAAGCACGGCCTCCTGGGTGTGGGCTCTGCATACTGCCCAGGTTGCTCGTCCATCCGTGAAGCCGGCCCTGCTCATTTCTATTATCATCATCCAGCCTAGAAAGTTGTCTGCCTAACTTCCTGACAAGTCCAGAAACTTGCCACCTGCTTGCTGCTTGAAAGGTTTGCGGCAATGGTTTTACATGTCACAAGACGACGACGAGGAGGAGGAGGAAAAGCAAAAAAAAAAATAAGAAAGAAACCCAATTTTCTTTTAGTATATTACTTGTCAGACAGTGAAATGAGATATAATTACGGTGTGACATTTCCAACAGCAAATATGTTCCGGCGTAAGCAATTAACACTGGTTCTGTTGGCAGGCTTAAAAAGATTACGCAGAGACTATGGTGAATTACAATGCCCCATGAATGATAAATAACGTGGAATCACATCTAAGTCGCATGCTAGGACCAAAGTTCAAATTTCCTGATGAGAATGGATTGGGCGCTGGTTAACCGTCTGCCGACTTCGTGTGGCTTAAACAGGTTTGGATCGTGGGCTCTTTGGATTTATCTAAATGACTTATTTACCTTGCTCTGAGAGCATCTGCCTCCGACACCTGCATGTGTTCATTTCAGCTGCTGGACATCTGCATACGGCAATGGGTTTGGAGGTGACCCCTCAGGGATGGACGGGCTGAGAAGATGGCTTGTACTAGGACCTTTTGCCTTTGGGGGTCATCATGGTTTCATGTCTTTACTGAAGTCCCAAGGTTTAGAAGGATATACACCTGGATGTGTGTCCAGTCTCGATGGAACCAGAGCTTCTGGTAAATGCCATTTTGCAGCCTGTGAGCTTCAGTACCCCAAGCTGATGAAAACACCAACGGTTAGAAGGAGGGGTTGGAAGCCAGGATCATGTAGAAAGGCTTTGGGGGCAGGGTTTCTCAACCTTGACGCTACTGACGTTGCGGGCTGGGCAGTTCTCTGTCCTGTGCATTGCAGGCTGTTCGGCACCTCTGGCCTCTCCCCATGAGATGCCAGGGGCACCCTCCACTCAGTGTGACAACCAAAAATGTCTCCACGCATTGCCAAGTGTCCCTGGGAGGACACTAGACAGTCCTGGGTCCTCGCTGTGTGGCCTTGAGCCCATAAATCGCTTCATCTTTCTGAGCCCCTGTCCTCACAGGTAGAATGGGACAAGCCACGACTGCCTTGCAGACACATTGTAAGGGCAGAGTATTATGAGGGAGCATGGAGAGTCTTTAGTTCAGCGTCTGGCACGAAAGAGACGTTCGCTAAACGTTAGACGCTGTGTATTCAATCACTTACTTGATAAATGGCTACCGGTCATGGTAAAGCCGTGATAGGTACTGGGGATGCAAAGATGCGTAGCCACTGTCCCTGTCCCCACTGTGGGAGCTAGAAAAAATAGTGGGCAGTCAGACATGCAAACCGACAACTTCGGTGCAAAGAAACTTGCTCAAATGGAGACATGAGAAAACGGAGGCGTACGGAAAATGCCCGAACCTTGAGCATTCATACACGACACTTAAGTGGAGTCAGAATTTTCCAGGAAGACACATGTGAGAAAGGGCATCCCAGGCACTCATAACGACACAGAGCTTAGGACTGCTGGGATGTGACTTCCACAGCCGAGGTGGGGGAAGACAGGCAGCAGCGAGGGACGAGCCAGGTAGGCAGAAGGCCGGTGGCGAAGGAATCCGAACTATCAATGCCAACGGACTCATAGCAGAGCGCGGCCCAAATCCCGCTCAGAGGTAAACAGTGCAGTGATTGATTGGTAATGTCTGCTTGGGCCCTGTCAGGAAGATGAGACTTAAGCATGCGACGTGTTTACTGGTTTTGCGATGAAAGGATTTTCATCAGGGGAGTGATTTAAGCCGAAGGGCGTTTTAAACAACTCACTCCGGAAGCCATTTTTTTTTTTTTTCTTTTTAAAGAAAAGGTCCCAGAGTGGGGGAAGACTGTGATATCATGGGGCCAGAAGGGGTAAGGGCCTGGAGGGGAGACCAGAAGGGCTGGGAGGAGAGGAGATGGATGCAGAGATGTTTAGCAGTCAGAAATGAAGGGTGCCCTCGTGCATGTAAGGGAATCGAAGTCATATAGAGACTCCTGAGTTTCTGACCTGGGCCACTTGGAGGCTGGTCATGTTATTATTCCCTGAGGGAGAAAGTTGAGGACAATTTGGGGACAGAAAGAGAGTGGGTTCTTTATGGGATCCTGAGATGCCCGTGGGATCCCGGGGGAGAAATGTCCACTGCCTTTGGATATTTGGATCAGGGATCAGATGAATGATAAGAACCAGAGTCCTTGGCTTACACATGGCAGCTGTCATCACTGGCCAACCAATTACGTACAGCTCCCCAGCTCCCCCAATGCCCAGGGAGGCCCAACTGTAAAAGAGAAAGCCAGCTTCTTCCACGGGCGAGTCTCTCCTGATCCAGAACTATTCCCGATTGACGGGATTAGTGAAGGACAACAGAAGAAAAGTCATTACTGAATAATCCCTTCACATTTCTAGTCCAGGGGGCCTTCATAACATCCTTCTAATCCAATTAGGCGATGCAGGAAGCTTTGTCTTAATTCCTGACTTCATCGGGACATGCTGGGTCACAGGCAAACCTGGCTTAATAAGGTGTCACCTAAACATTGGACGGTACATACAAAATGAGCACATAGCAGGGGTGAAGTGGGGGATAAGGAGATGGGTGGTTGCTGCTTGGAAGACTTCCTGTTTCAAAGAGCCAATGGGTGACTTAGCCCTCTGCTGTCTTCCTCGCTGAGGCTTCTGATTGGGCGAGACGTCAGCTTCCCTCCTCTCCGCCCACTTTGCTCTGCCCTGACCTGTGAGAGCTGTGTGCCGTCTGTCTGGCGACTGGAACTCAGCTAACGACAGGACTGGTGATCGTTTTCACAGGGTGGCATTTACGGAGGGCCCAATGCACACCTGGCACGGTCTGAGGCACTTTACACACACCGTTTCTCATCCTCACAAAATCCCTGGGCTGAGGAGAGGGTATCCCCGTTGTAAGGCCATACGGCTCGTTAGGGCTGGAGCTGGGGATTCAAAGCCAGATGTGTTGGATTTCTAAAGCTGGTGTCCTTCACCTGTGGCCCTTCCCAAGTGAAACTAAGGGGCTACCACGTAAATCGTGGGTGCCGGGCCCCCTGACGTCTAGCCAGGAAACCCCAGCAGAGCCAGCCAGTCCCATCCAACGCCCACAGGAGGGCCGATCTGCGGTGCCAGCTGTGTGCTGGGCTGGGGTTGCACCTAGGATCAGAAAGCATCGAGGAGTGAGGGACACCTCTGATCTCTGTCCGTCCATGAGTGTGCTGGTTTCAATAGTGTCCCCCCGCCACGTTCATGCCCACCTGGAATCTCGGAATATGACTTTGGGAAAGAGGGTCTTCTGCTGATGTCATTAGCTAAGATGAGGTCACGCTGGGTTAGGGTGGGCCCTGACGCCAACGGCGAGGGTCCTCGTAAGAAGACCAGGCAATGACACACGGGGAGGAGGCCGTGGGGCAGTGGAGGCAGAGACTGGAGTGGCGCATCTGTAAGCCGAGGACTGTCAGAGATTGTGAGTCAGCACCGGGCGCTAGGACAGAGGACCAGACCCTGAGGACAACCTCGCTTTAGGCCCCTGACCTCCAGAACTCCAAGAGAAGAAATTCGTGGTATTTCAAGCCGCCTGGTTTGTGAGAACTAGTTACAGCAGCCTCAGGGAATTAAGTGAACCGACCCAAACCCACGCGCAAGGGGGAAGTGCCCGCTCTCCTCCGTGGGGCCGTCGGGTCAAGTTCTCGCCCCTTTCTCCCCCCGCCTCCTCTTCTGGGTCTGGACTGACTGGCTTCCTCCTTGACTTGCTCCCCGCCGGGCTTTCCTCCTTCTTTCTCTGGACCAGGTAGACTTTTCCCGTCTTTACGCTGCTTCCTGTTCGTGGCCTCGCGGGTCCTTCCCTGAGTGGTGCAAGGCTCCCTCTCGCCACCCCTGGCACTTGTCAGCCACCTGTCAATCAGCTGGAGGCGCCTTCTCAGAGGAAGCCAATGAGCAAACGAGGCCTTCTCTTCCATGGCTTTGACACTGCTGGGGGCCGCCTCTCCTTCCAGAACCCACCGGACCTTTGGCAGCCCAGGGACTGCCTTCCCTTGATCATCCTGGCTTTTTTTTTTTTTTTTTTGACTACTTCTCTTGGCTCAGAAACTACCTTTTTTTTTCTCTCCCCATGCTCCAGCCCCTTAAATGTCGGCATTTCTAGCCTGTTCTACATTTTAGCTCTAAATTAAGCCAACCCCGTGGCCCTCAACGGGAAGCGATTTTGTTTCCCAGAGGACGTTTATAAATGTCTGGAGACACTTTTGATGGTCACAGCTGGGGGGTGGGGGTGGTTACTATTGGCATCTAGTGTATCGAGGCCAAAGCACCCTCCAAGTGGCCTGACAATAAAAAATGATTTAGCCCCACGTATCAGTTGTGTCTCTGTTGAGAAACCCCGAGTTAATGCAACCTCGCCTGGATGCTCCCAACCATCCACCTCCGGGCTGCATCCCTAGCCTCGTACATGCTCAGGAGGGAGCGGATCCTGCACTGCTTCTTAGAGACTCTTAATGTGTGTTCACATCTGAAAGGCTCTGACAAGTTCTGCAGCGATGTGTAAACTTGTTTGACTTCATTTAATCGACCATTTCCTGGAGGTATGGAACTACAGAAACCCTCTGATCGGGCAATAGTCACTAATATTTTTCTGAAAGAATCTACGATATCTAACATTTACTGAGCACTTGCTATGGGCCAGCAGTGCCCTAAACATGTCACGTGTCCTCTGAGGCCTTTCTGCCTTTCAGACATTGGCGTGTGGCAGGCAGGGAGGTGCAGTGATCGAGTGCAGGCTCTGGAGTCGGGCAGTGGCTTTGCATCTGGGGTCACACTGATGATCTGTGTGACCTTGGTGAGTTCCTTTGCTTCTGTAAGCCTCAATTTCCTTGGTTTAAATGGGAACGTATTTAGTACCCACGTCAAACGGTTGCGAGGCTCAAATGAAATAAAATACATCAAGGGATTTATGCTAAGCTCTCGGCTCTGCTGGCTATTGATTTGTTGGTGGTGGTGAAGACCGTGGTGGTGGCGATGACGGTGATGGAGGCGGTGGTGGAGGTAGAGATGGTGAGGATGGAGGTGGTGACGAAGGTGGTGATAGTGGCGATGGAGGTAATAATGATGGCCTTGTTAGTGGATGAAGGAGTGATGCATTGGCGTTGGTGTTGGTGGTGGCGTATGGAGAGATGTGGAGGTAGTAGTGGTGATGCCAGTGTTGGCGAAGCGGTGGCGTTGTTGGTATAGTTGGTGATGCGTTGTGGATGGCGTGTGTAGGCTGATGCAGTGTTGAGGACAGTGTTGGTGATCTGCAAGCTTGGTGACATGTTGGTGACTTGCGGTGGCGACGCAGGCTGGTGATTGTGTTATGACAGTGTTGCGGGATTTATGTTACTACTTTGGTGCCGGTTTACGGTGGTGATGGAGGTGGTGCAGGGGGCTGATGGCAGTGTTGGCGACGTGGTGACAGTGTTGGCGTGATGGTACACATGAAAAGTTGGTGATGGTAGCGACGGAGGTGGTGTAGGGCCGGATGGCAGTGCTGGCGAGGTTGGCGACTGGCAAGCTGGCGACCGCGTGGCGGAAGCAACGGCGGGCTGGCGACAGCCTGGCTGCGTTGACAGAGGCGGCGTAGGCCGGATGGTAGTGCTGGTGACCTGCTGGCGACGGTAAAATAAGATCTGTGGCGGCGATGGTGTTGGCGGTCACAGTCAGCCTGATGGCGACGCCACGGCGGTGATGGATAGTGGCGCAGGGCCGATGGTAGCGTTGGCGGACGGTGGCGATGGTGGCGACGGTGCGCTCCAGTGCGCATCATCTCGACCCGATGAAATCATACGCACACCGAATACCTAGTCCAAAGATCGCATAACCGTGATGTCAGTTCCGGGATTAACCCCATCGTGTCCCGGCATTATTTTGTCAGTGCGTCCGCCATGCCACTGGCTGCCATCGGCTGTCAGGACTCCCATACCTACGTGTCTCCCCTGCTCTGCAGGGGCAGCCCTCCCTTCTCTTCGGCATTTGCAAAGAGTGACCATTTAACAAACACATGCTGACATCAAACGAGGGTGGATTACTAAGGCCCCAGAACTTTCCAACTTGCCTCTCCCAACCTCAAAGAAGCAACGAGGGCAGGAGCAACCCACAGGAACCCTGCCTCCCTACTTTGCCTCAAGGCAAGCCGATCCCCAGCTTCAAATCACTGTGAGAATGAGGGCAGCGCCAGGAGACAAGCTTCGTCACAGGGTGAGCCCTGCTCACCCTGCTGAGACACAGTGAGGGGTGGGAGCTGGGGCTGGGCCTGGAAAAGCCGCAGCCCGGCTCCCCACTGCCAGCCTGTGCCAGAGACGTCTCACTGCAGAGGCCAGCAGAGTCCTCCGAGCAGAGATTTAGGTAGGAAGGTGTGGGGCAGGAGGCTTTCGGCACACCAAGCAGCTGGCAGAGATGCCTGGCTTCAATGCAGAGCAGGCAGGCTGACGAATCCTGGGCCCGCCCAGCCTGCACACAGGTTTTGCTGAGCTCACGCTCTATTTGAAATTAAAATAGTTGTCAGCTGCATCAAGAGATGTCAGAGAAAAATTCAGATTTCTTACTTAAAAAAAAAAAAATTAGAAAAGTGAGTAAGACTGGACCTGGGATCCTCATGGCCACAGGCTGGGGCTCTGGCTGGGGCCTGTGCCATTGGGCCAGGCACAGTCTGGGCCTGCTCGCTCCAGGTGGTCCAGTCCTGCCTGGCCCCCTCAGGGCATTTTGTGACTCTTGCGTGAAGGAACAGCAGAACATGAAGACGCCAGCTTCATACTGGTTAAGAGCATGCGCTCAGGAGTCCTGCGGGCTCGGCTTCATAGCCTGGTTCTGCCTCCGGCTGGCTGGGTGACCTCGGGCAAGGGACAGACTCCTTCTCGGTGCTAGCTTCCTCTCAGGCCAAGCGAGGATGCTGACGACAGCGCTTCTCGTCCTGAAGAATTCAACAAGACCACACAGGAAACGCATCCTGGTGACCCCCATAGAGTGACCTGTGTCCGCAGTGAGGTGAGTCTGTTCATCGCCTCCATTGTGAGACGCCTGAGACTGGATGAACGCAGTGACTTGCCCAAGAACTCCTGGCTCGTGAGTGACAGAGTCTGGGGTCAAATGCAGACGGCCTGCCTCCTGCATCCAAGGTCATGACCACTACCCACTCTAAGTGGTGCACTTCCGAGGCCAGTTACGTTGGGTGGAAAATGATCCTTCCATTTTTGCCATTACAGAGCTCTGCACATGCCTCTGTCCCCACATCTCGTGACTGTTCAGTTATGTCCTTGCCTCTCTCGCTAGGCTGTGAGCAGCTCAAGGTCTTGTGATAGTGATCTCTGCATAGCCAAGGCTTGGCACACAGCCGTGCCCTGTCACCTGTTTGCTTAATGAATAATAAATAAATGCTTAATGAATAAATAAGCCTGATGAATAAATAAGCACACCAGAAATCGATCAAATCAGCCATTGGGTACGGAGTAGATAAAAACAACAAAGAATTAATAAGATCAGTTCACTGACTCCCCTTCCCCCCGCCCCTTTTATTTTTTTGACATTTCTAAAAATCTCTCCTGGATGATTACAGATTTCACAGCAGCACTCAAAGCGCCCATGGCTTGGGAATCTAGCGAGCCAATCCATGTGATAAATACAAAGAAAATAAGCCATTTTCTCCCCCCGCCCCAAATCGAAGGCTCAATTCTACCACGAGCAAACGGGCCTGGTGCTCCTTGGTGCAAATCCACAGTAAATGATCACTTATCCCACAGAGAAACGTCTGTCTGCAAGACTGTACAAGTTATTATCCTATCATGAGAAAATGGATTATGCTATAGTAATGAGTACGACCACAACGGTTTGCTGGCAGTTTAATCAATGCATTCCTCAACTGCAATTGAGCGAACATAGGTAACGAAGGATCATTTGATCTACGCTTTTATTAATTTGGTGCCATTTGTCTTCGGGTGATTTTAATGATCTCTCATTATGAGAAAATGGGGAAACTCCCTGAAAATAAAAAAAAAAAAAGAAGTAGCGTCATCTCGCTCCATTTTATTTGTCGCTTTGTTTTAGTGTGGAAAATAGCTTATTCCAATCTGGTTTGGGAATGGAGGTTCTTGACATCTAATTAAATGTGATTCTGGATTTCAGAAGGAAAAAATCCCTCATCCCAGACACATCAGACAAAGCTATTCGAGGCACACGTAAGATTATGTGTGTTGAAAGTAGCCTCGAGTTTGCAGAGGCAAATCCCCATCATTAGCGTGCTTGGGTATCTTTTTTTTTTTAGGACCTACTACGTGCTGAGCACAGTGCTGAGTACTCTGTAGGTCTTCTTCCCAGTCCTCCCACTGATCCTGCAAAGGGAGGTACTGGTATTTATAAATGGGGCTCAGAGAGGCCAGTGGCCTGCCCAAGGTCACACATCTAGAGGGTGACAGCAGCAGGCTCTGAATTCAGAGGGTCCCACGCCAGGGCCCCTCACTGTCCCTCATACGCATGAGAGGGACCATTTGTCCTTCAGTCCTCCAAGATGTGCCGAGATGACACATGTGGGATTCTAAGTGGGGAATTGTGACAAATGCTGTCACGGCAGTTCCTGTAAGGACTCTGTCTCTCTTGGCCACAGAGCTTTCGGGCTGAACACACGTTTGCCTGGTGGTGTCTGCAAGTGTTTACAGAGAACCTGACGTGTTGGTACATGTGCGCCTTGGGCATCCTCCAAGTAACGACCTCTGACCACACCCAGTTCCTAGGTGCCACCAGCCCTGTCTGTTAACCACATACCTCGGTCTCCATTATTTTATCAGAGACTGTACTGGTGCGGGGAGGGGGAATGAAGTCATTGAGGGCTGGGGCAGATTCTTAGAGGAAAGTGGTGGGTACACGGATTGATGGGATGGCTTAATTTCCTCTCATCCTGGGAATTCTGGAAGCTCGTCCCCACTTCCGCACCGGGCCGGAAGTGGCCCCCTGTCATCCTATCGACTGCCATTGGGTTGGAAATGCGAAGGCCATAGGGGCCAGCTGGTAACCTGACGAGCGAGGAGGCCTTGGACCGAGTGGTGGGGACAGCGAAGGAGAGATTCCGCGTCCCGCCGAAAGGAGGTGACCCTTCTTAGCGACAGACAAACGTTGCTATGGGTGGTACTGTCTGTCGGCTCTGGGTTCCAGGTCTTCCCATTCATTCCGAGGGAAGCTGGGAATCTCGGCATCTAAATGAGGAACTCCGATTTCTCATGATGAGCAACTGATTCTGAAAATTTAAACATCAGATGGGGACCTGCCAGTTTGCCGACGCCAGCCCACAGGCCAAGAGGGAGAGTCAGATAGCTGGCTACTGAGAGGCAAGGAGGGCACCTGGCCTGTTTGTCACCGTGACCGGCTGCTGTCACCAGCTGAAATGGACACTACAAAGGGAGGCTGGATTTGGTCGAGGGGGGAGGCTGGCAAAGCTCACGTGGGTTTGAGATGCCAGTGGGACACCTAAGTGGGTCCTCAGTATCTTTGGGGGCAAAAGTGCAACCTAGCGATGGATTGTAGGTTCTGGAACTCTGGGAAGAGGCCTGATTTGGGAATCACCGGGATTGAAGATGCCGTTCAGCGCAGACAAGCAAGTAGGATAAAGAACTACCTTTGACTGCCATTGGGTTGGAAACATTAAAGGTCCTCGTTCGGAGATTTGAAACATTAAAGGTCCAAGCATGCGTGACAACGTGTTTGGGTCATAAAGCTTGGTAACGCTCAAACGTCAACGTCCACAAGTGTAAATAACAGTCCTCAATAAACAACAGCTACAGATATTATTATTCTTTGGGGGAGCTCCACAGTCAGACCTGTGTTTCATTTTTTTTCCCCCATTCTCATTCCAGAAAGCTCAAAGATATATTGGAGAAATTATTCAATCTTTTTTTTTTCTAAACAGAACTTCCTCACCCCACAAGCCGCCATGCCTTGCAGCAGTTCCTGCCCGCCCCTCCCCGCTCCCGAGCGTAGCAATGTGTCTTGGTTGACGATACCAGTGATGTTCCAGGTATAAGA
>NW_024349798.1:15170395-15259793 GCF_902729225.1 Pteropus medius | reverse complement strand
GGGCATTTTGTGACTCTTGCGTGAAGGAACAGCAGAACATGAAGACGCCAGCTTCATACTGGTTAAGAGCATGCGCTCAGGAGTCCTGCGGGCTCGGCTTCATAGCCTGGTTCTGCCTCCGGCTGGCTGGGTGACCTCGGGCAAGGGACAGACTCCTTCTCGGTGCTAGCTTCCTCTCAGGCCAAGCGAGGATGCTGACGACAGCGCTTCTCGTCCTGAAGAATTCAACAAGACCACACAGGAAACGCATCCTGGTGACCCCCATAGAGTGACCTGTGTCCGCAGTGAGGTGAGTCTGTTCATCGCCTCCATTGTGAGACGCCTGAGACTGGATGAACGCAGTGACTTGCCCAAGAACTCCTGGCTCGTGAGTGACAGAGTCTGGGGTCAAATGCAGACGGCCTGCCTCCTGCATCCAAGGTCATGACCACTACCCACTCTAAGTGGTGCACTTCCGAGGCCAGTTACGTTGGGTGGAAAATGATCCTTCCATTTTTGCCATTACAGAGCTCTGCACATGCCTCTGTCCCCACATCTCGTGACTGTTCAGTTATGTCCTTGCCTCTCTCGCTAGGCTGTGAGCAGCTCAAGGTCTTGTGATAGTGATCTCTGCATAGCCAAGGCTTGGCACACAGCCGTGCCCTGTCACCTGTTTGCTTAATGAATAATAAATAAATGCTTAATGAATAAATAAGCCTGATGAATAAATAAGCACACCAGAAATCGATCAAATCAGCCATTGGGTACGGAGTAGATAAAAACAACAAAGAATTAATAAGATCAGTTCACTGACTCTTCCGTCACCGACTTCTTTTTATTTTTTTGACATTTCTAAAAATCTCTCCTGGATGATTACAGATTTCACAGCAGCACTCAAAGCGCCCATGGCTTGGGAATCTAGCGAGCCAATCCATGTGATAAATACAAAGAAAATAAGCCATTTTCTCCCCCCGCCCCAAATCGAAGGCTCAATTCTACCACGAGCAAACGGGCCTGGTGCTCCTTGGTGCAAATCCACAGTAAATGATCACTTATCCCACAGAGAAACGTCTGTCTGCAAGACTGTACAAGTTATTATCCTATCATGAGAAAATGGATTATGCTATAGTAATGAGTACGACCATAACGGTTTGCTGGCAGTTTAATCAATGCATTCCTCAACTGCAATTGAGCGAACATAGGTAACGAAGGATCATTTGATCTACGCTTTTATTAATTTGGTGCCATTTGTCTTCGGGTGATTTTAATGATCTCTCATTATGAGAAAATGGGGAAACTCCCTGAAAATAAAAAAAAAAAAAGAAGTAGCGTCATCTCGCTCCATTTTATTTGTCGCTTTGTTTTAGTGTGGAAAATAGCTTATTCCATTCTGGTTTGGAAATGGAGGTTCTTGACATCTAATTAAATGTGATTCTGGATTTCAGAAGGAAAAAATCCCTTATCCCAGACACATCAGACAAAGCTATTCGAGGCACACGTAAGATTATGTGTGTTGAAAGTAGCCTCGAGTTTGCAGAGGCAAATCCCCATCATTAGCGTGCTTGGGTATCTTTTTTTTTTTAGGACCTACTACGTGCTGAGCACAGTGCTGAGTACTCTGTAGGTCTTCTTCCCAGTCCTCCCACTGATCCTGCAAAGGGAGGTACTGGTATTTATAAATGGGGCTCAGAGAGGCCAGTGGCCTGCCCAAGGTCACACATCTAGAGGGTGACAGCAGCAGGCTCTGAATTCAGAGGGTCCCACGCCAGGGCCCTTCACTGTCCCTCATACGCATGAGAGGGACCATTTGTCCTTCAGTCCTCCAAGATGTGCCGAGATGACACATGTGGGATTCTAAGTGGGGAATTGTGACAAATGCTGTCACGGCAGTTCCTGTAAGGACTCTGTCTCTCTTGGCCACAGAGCTTTCGGGCTGAACACACGTTTGCCTGGTGGTGTCTGCAAGTGTTTACAGAGAACCTGACGTGTTGGTACATGTGCGCCTTGGGCATCCTCCAAGTAACGACCTCTGACCACACCCAGTTCCTAGGTGCCACCAGCCCTGTCTGTTAACCACATACCTCGGTCTCCATTATTTTATCAGAGACTGTACTGGTGCGGGGAGGGGGAATGAAGTCATTGAGGGCTGGGGCAGATTCTTAGAGGAAAGTGGTGGGTACACGGATTGATGGGATGGCTTAATTTCCTCTCATCCTGGGAATTCTGGAAGCTCGTCCCCACTTCCGCACCGGGCCGGAAGTGGCCCCCTGTCATCCTATCGACTGCCATTGGGTTGGAAATGCGAAGGCCATAGGGGCCAGCTGGTAACCTGACGAGCGAGGAGGCCTTGGACCGAGTGGTGGGGACAGCGAAGGAGAGATTCCGCGTCCCGCCGAAAGGAGGTGACCCTTCTTAGTGACAGACAAACGTTGCTATGGGTGGTACTGTCTGTCGGCTCTGGGTTCCAGGTCTTCCCATTCATTCCGAGGGAAGCTGGGAATCTCGGCATCTAAATGAGGAACTCCGATTTCTCATTATGAGCAACTGATTCTGAAAATTTAAACATCAGATGGGGACCTGCCAGTTTGCCGACGCCAGCCCACAGGCCAAGAGGGAGAGTCAGATAGCTGGCTACTGAGAGGCAAGGAGGGCACCTGGCCTGTTTGTCACCGTGACCGGCTGCTGTCACCAGCTGAAATGGACACTACAAAGGGAGGCTGGATTTGGTCGAGGGGGGAGGCTGGCAAAGCTCATGTGGGTTTGAGATGCCAGTGGGACACCTAAGTGGGTCCTCAGTATCTTTGGGGGCAAAAGTGCAACCTAGCGATGGATTGTAGGTTCTGGAACTCTGGGAAGAGGCCTGATTTGGGAATCACCGGGATTTAAGATGCCGTTCAACACAGACAAGCAAGTAGGATAAAGAACTACCTTTGACTGCCATTGGGTTGGAAACATTAAAGGTCCTCGTTCGGAGATTTGAAACATTAAAGGTCCAAGCATGCGTGACAATGTGTTTGGGTCATAAAGCTTGGTAACGCTCAAACGTCAACGTCCACAAGTGTAAATAACAGTCCTCAATAAACAACAGCTACAGATATTATTATTCTTTGGGGGAGCTCCACAGTCAGACCTGTGTTTCATTTTTTTTCCCCCATTCTCATTCCAGAAAGCTCAAAGATATATTGGAGAAATTATTCAATCTTTTTTTTTTCTAAACAGAACTTCCTCACCCCACAAGCCGCCATGCCTTGCAGCAGTTCCTGCCCGCCCCTCCCCGCTCCCGAGCGTAGCAATGTGTCTTGGTTGACGATACCAGTGATGTTCCAGGTATAAGATCAATGCCCTTCGTCCCGACGGGCAGAGAATTAGCTTTGCAGGACCTTTCTCGCAGCTGTAGGAAGGGCGCATGTAATTCAGCAGAGCCGGGCTGGGTTGCAGATTAGCTGTGAAGTGTGCCAGTAGCAAAAGGTCTCTTCCTTCCTGAGAGACGCAGGAGCTGGTGCTGCATCAACATTTCTTACTGGCGTTCTGAAGACGACGATCCAGTGTCCGTCTGGGCCCGATTCTGCTCCCCGGGAGGCCACAGCAGTGTTGGTGCTCTGTGGCAACATACGGGGGCTCCGCCGGTGTCGCTTGGGAGACACTGTTGTGTTCAGCCACTTCTGGACAAGTCAGCTGACCGCCCAGGTAAAAGGCAGCAGCAGCAGGCTGGTAAGCCTCTGACCTGATCCCCACGTCAGTATTAAAACATTGCAGGTGGGAGGCGAGCTCCAAACTCCTCGGAAGGTCGCTGCTCATTCGTTAGCCATTCGACAAACATTTGTCGCGCGCCTGTTATGTGTCAGGCATCTCGCCTTCGAATAGCATCTTTCCAGTGAGTACAGGTGTATCTAAGGCACAGGCTGGAGGGTTTTTATAATGAGCTAAAATCGGATTTTTGTCCCTCTGATTTCTCCATTCATGTCCCCCAGCCCTGAAAGTCAATTGAAAATCTTAGTCATTCCTTGTTAAACGTGTAATTTATTCCCATGAATCGGTTCTGAAGGTGATGGCAGAAAACGTTGGGACATACACTGGACATAGGAAGCGTGGGAGTCGGCAAGCTGTAAAGCGATAGACTATGAACAGTTTAGGCTTGGGAGACACACAGTCTTTGCTGCAACTCCTCCTCTCTGGCCTTGAGCTTGGGAAACAGCCATAGTAGATCTGTAAATGAAGGGGCGTGGCCACGGCTTTACAAAAGCAGGAGGCTGCCCTTGCACTTGGACCAGGGACCCTGTCTAAGAGGAATCGGGTGACCCCGTCGTTGAGAAGTCGGGCATGGGTTTTCATGACGTTGGACCGCACTAAGGGGAACCTCCAAATGCCTTTCACGGCTTCCAAGGCCCTGCCTGACCAGACCCCTTGGTCTTCACGGCCTGCTGCACCCCACTGCTTCTTAAGCTTCAGCCGCCGGCTCCTCCTCTCCGTGCTTACTCGTGCCAGGTGCCTGCCTTCGAGACGTTGGCACCGTCATCCTTCCTGTTGCAAAAGCTCCACCTGGACTGGACTCCGGTCCAGTTCAGAAACTAGGAAGTTCTTCTCACTTCCGCTGGCTTTTGCAAAATGGCCGAGGACTTTACATTATCTTATTTACCTTCACGGCAGTGAGGTGGGTGCGGTCATCAGCCCCATTTTCCAGACGTGATAAATGGTAGGCTCCATTTCACATGGTTACCCCAACGCCAGCGAGTCCTTCTAATGAACAATCCAGGGGTCGCCCTTGATTCTTCTCTGCGTCCTTCATCTCTACAGCCAACCAATTGCCAAGTTCTGTCAAATCTGCCCCCTGAGCTGTTCTCACCTCCAACCTTCCCTCCTTCTTAATTGAACGCGCTGTCATTTCTTACCGGGGCTATCCCGAAAGCACGCTTATTGGACTCTCCGCCTATAGATTTCAACTCTTCTAACCCATCTGTCATCCATCTGTCCGTTTGATCTACTCATCCTTTCATCCATTCATACATCTATCCCTTCATCCATCGTTCTGTTCATCAACCCTGGGCATCCACTTTGTGTCAGGCAGGGTGAGTGGTGAATAAAAATACAGAACCTATCTTCTGGGATGTTTTAGTCTGATTAGGAAAAGAGATGCTAAACAAACAACTGCATAAACACATGTGTGTTACAGACTAGAATAAATGCTATCAAATGCTTTCTCTCCCTTGAGAAATCGTCACTGGATTTAAGCTCTGATCCAGGGAATGACACGAGTTGATCAGGAGAGACAGAAGAACAGGGGTCTGGACGGGGAGACCAGCCCGTGGAAAAGCCTTCGGCTGAAGTTGGCTTTCAAAGGCAGCATGCCAAGGGGCGAGGTGGTGAGGTGGGGCTCAAAACTGCTTTTGGGGAAAGAAGGGACGAGAGTGACAAGGCTGGAGAGAGAGGTGGGGCAGATCACAGGGGGCCCCGAAGGCCAGTGTAACGAGATAGACTCGCCCTAGGGGCCATGGCCAGCCTTCGGCGGGTTTTCGGCGATGCTCAAAGTACATTTTAAGAAGAACACCCACTCACCAAAGGGAAAGGGGTGGGGGGGGTAGATGAAAGTAAAGGCGATCAAAGATAGGGTGACGAAAGGAAATCTGACTTTGGGCGGTGACACACGATGCAATATACAGATGAGGTATATGGAATTGTCCACTTGAAACCTATGCCATTTTATTACCCAACGTCGCCTCGATAAATTCAATAAAATAAAAAGCAGAACACTCTGGATGCGGAACGGAGAGTTGCCTGACGGAGAGGGTGAGGGGGGCGGCAGAGGCGGTGTGAGAGAATGAGTTAGGAACGCACCAGCACGGTCCACACGAGAGACGCCGGCGACCCCCGCAGAGAGCTCGCGGACACGACGGGGGAGACGGGAGTGACATTCGGGGGGGAGAACCGAAAGGTCTCAACGCTGGATGAAATGTGCCGACGAGAAAGGACTTTCAGAATCTCTTCCAGGACAGGCCAGCCTGAGCCAGCCTCGGCCACTTGAGCTCCTCGGAAGGGACTACTAATCCCGGGGGTGATGGCAGTAAGAGGACAGTTTCTACCGCACGAGCACCTGCTCCGTATCGCCCGGTCCTTTGCGAAGTGCTTCACACACATCGATCAATCATCTCACTCAGTGGGACCTATGAGGCTGATGCGGTCATCGGTCTCGTTTTGCAGACGAGAAAAACGAGGTACAAAGAGGTTTAAACAGCACACCGAGTTCCCGTAGCCAGTCCCCAGTAGAATCGGGGCTCGACTCTAGGACCCCGAGGATTTGCACCCCATGTCCTTGATTCCCATCTGGGCAGCACCGTGTCTGCCGTTCTCAAGTTCATGGGAGCCTGCCCCAGGCGGTATCCCTGGAGGACAACCTCGGAGGATGCCAGATGTACCAAGACCGTCAGGAGGCTGAGCTCCGCTGGTCCACCGCAGTCTACTGCTGAACGGATGCGGTATTAACCCGCCATTGGGGCCCTCCCACAGAGCCTCTGAAATGACACTTAAATGCCTTGAGAGCATCCCATGCTCCTCGCTAGTGCGGTTCCTGCGTTCACAGCTCCACACGAGGAGGAGGGAGGCCTGGCGGACCAGGCGAATTGCCCTTGGCGGTCTAGGCTGAGGAAGTGATGGCAGCAACATCTCTGAAGTCTCTGGGTCCCCAGCGGCAATGCCGACAGCGTCCCGAAGCAAACAATACTGTCAGGCCAGGATGGAGCCCCAAGACCGCCACCCCGTCACGCCGGGCCTGGCGGCTGTGGCTTCGCTGGGCTTCCAGGTCACCTTGTCAGGCCCTCCGTCCTAGGACTCCCAGTATGAGTAGGGGCGAGGGCAGAGGGCCAGACGTACGGGTCACCCGCGGGGACTTGCTGCTTCCCTGGGCGGCTGTTACCACATTCAGGTTATAATATGGGTGACTCTTTTGGGGGTACAGTGCAGGAAGAGGCAGCCAACCACCTTACCTTCTGTGGTTCTCTCCCCAACCCACCTCATCTGAACGGGCATAGCGGTCAGCTCATTCTGAGGCGGGAGGCGGCAAACTATGGCCCTCGGGCCAAATCCAGCCCGTCTGTTTTATAAATAAAGTTTTATGAGCGCACAGCCAGCCTGTTCGTCGGCATGGCGTTTGCATATTGAGTGGGGGTGGTTAAGACAGAGATTTTATTAATACTCTGCAGAACCTGAGGTGTTCGCCCCCGTCCAGGACCAGTGACCCGGGGGGAAGGGCAGAATTGGAAGGGACAGGATGTCGTCCCACGCTGGTGCTTCCCAAAGTGTGGTTTGGAGCAGCGGGAACATCTGCCGGAAACGGCATTTCTTGGGTCCCGCCCCAGACCCGGATCAGCACCTCTGGGGGCAGAACCTGGGAGTCTTCATTTTAGGGAGCTCGATCGAGCATGCGAGCCGCTGACCTTGGCCATGGCAGAGACCCGCTGGGATCTCAGGAGA
The DNA here is from genome assembly GCF_902729225.1 of Pteropus medius. NCBI lineage: Eukaryota > Metazoa > Chordata > Mammalia > Chiroptera > Pteropodidae > Pteropus > Pteropus medius. The sequence goes on along the minus strand of NW_024349798.1, from coordinate 15,252,350 downwards.
TGAGGATCTAGAGCTGTTACGGATCTGAAACCTCATGGGGGCTCCTGCGAAGAAAGCAGACCCCTTTAGGAGAATGAGGGGGCTCTGGAAGCTTCCGACATCTTGTTCGGGACTGATACAGAACGTGTTGCCGTAACTGGTACAGCATTTTAGCAGGATCATTTGATGGTATCTACTGAAATTTAAAACAGATGAGCCTTCGGCCTACCGATTCCATTTCTTTGGGCACACCTAGCAGCCAGTCTCAATGCGGGGTCCCCAAGAGAATCAAGCGCTACCGTCCTGGGCCATCGATTATAACCAGCAAATTAGCTCTTCTCCAATTCATCTGGAACGGTGCTGGTTATGCACCGTCTTTGGGGGAACTGAGAAAATAGTCACTCGACACAGCAAAAAACCAACCAAACAAACAAAACAGGTAATGAACTCAGCGTCCACTGACAGATGAATGGCTCAACTGTGGTGTAGCCAGACTCCGGAGTAAGAATCAGCCATTACGAAGAATTATAGAGGCGATAAAAGACGATGAGAAAATAAATGATATATTTTTAAAAAATTACGTAGGTCTCTATTTCCTGAGGGAGAAACAGGTCTCAGACCTAGATACACGTCCAAATGAAAAACGCAAGTTCTAGAACTATGCATCGGTTTCATGTACTTTTTGAAGTTCCCCATCCCCCAAACCAGATTCTATGTTTTTGCAAGTTCCAGATTTATACATCGGTTTCTTATAATACAAAGCCCAACCCGCCACAAAACAAACCCTATTTCTGCATGCGTTGGATATAAAGATGTAAACGGACAACAGAACCATGCCTGCAGGTTTGCCGCTCAGAGAGAATCTCTGGGTTAGGTTTTCCCGTGATCTGCAGTGTTTTCTGGGTTTTTGAAATAATGAGAATGTACATCGTGCTGCTTGAATAATTAAAGAAATCGTAATGAGCATGCGTGCTGCATTAGCTGAGCAAGTTTTAAAAATAACAGGAATAAGCCGGCTCTCCATCCCACTGCCCTGTCTTCCTTTGGCTGCTGGAAGCGTCACGGGGCAGGGGCCCGGCGGCCTCGCAGTTAATCCCGCAGGCCTGTCGCTCCCCCGACTGCCCGCGGGACGCTCTGAGGTGAGCTATTAATTTGCACTTTGTGGCTCATCCTCGATTCTGATTTAGGGCAACATAAACCCTCCTCGAAATTCTGAAGAACGAATTAGTTTACTAATTTCGCCATTAAGAGTTTATCAAAGCGAGCACCATTTCAATGGTCTCGTAATCAATCATCATTTTCCGTGTTTATCTCCTATTCAATTTTTACCACAGGGTTCTATACACACCAATTTGCCTGATGCACTTCCTACATATGTTTTAAATTACTTTATCATTGTATAAATTTCACAGCCATTAAAAGGCTCTAATACCAGGATGGCTGACGTGGTGTTAAAAATTGGATTCAATTCCACGGGGTAATAAATTGTGACCTAAATCCAATCTCTCATGGGTGACTGAAGGATACGATGAAAAATTATTGCTTTGTCATTTTTACAGGAGCTCAAATACACCACGACAGCTCAAAACCAGCAGGGAAAGGGGAGGCAACCAGCGCTGGCTGTTTCTCACTCCAGACGGTGTTGCAGGCGAAGCCTGAGGGGTCTCAGATGGGACCGGCCCCCCTATAGAAGCCGGTGAATTACCCGACTGCATGGATCTTTCTGGAACACATGGATATAGCTCAGGGAACATGTGGACCCGCACGGGTGTCCTTTAGCCAAAGGTTCCCTGCTGCTTCAGGGAACAAAGCACAGCGATTAAACGCTTGGCCACTGGCACCAAGGTCCCTGAGTGTAGAGCCTGGCTCCCCCACTGAGGAGGTGTGTGATTTTAGGTGGGTTTCCTGCCTCTCTGAGCGTCAGTTTCCGGGAACACGAGTGTTACAGGAATAAACGATCTGCTATGGCTAAAATGCTTAGGATCGTCCCTGGTACTTAGCAGCCCCGAGGTGAAGGTTCCGCTTTAGTATTTAAGGACAGGTACTTGTCCAGCGACCTCGCCTCTTTCTGGTTGCAGGGAAGAGGATGGTAATGACAGCTGGAGAAAGGTGTTAGCATGGCAGCTGTGTCTCGTTCGGCAACAGGTCCCCGTTTCGGGGGCCCTGGGTAGCTCACACATAACCAGCTGCACCCAGAAGAGGAACGACTCACAGGGCAAGTCCTCTGGGAATCACCATTTGTGCCTTGCCCTGGGGCGGGCTCTGGACAAGGTGCTCACGGAAGCCGAGGCGAACATCGTAAACCGCCCTGCTGTGGAAACGGGTCCACCAGGCCCACCCTGGAGGCTTCTGGAACCATAATAATCTGCAGCTGATGGGGAGCAGGTGCTTGGTAAATATTTGCTGGCCGAAGAGAAGGAATAACTGAAGTATTCCCCAATACGGCATTTCATTCAGCAGCCCGAGTGTCTTGTCTGAGCCTTTTGCAGATGACTCAGTACAGGGGGCCCTGATGGCCTTTCGAGGCAGGTGTGGTTCGGAGCCTTCCCCCAACTCCCATTAGCTCAGCAAAGTGAAAGGAAAGAGGCCTCCGCTCTGTTCTTCTTGCTCAAGGCAAAGACGCAGGTCATCTAAGCCCAGCGACTTTGGGAATTAAGATCTGGCTGGGAAGACAGCAGGCTGACCCTCCTTCCCATCCCCAGAGCTCCCTTGGGGGTCTGGTTAGTTCCTCACGCCCCCCCACCCCCGCCTCAGGGCCTTTGCACGTGAGGCACCCCCAGCCTGGGATGTTCCCCTCCTGCCCTCCTCCTGCTTAACTCCGCCCACCCTTCCTCTCTCTGCCCAACTAAAATGACCACGCGTCTCTGCAGAGGCGGCGGCGGCCGCTGTTGCAATTCTGCATTTATTCCGGGTTCACGTGCTTCCCCCGCCACGTCCAGCAGGCTGCAGGCTCCATAATGACAGGGATTCTGTTTGTTTTCCTCCCGAGCGAATCCCCTCAGACCTCGTGCCCAGCCCAGATGGCAGATGCTGGATGAGTAACTGTCGAGTGAGTGAACACTGGCGGGAGCTGGGGACATACATTTTCCGTCCCTGGTTGACAGCTGTGCCATGCACGGAGACTTCTAAACACTCCCTTCGCCTGGCACACACAGGCCTCTGCACAGCTCCCGGAACGGGGGGTGGACACTGAAGCTCAAAGCAACGGTGTAACAAGAAGGCTGAGGACTCTGACGTCTGAGCACTGGCTGTTCAAAGGTGAGTAAGCTAGCGCCCCCTGCATCCGATGGGCGGGGCTGGGGCAGAGACAGGTAAACAATGAGGCGGCGGGGGTAAGGAGGTAGGGTGGGGTGGGGTGGGGGCTTTCTTCATGTCACGTGACAGCCGAGGGCAAATGCTGTCGGCTCTGTGGGAAACAGATCTGCCGTCACTCCCGTCATCACCCAGGCCACCTGCAGTACAGCAGGGGACTTCTACCAGCTCCCCCGCTGCCATCCTCATCCCTCACAATCTACTGTCAACAGAGCAGCCAGGGGGATCCCCTTAAACATGTCACATCCAGCCCCTCCAGTGGCTCCCCCAACTCACTCGGGTCAAAACCGCGTCTCTCGTGGGCCGCGAGGCCCCCCCTGCCGCTCCAGCCTCGGCGTCCTTGCCGGCCCCCGTCCTGCCCGCTCCGCCCCGCGACACCTTCCTTCCTGCTTCGGCTGTCTCCATTGTCAGCACCACCGCCTTGCGATGCGGGATGCGCTTCGCTTTCCTCCATGTCAATTACCCGACTTCCTCCCTCCAGGTCGAAAACTGCAGGAAGCCGTTCCGTTCTCTCTGTCTGCTTTGCTCACTGCCATTTCCCCCGTGCGGAAAACGGTGCCCGGCGCGTAGTAGCCTCTCAACCAATGTTAGTTGAATGAATGAACGATCTCCTTACGGCCGGAGGTTCGGAACCGTTCCCTCTGGGGGCAGCTCGGAGCCTTACATTCCCTCTTTGAGCAGCTTGTGTCCATTGCTGTCTTTCGGTCACTCAGAGATGGCCGCTCGGACTTCCTTGCTCTTTCCCTTCATGCATATGGCAGTTGGCCAAGACCCCGTGTTTCTCTGTTTGCTGCCTGGTCCCCTGCCCCCACCCCCCAAGACCAGGAGCTCTGTGAGGTTGGATCTTATTATCTCTCTTGTTCATCTATCGTAGTACTTTGTACTTGCTTGGGGTGGGACCGGCTGCTTGACAGGTATTTGTTAAATGACTGAAACAAATTAAATGTATTTAAGTGTGCCAGGGGGAGAATGGCGTTCACATTCAGGACGGTTCCCTGGGGTTGTCCTAATTCTCACCGAGGTGCATAAAACCAAGAGAATGTAACATCGGGGGTTCGCTCACTCACTCGCTGACCAACAGATGCTTACTGAGTGTCCAGCCCAGTGCCCTCCTGATGGGAAGCCTTGGGGGACTGTTGGCCACAGCTGCCCGGCACACGGTAGGAGCTCAATAAAAGGAGTATCAGGCTGGAGTGGTCTTTGTGTCCCCAAAGAAGGCTCTGAGCCCAGAATGGAGACTCACAGTCACCCCCTCCGATTCGCTGGCCAGTCCCAACAGCTTCGTCTGCCCACTGGGACCGCGGCAAGGACCTGCCCACAATGTCCTCGTTTCCACTCCGTCCACGAAGCTGAGTCCGACCAGAAGCAGGATCGCTGGGTCGTAAGGACTTCTATTTCTAATTTTCTGAGAAGCCTCCGTATCGTTTTCCATAGTGCCCGCACCGTTCTGCACCCCCACCAACGGTGCATGGGGGGTCCCCATTTCTCTGCACCCTCATCGACTCTCGCTTCTTTTTTTCTTTTTGCTAACAGCCATCCTAGTGCGTGTGAGGGGATGTCTCACCGGGTATGTGTCCAAAAGAATTGAAATCAGGATCTCAAAGAGATGTCGGCCCTCTCGGGTTGACTGCAGCACTGTGCACAATAGCCAGGATGTAAACACACCCTAAATGCCCATCGACGGAGGAAGGGACCCAACGGAATATTATTCAGCCTTAAAAAAGAAGAAAACCCCGCCTTTTGCAACGGCATGGATGAATCTGGAGGACATTATGCTATGGAAACAAATCAAAAAGCAAAAAAACCAGACTCAGAAGGATAAATACTGAATGATCCCACTTACGTGAGGCATCTCAAATGGGCAAACTCTTAGAGGCACAGACCAGAACAGAGGGTGCCAGGGCCTGGGGGGTGGGGAACGGGGTTCCAGGGGTGTGCGGTTTCTCATCCTGCCGTCCTCACGGCCCCCTCTGCGCCAGCCCCCGACCTCCTGGCTGCTTCGGGAACACGCCAGGCCGTTTGCTGGGGCTGTTTCCTTTTCCCGGTCATAGTGCCCTCGCTCGCTCCTGTGGTCACCGACCTCGAGGTCCCCCTTCCCCTGTCCAGTCACCCTGCCGTGTTTGTCTATCAATCACAGACAGACAGCGGACTGTCGTCTCCGGGGTCACCTGTCGCCTCTGGTCTGCACGCCGCCCAGAGGCGTTCTCGGCTTTTGCTCACGGCCAAGTCCTAGAGGAAGGGTAGGCAAACCACAGCCCTACCCACCTGGTGTGGTGTAGCCAGCCCTCGAACTAAACACAGTCTTAAAATTTTCAAACGGTTGGGGGAAAAAAAAAATCAAAAGAATACCATTTCGTGACCCGTGAAAATTATGCGAAATTCGCATTTCCATGAGTATAAATAAAGTTTTATTGGAACGCAGCCACGCTAGTCATTTCCTTGCGTGCCGTCCATGGCTGTGTTCATGCAGAGCTGAGTCATCGTGAGGGGGACCCTCATGTCTATTGTCCAGCCCTTTACAGAGCATTTTTGTGACGCCCCGGCCTTGGACACTGAACGTGGTCTGCTGGTTTTTTTCTGGGCTCACCACAGTCAGCCTCCTTCTCTTCCCTAAGAACCCAAGAAACACCTTCGGGGCCAATGAACCATAACCGAGAACCTCCCTTGGCTGGGCTTTGTGCCTTCATCAGCAGGAGACGAAAAACCGGTCCAACTGGGTCCCCTGCGGACCCAGCCTTTGGGGAGGCGAGTCACGTGGGTCGTTTGGGCTCCAGCACAGCACCCCGTAAGTGCTGTGCCTTTCGGCTTTTCACAGCTGTTCCCTCATTTTCTCATCGTGGTACATACAGCACGAGACCTGGGAGAAAGCACTGCCTCTGGCTGACAGGTGGGGAAACTGAGGCGCAGGCCCCAGGGTGCGCATCGTGGCCGAGCCGACAGCCACATCTCCTTTTCCCTCCTTCGCCGGCCGTGCCTTCAAGCTACAGGCTGCGGAGACGTACAGGAGGGGGACAGCCCTTCCGCAGCTGGCGGTGCCATCTGCCGGTGTCTCTCTGTAGCAGGCGGCCAGCCTCCCCCCGCCGCCTCCGTCCAGAAGCCCATTTGTCCAGAGCCTCGGGCCTTCTGCAAAGGCTGATGGGTAAAGCCACGGACAGCTGCCTTTCTGGCAGAAACCCCCTCTCTGCCCATCCTCACTCGGACCCCCGAGCTGGCTTCCCCAGTCACGTGCGAAGGCGTGCCAACCTGCGGCCCGTTAGGCGACTCGAAAGCCATGAGCCTTTGCTTGTCGCGCCTCGAGAATCACTGCTTCGGTCAGCTGCTCGGGCGGCAGCCCACCCTGCCTCCCCGCCCTCGGCTTCCTCCCGGACTCCTCACGGCTTTCGCCTGGACATCCCACCCGAGCTGCGGTCACAGCTTTACCTGGCACGGCAAAGGGTGAAGAAGTGTGGGAGGGACCAGGGTCACTTGAGATGGAGGGCGGCCGGGGGGCCCATGAGGCCCGCTGGAGGGACCTTCCTGAAATTTAGTTATGCCACGTGCAACGAGGCAGGAAAGCTGCGTCCCCGAGCTCCTGGCACCAGAACGCCTCCGACAGGTTGAACGGGCTTTATGAGGAACAGCGTTTATTGGGAAAGCCACCCGTGCCCCTCACCAGGGTCGACGTACCCCCTGTGGCCAGGGCCTCTGGGGGAAGGTGTGGTCTGGGAAGGCTTCCCTGAGGAGGTGGCATTTAGGCCGCGATCTCGAGGGAGAAGAGTTGATAGCTAGACAAGGTGGGGCGAAGCGGGGGGCGAGGGGGCCGGGGAGAGCATGAGAGAATGCCCGAGGCACGCAGGGCCATATCCGAAAAACGGAGCGAGAGATGCAGCTGGGCCACAGTCGTGAAGGCAGAACCAGGATTCGAGATCCAGGGCCTGGGGATCTTGGGATATAAAACCACTTTTTTTTCCAGCCCAGGCCACCCTTGGCCTTCCAGCTGACATGGTGTCATTTCTGGGAAATGCTGTGAGGTCCGGCTGGAGTGACTGGAGGCCCTCAGGTGATTCTGGAGCCAAGGAAGCAACAGGAGGCCCAGGCAACTGTGAGGCTTGGGGGTGGAGCTGCCTGGCTGGGGTTAGAAATAAGGCCTCTGCGGCCGGCTGGGCACCCCGCCCGAGCTCACTGCATCTCTCTCCCAGCGCCACTGGTGGATGGATGGTCTGCACATCCCTCCTTTCCTTGTCAAAACGTGTCCCCATTCCAGCTGCCTTCTCCAGGCGGCAGAGAGCGGAGGAGACAAGTCACAAAGGCAAGGGATGTCTCCACAGGAAGCAAACCGTCTCCTGGGGTTCTAGATGCTTCCTTTTCCCTGAGTGGTGCTGGGGTGAGGTGACAGGAGGCATCGGGATGGCAGGACTGGGGCCCTTTATAGGAGTCGACGTTTAACATCTATTTCCTTTCCTCTGAATTTTTCAGACTTCAAGCCAAGAGGAGCTGCATCCTTACTTATATGCAACGACTGGCATCATGTAGGCTGAAGTCTGGGCGATGTCGGATGGTGCAGACACTGGAGTGTGCATGCACACGTGTGTGTGTGTGTATATTTACGCGCATCTTAAATTTCCCTCCCTTCCTGCTTCCGTTTCCTCATTTAGCAGGAAATAAAAGGACCACTGGGCTGGAGCTCAAATCCCTCCTAAGCAGAGGGAAATCGGGTGTCATGGTTTCCAGGATGGGAACACAATCTCTGTATGGGGTGTAATTACATCTTAGCTTTCTGCAGAAGAATAGTTTATGGCTTAAATGCTATTAATTGTAAGCCGTTTTGTTCCACGGGAAGTTGTTCATTGATAACTACCCAATTAGGGTTATTTTGCAATTAGTCTATTCACAGTAAATTTATTGCAAAAGGGGGAGGCCGTGGTGCAGCAAATTAAAGCATCGCCGGGGCTGGGTGTGCGATGGCTCTTAAATGCCAATCTTATTAATGAGCTCAGAGGTCCCTGGAGGCTGTGTCACCTTGGCTGCTGCAGCAAAGGCCACAGGGAAACCCCGAGAAGCCCGCATCGTGCCACCGTGCTGGCGAAGTCTGACCAGCACAGGCATGGGAGGGAACCCCTGGCTTCTGCTGGCAACACTCACCCTCCGCCTTGCAACTCCGCTGATGACAGAGAGATATGGCCTCCAGGCTGTAGGGTGTGCCCGAGGTCTGAGCTGGAGGGCAACCATCAGCCTTCTGAAACGGGAGCGTCTTCTGGAAGAAGACACGACCTCTGCCGCCTGCGTTTCAACACCAGCTCCGCCATCTACCAGCTGTGCTCCTCCGGCCAGGCCCTCAAGGGCTTTGAGCCTTCATTTCCTCATCAAGAAGATGGGTTGCAAAGGACTTGCCTCTCAGGGCTGGTGTGAGAAGCGGATGCGACATCAGGCACAAACAGTGTCATGCACGCTAGTACACTAGGCTCCCCGTTATCCGTGGGGCATACCTTCTGAGACCCCCAGGGGACACCTGAGAGCACAGAGAGTCTTGAACCCCAAAAATATTATGAGTTTTCTTAGACTTACATACCTGTGATACCAATAAATTAGGCACAGGAAGAAATGAACAACTAACGAATAACGAAAGCGAACGACGGTAACAATACGCTGTAATAAAAGTTACGTGAATGTGGACTGAATAAAATGAGGACGACCTGAACGCCAGCCCTGTGGTGCCGCGATGGTCATCTGATCACCCCGACTGCTACTCAGTGCCCAGCGGGCAGGGAGCGTCCGTCCGCGGCCTGGAGACACCGAACGAAGGGAGGATTTGCGCCCCCAGGAGGGACATTTCATCACGCTACTCGGCACGGAGTTTAAAACTCATGCCTCGGTTGTTTCTGGAATTTTCCACTTCACATTCTCAGACACGCAGTTGACGGAGGGTGACGGAAACCTCGGAAAACAGAGCCGTGGATAACGGGCTGGGGGGTGGAGGGGAGACCCTAGCGGACACAGGATCGGAATCTGGCGGCGGGTGTGGGGCGAGCGATCGGCGGCCTGCGGGCCAGATCCCGTCTTTGTAGGTTGAGTGTGACTGGAACGTGACCAAGCACGCTGGCGTGTGTACTGTCTAGGGCTCCTTTCCTGTCACACGGGCAGAGATGAGTAGCCGTGACACAGACCGCGGGGCCTCAGGCATTTACCCTTTGGCCCTTGATAGAAAAAGCGTGTGGACCTTTGGTATATGGTGAGTGCCCAGTATCATGCCCGCAGAAGGGCGGGCACTCGGCTCCGGCCTCTGACGCTTCTCTGCCAGGCCCCGCACTGGTTAACAAAAGATATTGGAAACATCTCCCTCCATTTACTTATTTCTACACTCTACCTGCCAAGTCCCATCGAGAAAAAGGTTGAGAAACCCTCAGCCAGCTTAGATGAGGGTTAAAAGGCGAGGGAGAAATGATCCTTTTTCGTTAAGTCTTTCTGTTTAAAAGAAAGAAAGTATTCTGTACCGAAAACTTACTGAACACTTAAAAAATACAGATGATCTTGACTAAAAAAGTGACGTCGCCACTGCGCTGCCCCCACATTGGGAGCCCCGCTGGGGTTGCTTGCCATAGATGCTTCTAGGGCTCTCTATGCACTTAGCACGCGTGGCTCCTCCCTCCATGTCCTCCCTTCTGTGACCAGCGGTCAACAGAGAGGGTCCTGTGCGAAATGAGGAAGCCTGAGTTTAGCTCGAGTTCCGCCTCGAATGAGTTGGGTGACCTTGGATAAGTCTCCTCCCCCCACGGGCCTCTCATTCTCAGCCGTCCAGCGAACACACAGAACCAAGGTTTCTCTAGGAACGGGGGCGGGGGGGGTCTTTCTAGTTGGCTTTTTCTTGGAGGCCATTCCCATCACACACTTCCCTCTGCGTCAGCGGAGATGCAGGGACCCAGGAGCTGCTCACAGTAAGGGGGGCCACCGGCCAAGTCTTCCTCGCTGGCGTCAGGGGATTGAAAGGCCCTGGCTCCCTGCCCTGCCGCCCGGGGTGGCTCCTGATTCTCTGACCTTCGTCTCGATGCTGAGAGATCACAGCACCTCTGGTCCCTGTTACAGCTCTGATCACTCCCTGCCTTGCAGTCAGAGAGCTGATCTGTCACCGGTCACCGGCACACAGAAGAGTGTCCGGCACAGGGCAGGAAAGTGGGAGAGAGAGGCAGGGAAGGAGGGAGGAAGGGAGGAATTAATGTTGTTTTTCAGAACGTCCGAAGTCAACGCAACCCATTAGAAACCTTTCGAGTCATATTCAATTACAATAATATGCACGTCGGGTCTAATCCCGATATTCTTCTGAGACAGAAAACACACCATATCGATACAGTCCCCTCGCCTCCTGCAATGTCCGGCCGCGGGGGGCTGGCGCTTACCTTCCAGGGGGCAGAAACGGGTCACCTTCTCCGGCATCAGCAGCCCGAGCTTGTGGCGGCAGTAGGTCTCGCCGATCTCCTGGCGGCAGTGCTTGGACTTGGAGCGGGACAGGGCAGAGATGGCCTCCTTGCCCGAGATGTCGCACTTGAGGGGCTGGTCGTACTTGACCTCAGGGGAGCTGCCCCCGCTCTTCCTGGCGTGGGGCTGTCTGGGGGGCTCCTCCCCACGGCTGCTGTTCACCGAGGCTCTGTCGCCGGCAGGCAGCACCTCATTGGTGCCTTTGTCCCCGAGCGAGTGTCTCTTCCCCTTCTCCTGCTCCAGCTTCCTTTTCAAGAGGTCCTTCTGTCGGCTCGGCAGCTTCTTTGCCGACTCGGGCTGGTGCTTCTGCTTTTGGGTCCTGGGTGCAAAGTTGCTGTTGTCCACATTCTCAAAGTCTTTGGGGACCGAGTTCTCATTGTTGCTGTCCGTCCGCACTTTCTCTTTCGGCCGGTGAGAGAAGTAGCCGTCCTGGAGAAGACGGGAAAGAAGCACGGGAGGGAAATGTTACTGAGCCATCGCGCCAAGCAGGTTGGCCCTTGGGGGAGCGGGGCGCCGAGGTTTGGCGGTCTGAGCCCTGCTTTCAGGCCCCGCCTTTGCTACGAGCTTAATTTCAGCTAAGACTGTTCTCTCTGGACGTGTCTCGGCTTCCCTGTCTGGAAACGCGAGACGATCCAATGAGAAACTAGGCTGCCGCAGGCACCAAAGGGCTGTGATTATGATTCTCTACGCTTGTTGTTATTAACTGTACCTCCCTTTCAAGTCAATGTCCTTGACTGTCTCTGCCATTGGATTGTGGACATTATGTTCCAGCTTCCTGTTCAAATTTCAGCAAAGAGTGCCGTGATGGTTTATTTAAGGGCTGGCGATGCCACAATAAAGTTATAAAGGGAGAAAGTATGGGTAGGATATCATATGCATTCCACTGCCTTTAGGACATATTCATAGATCTATGCCCATAAGAGAAATCAGACCGAGCCACAGTCAGTTCTGAGGGAGAGACATCCCTGGATATTCTGAGGGGAACAGACCCTTTACAGATGGTCCTGACAATGAATCCCGGGGGAGACGCCAACTTGTGACACTCTTGTGTTTGAGCTTTGACTTGATGATTACGCCTGGAGCAGAACCGATTAAGTCACCTGGGGAGGGGGAGGTCAAGAGACAGACCACGAGTCATTCTGGAGACGGTGCATGGCGTGGGTCTTTCCAGGAGGCGGGCGTCCCAAATCAGCCTCCCCCATCGTTTCTAAAACATGTAGCTTCTGCTGATTGCCCATTACCAAGGCCTTAACCTGAAAGAGGATCCAGTGTCCCGAGCCTAGCCCTTAAGGGGACGGCCTCTGAAGCCACAGAGAAGGCTCCATAAACCATTGCTACAGAAACACATGGGCCATGAACAGAAATTCTGAGGGATGACTTCCTCGTTAGTTTTCCTAAATGTACCTACAAAGGGCTCCCGAGGAAGAGAATGGCAGGCACAGGACAGCAGAGACAGCGCTGCTGCCTGGGAGAAGCGGACACTTGGCGGGCCAGACCGCACCTGCCACCTGTTTTTGTAAATAAAGTTTTATTGAAACCCGGCTATGCCTATTCATTTATGTATTATGTACGGAAGCTTTCATGCAGCCGCAGCAGAGGCTTCTGGCCTGCAAAGCTGAAAAGATTCCTATTTGGCCCTTGAAGAAAAAGTGTGCAGACCCCAGCTCTCCAGGAGACTGAATTTAGAAGACAGCCCTTCCCCGAGCTTGGTGTAGCTGGCTCTGCCTCCAGTGGTTCAGCCGCGGTCTGGAGAAGAAGCTACATGTGGCTGCCCCCTCCTGGCCTTTGCCCCATCTCCGCTGGCATCAAGCACTGCTATCTCCTATTCGGGAGAGGCCGTTAGGAATGAGAGCTGACACTAAGACCCCTCAAGGCCACTCTGAAAGTCGAATATTGCTATTCTTCTCATTTTATGGGTGAGGGGACTGGCATCAGTTAACTAGCGACTTGCCCAAGGTAACCTGGCTAGTTGGTGGAGGACCTGGGATTCCTACCAGACAAACCACAGAGCTCGTGCTCTGGGCTACCAGTCCCACCGCCCACTTCCGAGAAGCCACAGAGACATTCGGGGACCCATCACCCCGTCACCTTAGGCACTGCAGCCTGCCTCTGTACCTCAAGGTCTGGCTCCCTTCCCCGCCACTCCCATCTGGGATAGGTATGTCACCTGCAAACAGCCATCTTAAAACCCACTGGGTGGCAGGGAATCACAGAGAGAGAGAGAGAGAGAGAGAGAGGGGACAGGAAGTAGGGACCACGAAGCGCCAGGAGCTTGGGGTGGCAGGAGCTGGGAGGCGATGGGGTTGGAAGAAGAAAATAAAGAGATGCCGAGAAGGGAGGGCTGAGTCCGTACGGGGTCGCAGAGCAGCTGCCGGTCAGACACCGGGGCTGTTGTCATATCTTGGTTGGTGACGGGGACCTTCCAGTCTGACACCTGGTTCCGGTGTTCCTGACCTCCCCACACAGACTTTCAAGAAATCCCCTCAGTGAGGTGCCGTGCCTCTGACTTTGAACCCCAAAGATATTCTTCTTTCCCTTCTTTCTGACCAGAAGCCCTTGAAGAACCCCGAGCAGCCTCTCTGGCGCGTTTTCTGAGCACTTGCTACGAGCCAGGCACCACACGCGACGTGACCCCCTCACACTAGCTGTTGTCTAGTGCCCCTTCCGTTCGGCCGAGAGGTAAACCGAGGAGCATTTGGCTCCCCCTTCTCTCTGAGGGTCGAGGGTGGGAGGGGTCTCCCGTTGGCTCATGTTAGCCTAGGTTGGGATGGAGCTGGATATTGGGGGGAAGGGCAGTTAATAAAGCGCTTGGCAAATCTTCCATTTCTCTCCCTTCTAGACACAGGAGACGCCGTGCTTCCTGTCCCCCTGAAAATCAGGCTCCGCTAAGCAACCTGCTGCGGCCGAGACACGTGACCGGAGCCAGGACAATCTGCCACATCCCCCTGTCCCCAAGAGTACCCAGCCGCACCCCCGATGGTGGAGGCCCTGCGTCCCTGAGTGAGGCCAGCGTGGAGCAGAGACTCCGCGGACCCTCCACGGATGGGAACAAACCTGTCGCTTTCTGCCGCTGAGATGTGGGAACTTTATTCACCAGGGCACGGCCCAGATCATCCTGGTTAAAGCAGGGGCCACCCTGATCTGCTTTCTTCCTTCCAGCCGTCCTCAGGTACAGAAACCTTTGTTTGTTTGCTTGTTTGTTTTTTGCCTCTAACAGTCAGAAAATCAGTTTACCGACTCCCACTGTCCGAGAATATGAATTTAAATCCTGTCCCTCAGCCCGCTTTCTGGAAGTTAGCAAGAGGGCAGAGAGGAAGCAGAAACACCTCCGCCCTCGACAGCCACCTGCACCCTTGCTCAGCAGACGCATCCTAAGCATTATTCTTGGGCTGTTCTCTTTCCTCTGTTAACTGAGGGTTGGAATTTGTGCCCCCCCCACAGCAGAATCTCCATAAACCGCTGATGGCCAAATGCTCACATTCGCTGGAGCTTTCTGGCAGAACCTCGGCACAACCAGACATGAGGAACGCACTAGCATCGGAGAATGGCCAGTTCCTCGGGTTAATTTGTAATATCGGGACCAGGCGTCACTAGGAATTCCACTGTGACTCTCGATTTCTACGACCCTAGTCTGCTCAGAGTGGCCCTGCGGCCTCCCGCCGGCCCCAGATGCGACGACTCGGCTGCCTCAGGACGTGGGACGAAGCGAGCGAGCGTAAGAGGGAAGGGAAGTATTTCGCCTTCTGGAAGGAGGGGCTCACAGACGTGAGCCGGAGAGAGGCACCGTCGGGGAGAAGCGGGCGTCGCTCCGAGACCTGAGAACACCTGTCGGTCACGCCGAGTCGCCTTCTGTCGTAGCTGATGAGCTCTCCGCCCCTTCCCCTCTTTTTAAAAAGTTTTACTTCATCGTGGTAAGAGCCCTTAACGCGAGATCGACCCTCGACGCGTTTTTAAATGCTCGGCACAGTATCGCTCTCTCGACGGGCACAGCCTTGTCCAGAAGACGTATCTGGAATGTCCTCACCTTGTATAGTTAAGACTCCTCGTTTCCCCATCCCCCAGCCCCTGGCGACCACCACTCCCCTCTCTGCTTCTGCGAATTTGACTATTTTAGATGCCTCGTCTAAGTGGGATCCGCACTATGTGTCCTCCTGTGACTGGCTGATTTCACTCAGCACAGTGTCCTCAGGATTCCTCCATGTTGTCATGAATGGCAGGATATCCTTCTTTTGAGGGGGAGGCTGAGTGATCCCCGTTGAATGGCTAGAACACCTTTTCTTTATCCCTCCCTCCCTTGATGGACACGCGAGGTCACCTCACCTTCCCTGTAGCTCTTCGCCTATCTGCCAAGGGACAAACAGGTGTCGGCTTTTCTCTCCTTTTCCTGGAGAGCCAAGATCCGGAAATCCAAACCCAGGTTCCTTTCCCTATAAAATCCAACCCTGGGAAGTGATCATCATATCCTCAGCTCCCGGGAACCCTCATGCTCCGGCTGATCACACCCCTCGTGCCCCGAGTCCTCTCCACAAGGACTAAGCAGGCCCTAATGAAGGGAAGGAAACAAAGGCCCAGGGAGATTAAATAATCTGGCCATAGTCACACCGCTAGCAATGAAGTGACTCAAACTCTTCATGCCTCTGCCTCCTCACCTGGACGATGGGGAGGATAATACTTCCCTTCTGGGGGCTCTGGCGAGAGCGAATATATGTAAACCTTGCTGAACGTCCCCACCACCCAATGCAGGAGGACGAATGAGCAGCAAGCCCGGAACTAGGTTCTCTAACGATGAACACTGGGCCTCGACCGTCTCACCCCCGACGGGGCTTTGCCCGGAGGACAGGTGGGTTATTATTTCTTCATGATGATCAACTGGCTGTATCTCCATTATTCTTAACTAGTCCAACGCTCTCACCTTGGGTTGTTTATGCAAACGCAACCCTTTGACTTATTTTATTTTAATGGACTTATCACAATGATTGCGCATTCGAATGTTTGTGTGAGAGCTTCGAAACTCTAATTGCTCGGCTGTCGCCTTGCATCTGAGCTGCTGCTAGCATCCGTTTTTATTCTGAGGAAATAATTAAATGCAATAACGTCCTCCGCTCCCATTCATTCAACCTTGGGCATGTTTAGAGCCAATTTCAATCAGGTAGAAATATGCTAATCACAACATGGCTCCGAGAGGCAGGTTACGTGACCCAGGCTACCGTTTGGCAGGTACCTGGGTCTTTCCCTGGTTCGCTAACGTCCAGACGCCAGGAGGCCTCTGTACTTGCTCGGTCAGTTGAGTCTGTGCCCCTTGGTCCTGTTTTTGAACGGGCGGAGGTGGGTGGCTGTGTTTTCTAAGCGCTCCGCTCATTGATAAACCTTTCCTCGTATTTTTGTGTAGAAAGAACACTGGACAGGAGGGAGAAGGCCTGGGTACTTGTCTTACTTGAGCGACTGTCCAATTTTCTCCTCTGCAAAGTGATGGGTCCTGAGTGTGTGTGACTAGATGTCCTCTGAATCAGTCACCAATGGAAATGATCGTCTAACGAAGTGCTGCCATTTCGGCTCATTGAGAAATAATCTGATGCACTTTAAGATATCGGAGACAAGGGATAGATGGGCGCCCCCGAGGGCCTCTGGTGTCTCCCTGCCTCATCCTTTCATCATTCTCTGCCGCCGCTCCTGGATCTGGCACAGACCGTTTCAGTTCCCTGTGCCTCAATGTCCTCATCCGTCACCGAGGTCTGAGGCTGGCCCCCCCGACGCAGGCACTGAGAGAGTCTGCGAAGCACAGGACAGTGTCTGACACGGACGCGGTGTTTGGGAAATGCGTGTCTCTCGGGAAGCCCCCGTGTCGTACAGCGCCCTCAACGTCCCGAGCTCTGTCCCAAGCCCCCGCACGTCCTCCTTCATTTAACCCCACTGATGACCCTGCAAAGGACACACTGTGCTTTCTTCCCCACTTTGCGCAGGCGTGTGCTGAGGTTCAGGGGAGTGGCATGTCTAACTCTAGATCTCGGAAGTGGAGGAGGCAGGATTTGAACCCAGGCCGCCGGGGTCCGGCGGCCACGCCTGCCAACGCCTCGCCACCTCTCGGCAGCTGTCAGGAGTAGGGACGGTGCCCCACGGACACCCCGGCCAGCCGCGCTGCTCGGACGTGAGGTCACTCATCCCACCCTTGCTCATCGCGACCAGCTTACGGCGTCCTTCCGTGTCGCGTGGACGCACAGCCAGCTGAGTGGCCGTCTCCTGTTGAACTCAGTGTCCCAGGCTTCGTTCCAATCACCAAGGTGACCAAGACCATAGGGAAGGGCACTGGGGGCAAAGCCCGCACCTGCTCCCCCAAGGACCTCCGTGCCAGGGTGGGTGAATGGTGGAGGTGCAGTGTGCATGGCTGCGCCCAATTAGGATGTGCAATTACCCAGGCTGCCAATGCAAACAGACCGAACGGAGGAACGGAGCCCCCGTGGCTGGCTCGTTCGCATGCACGACACGCGGCTGGGCTAGCCAGCGCTCAGAGAGAGAGCCACGGCTGCGCTGGGCACAGGCCGGCCCTGCCTCCATAGAACCCCGAGCAACGAGCCCGGTGCAATTTAGCACATTTATTTATGCGGACGTGAAGCATGGCACGGGGTGTGGAAGGCAGAAGGACAGAGCTGGCCTGGAAGCCAGCCTCCTCCGGCCCCTACCCCCGAGAGGAAGGCAGGAAGCGTCACTTCTCGGGGCGCCCGTTTTCTCGTTTACGAAGAAAGGGGTAAAGGGGACGCACACAGCCAAGACGTTGGAGCAGGTGAAATAACACGATGCATCTTTAATTCTAGTTCACAAGAGAGCACTTCGCCCGGTGCCTGGCGATGCTTGGCGCTCAAGAGACGCTCTCTGCGGGCGTCTGCGTCTGGTCCCCTGACGGGCAGACTCCTGTCTTTCGGAAAGACAGGCGGGTGAGGCGCGGTGCGGTCGAGTCTGGCCTCTGCCGCTTCGCAAACGGCCCGGGCACAGAGCCTGACTTTGTGAGCCTCAGTTTACCTCTCTATAAGACGGGCGTTATAACCAGACCCTGCGTGGGGAAGCTTTTAAAAGAGTTACTGCATGTAGAGCACTTAGCGTAGTGCCCAGAACTGAGAGAATGTTAGCTGGGACTTGTTCACGTAGAATTCATGCTTGAGACAGCGAGCTCGTGTGGTGCTTCTCAAAGCGTGGTCGGGGGACCCCTGTCGGGGGGCCTTCAGGGTCAAACTATTTTTCATCATAATATGAAGACGTTATTATCCGTTTCTCTCTCATTCTCTGACGAGCGCACAGTGGAGTTTTCCAGAGGCTGCGTGACGTGCGAAATGGCAACAGATTGACAGCAGAAGCAATTGGGAGAACCCAGCGGTCTTGTGTTAAGCCAGATATCGCAAAGATTTGCAAACATGCAAAGCGGTGCCTCTCTTTTGTTGTAAAAAATCATATTTCCATTAAAAATCTTCACGTATGTAGCTATGTTATTATTGTTATTTTAAGTAAGTTAATAAACGCTTTACGGTGACTCAGTTTCAATTTCAATACATAGAAATAATTGATAGGTATAAGCTACGGGAACAAAATCTCTTTGGGGGGAGGTCTGTGATAACGTCTGAAAGGATAAGGGGCCCCCCGAGACCAATTAAGTTTGAGAACTGTTGACATAATACATACTCGTAATCCTAATATCTACTTATTAAGGAAAAAAGTTTAAGACCCTTTCGGGTTGGGTGTTTCTCTCTATGCCAAGCCTGTGGATTTATATTTTACTGGTGCACACAATGAAGACACACAGGATAGAATCTAGGTCAAGTGGACCTAGGGTGCTGATAAACACTTTTATAGAGAGAGAGGCAGCAGGAACCTAGAGCCCCTGACGTCCTGAACCAGCCTGCAGAGAGTGACTTGCTGATGAAGATGTGCCCTTTGTTCGAACTCCACCCAGGCCCCTCCGAGCCCCTTCTCAACCACGCCTCAACCTTGGCCTCTAAAGACGAGCAAGCACTAACATCGTTTCTGACAGCTCAAGGCCACAGCCCTAGGATGACTCCAGCCTCCCCTTGTACCTCCTGCACGAGAAAACTCAAGGCTGCCCAAAGAATTCAGTTTGTTTCAGCCAAACCCTAAGTTAGGGATCCTGCGTCCCAGCCTCCCACAGGGAGGGGAGGTGCCTAACATGGCTAAGTGCAACTTAGCAAACCCAGATGGCTCTGACACTGCAGACTCCTCTTCCTGCTTTTCGTCCTGTTCCCTTACCTGGCTCCGTGGAGCCGCCGCCTACACCCCTTCAATTCCTTCAGGCTCCCTTTGCAAAGCGCAGTCACCTCTGTGCAAACCGTAGTGGAGTCCAGTCGATGCTGGGCTCTTCCCTGTCGCGACAGTATTTTACTAATTAAAATCTGTCCTTAACGGTGTTGTTTATCTCTGCCCAAAGCCGCGTGGCCTGGACCTCAGCCCCTAAATGCCACATCCTGGGGGCATAAGCATGGGAGTCCCGTGGAAGTGCGCTTGGAGCCCAACGCAGGCCTTGACCCGTGTGCTCCTCCCAGCCCACCGGGCGGAGGTGACAGTGCCAGTCACAAGGAACAACTAAGTCATCTCGCTTCAATAGCAAAGCCTTCTGGATGCCTCTAAGACAGAGTTTCTCAACTACGACACTACTGACATCTTGGGCCGGCTAACACGATCGTGGAGGCCGTCCTGTGCATCGTAGGGTGTTTAGCAGCATCTGTGACCGCTACCTGTTAGATATAACACTCCTGCGACAATCGAAAATGTCTTTAGACATAGCTAAATGTTCCCCGGGTGGCAAACATCACCCTTGGTTGAGAACCATGGCTCTAGAGGCAAGTGAGTCTGGGCAGACTTGGTTGTTCAAAGCCTGTTCCCACCCAGAAACCGCAGCCCCTGGGGACCAGCCAAAGCAGTCAGAACAGGAAGGCTGAGCTGGGGAGGAAGGAGGTGGCCGGGGGAGGGGAGGTAACTGCACGGGGAAAACGGGAGGATGGTTGGGGCCCCCAGCTGAAAAAGGGGTGACCCAGAGATGGGGAGGAGCTTTCATTCGGGCAGGGAAGAGCCCCCGAGCTAGCCTCAGCTCCTTAGCTTAAACCAGAGATCACGATGGGGCCCAACGGTCCCATCATGGGCACAGATATTTGGTTTGCTCTATAGAGTGTTTTCGTTTGCTTGGTTTTTAGTCCCAGACAACACTTCAAAATCTGGAGATTTTTATCTAAAAATCAAGATTGCTGCCCCCTCTTGAAACATCAGGGGGACCATGTGTGACGGTTGTCTGGGGCTGAGCAGTGGCCCTGTGGTGTCGAGAGGGCCGTCTGCTCCGCGGGAGGTCACAGCTCCCTTCCGGCCTGGCCCGTGTCCCCTGACCCACCCGCACACCGGGAGCCTGGGAGTTGTGAGCATGAAGGAAGCTAAGGACCCAGGATCTTTAGCCTCGAAGGCCTCAGAACCCTGAGCAAATCCTTCAAGTCTCGGGCTTTGAGGAAAGTGGGACCACCCCACACGGCACATTCTGAAAGCGTGTGGTGGCATTTCTGGTTGCCATGATGACTGGGGGACACTCTTGGCAGCTATTAAGTAGGGGACACCAGATCCTTAGCAATGCATATGGGAACACCCGTTGCTGAGCAGCGAGGGACTGTCCTGCACCCCACAGGACCTCTGAAGGTCCCTAAGATGTCACATGGGTGAACGTTTAATTATCGCGGCTAGGAGCCTAACGCAAATGACACAGAGAAGTTCTGGAATGATTTCGGTGTAGCTGAATTTTCTAGGAGTGTCACTATCATTTAATGCAAGGGGAGATTTTACATCATTCAGAGTTTTACCACGATTTCAGAAAATGGCATCATCGACATCTGCACAAGCTGTGGTTTTAAGTTGCCAATAAACACACCTGTTATCCACCTGCTCTGTAACCACTGAACTCCTGTGATTCGACATAGCTGACCTCCCATGTGCCTTCTGGCCCTGGCTATTCCAACTGCGGTCCACCGTTATCCACTGGGACTTTGTTAGAAATGCAGGGTCTCAGGCGCCCGCTGGACCAACTGAGTCAGAATCTGCATTTTAACGAGATCTCCAGGTGACTCGCCTGCACATTAAGGTCTGGGAAGTGCTGACCTAGTGTTGTGGCGTCTGATCATTTAAAGAATGCAATCTACATTACTTTTATTACAAATTACTTTCCTATATCATTATTAGGGCAGCGTACTGACCTGTTTCAGAGTTGCGAGTGGAGTAGGTGATAATAAGTATAGATTTCATTTCCGGATAGATAAAAGGAGTATTTTTAGAGATTCGTTGCATTAAGAAGGGGCTGCGTCTGGTAGGGCTGAGAAGTGCCGGTTGCTTCATTCTATAAGCTTTAATTGGGTGCCTACTCCCTGCCAGGCAGGGCAGGGGCTGAGGACAGGAAGGTGAATTAGGACAGGGTTCCTGCTATCGGTAGAGATCAGACATAGGAGAGGGAGGAGGGTCACGTGTACGTAAATTTCAGTGACGGACCAGCAGCGAAAAGCGGGCTGTGGCGATGGACCTGTGCCAGGGGTTTCTTCGAGCATTGGAAGCCGGTTGGGGGTTCAGGGAAAGTAGGGGAGGCTTTCACAGGGAAAGCAGTTCTCCCGCCCCATCTTGAGAAGGAAGAGTACGTGTATGAGGCAGACAAGAGCCAAAGGAAGGAGAGACCAGCAAAACTCAAACTGAGTAATAACAACCAACGTAGCTAACACTTGTCGAACAGTTCTTCTAAGAACAGTGCCAAACACTTGATAAAGATCATCTTTAAAAATCCCAGAACAAAGCATTGATCGATGGAGGAAGCGTTTTCCCCATGGTTATGTATATCAAATCTTCACATGCTACGCTTTAATACATTTCAGTTTCATTTGTCAATTATACCTCCATAAAGCCGGAGGAAAATCCAGGGACAACTCTACTGAGTAGGTGCTATTACGATCCGCATTTTACAGACGAAACTATGGAGGCGCAGAGAGGTTAAGTAGCATGCCCAGAATCACACAGCATGGCTACAAAACTGGCATGCTCCTCGCACGGGCTGTTAACAACTGTTATCAATAAGTCAGCCAACGACAAGGGCTGGCGAGGATGTGGAGAAAAGGGAACCCTCGTGCACTGTTGGCGGGACTGCAAATTGGTGTAGCCACCGTGGAAAACAGTCTGGAGAGGTCCCGAAAAATTAAAAGTAGAACTACCCTAGGACCCAGCGATTCCACTGCTGGGTGTTTATCTGAAGCAATCCAAAACATTAATTCGAAAAGATACATGCACCCCCATGTTCATTGCAGCCTTAGTTATAATAGTCAAGATACGGAAGCAGCCTACGTGCCCATCAAGAGACAACTGGATGAAGAAGAGGCGGTATATGCATATACAGTGGAATCTTACTCGGCCACGAAAAGAATGAACTCTTATCGTTTGTGACAACATGGACGGACCCAGAGGGCATTATGCGGAGTGAAATAAGTCAGACAGAGAGAGACAAATACCGTGCGATTTCACTTACCTGTGGAATCTAGAAAAGAAGAATAATACATGAACAAAACAGAAACAAATTCGTGGATGTAGAAAGGAAACGGATGGTTGCCAGATGGGAGGAAGGTTGGGGGCTGGGTGCAAAAGGGGAAGGATGAAAGCGCACACCGGTGGTTACAAAAGTGGGGGATCTGCGAATCACAACCAAAGCAAAGAGTCGACAGGAGGGTAACGCTGCACGGCGGTGTCAGACTTGTGAGGCCGACGGTTTCACTGTCAGGCGTATGAATGTCTAAGCGCCGTGCTGCGTGCCTGAAATCAACGTAATATCGTATGTCGACTCTAACTGAAAAATAAATTAAAAAAAAAACAAACCAAACCCTGCTAGCCTTTGCGGGGCGCCCCCATGTGTTTACAAAATAGCCCATCGCGAGCGACCGCGCCTCCGGTGAAGACCCTGGAACAAGGTGATCGCTCGCTCGCTGTGCTTGGCCGGTCTTCGAGGAGGAGGGGTCAGCAGGTACCAGGCTGGCTGCTCACACGGCTTGGGTCCTTGGAGGAAAGTCGTCTCGCCTCGCTGCCTCTGTCTCTGTTCCTCGAGACTAACCCCAGCTCTGTACCCTCCGAACCCCGACGCGCCCTTTGTCGTGGATTTATTCTTCCTACACATCTTCATGGCTTCGCTCGCCTCGGCTCTCTAGGAGCTGTCCTTGTTGGGGCCGTCACCTCCTTCACATTCTCCCGTCCAGGTCCTCTGGGAAAGGGACACTTACGGAGACAAATGGGCCTCCTGCGGATGGAGGAGATCCAGCCGTCCAACTCATCCTTCGCATCTGCTACGTACCCGCCCCCGGCCCCCCGCACGCCCTGCCACAAGTGAGTCATGAATGACACACTCGTAAGCTCATGACTGCAGAGTCTCTGAAGAAATGTCCATGCTCATGGAGCCGGCGATACGAATAAGGTAAGATGCCTGTAAATAAATAACTATATACGCGTGTATACACACACACACTCACACACGCAATTAATTTGTATCATCTATCTGGAAGCTTGAGCCATTTGGGCTGGGAAGAGAGAGAAAGGAGAAGGCGGCTTATATTTCCATCTATGTGACTTCAGAGCTGAGCCTCCCGGCAGCTGCCAATAAATTATTTTTACTATGCAGAGGTACAAATGAATATGCTGCTGTCGTCCCCTAAATCTCCTTTACGAGCATGCGTTCGCCTTGGCCCACCCTACCAGGGACGGGGGCTTCCAAGCGAGTTTTCACTGGCCCAGCTCCCCAGGAGGCTGCCGTTTCGTGGGCCTACTCTTTGCAAAAGCAGGCGCCCCGTTGGCACTTCCTGTTTACGTGTGAACTTGGCACGCCACGGAGAACGGCCACCTCTGTCGGAGGGCCACGGGATTAAAGTGACGGCCGCGCCCATGCCTGAGGCGTTGGAAAGTGATTTATGCATCCTGGACTGAGGGCTGCTGCTGTTGATGTGCTGTTCTTGGTCACACAGTTCATTAGACCTTGACGTTCTCTATGAGGCTTCAGGGTGGGCAAAGCAAAACCCCATCACAGCCGATGTTTGCGTGCACTGCCATTGCCCGAGAGAAAAGTTCTGGACACTCCCTGAGGATGGAATGTGTCCAATGTCTGTTTCTGAAGCCGTGCTGAGCAAGGAGGAGGCAATGGGCAATCACGGGGGGCTGTGACTGCAAGCTCCGGAGTTGCTCTTCTGGATTTGAAACCTGGCCCCGCCACCTGCTACCTGTGTGACCTTGGGAAAGTTAGTTAACCTCGCCGAGCCTTGGTTCCTGCCTATGTAAAATGGATATAATACCATCGAAACCTCACGGGGTTGATGAGAAGATATGTTGACATAACCAGGGCAAAAAAAAAGACGATTCACAGCACAGAGTGAAGCAATCGGAGAAGGTAGCTGTCTGTTATCGACATTATTTCATACAGACGTCCACAGTAACCTTTCACGCGCTCATCCGCGTACGTTTACTGAGCGCCAAGTGTGGGCCAGCCACTGTCTTAGGAAGCAGGGTATGTCTACGAATAAGACAGGCAGGTGCCTGTTCTTGGGGACCTCACATTTTAGTCCAATGAGATAAACAACCAACCAACAACAACTCAATGAAAAGATAGCATGGAATGTGATGCTGAGCATCTATCCGTAAAATGTTTTTATCCGCCCATTTTAAAGATGAGGGAACCGAGGCTCGAGGGGTTATCTAAGCAGGTGAGAGGCCAGCCTGTCACCCTCTTGGGTGACAGGTGAAAGGGTGGCTTCTGCCTCTTCTTGCCCCTCCTCTTCCGGAGAGTGACACTCCTCCCCAAGAACACGTGCCACCCAGACGATTTGCGCCCAGTTCCTTATTCGAGGGGCCGGGCAGTGGAGCCTCTCCTGGACCACCTGCCACACCCTGACTCCTCGCGCCTGGCTGGACGCAGACAAAGGACTTCCTTTATCCTCAAACGACCCATGAAACGAACCGAGCAGAAGGTGGTTCTGGGAGACTGTTCGGGCCACTGGATGCTCTCATCGTGATCTTCACGGCGTTCGAGCCGTCAGTCGTACGCAGGCTCTGGATACAGGCTGCTTCCTCTCGGGATGGGACACAGTCTCTGAGGTCTCTGAGTCCCTCAGCTTCTGGGGGCTGGCTCTCCGGGGTCTCATCAGGTCTCTTGGATGCCTCCACTGCCCCAGGGCGTGTTACTTTTTTTTCCCTTAAGGCGGTATTTCCATTAAGAGTTTCACCGAAGACAAGTCGAGACAGCAAGATGGGGCCTCCCACGCTGACCGCTAACTACGGGCCACGTGCTGAAGTCACCGCGGGCTTCCCCGGCAAGGCAGGCCCTGCCTGCTTTCCCAGCTCCGGTGGCTCTGCGTGCCCGCTTCATCCTAGCCCGTCAGGAACCAGTGACATTGACCTTCTCATTTATTTTTGACTCAGGCAATGCTCTTATCCCTACTTGGCATAGGAGTAAACTGAGGCTCAGAGAGGAAGTTCCATGACTCGCCCAGTAGGGACAAGGAAGGGGCAAGGCCGGAGTGAAACCCAGGTCTGTCTGATTGCAAAGCTTGTGTGCTGACCTCCCCAGCCTCATCGCTCAGAAGTGCCTGAACTTGAAGTGGGGACCGAGGCCGACTGAATTTGCCCTTCATGGCTGGACCTCAGGCAGAGAATAGATATTCAGCTGCTGTGCTCACACGCCCGAAGCCGAGACCAGGAGAATCCTCGCTGATGCCAGGTGCTCGGGATTCTATGACAGGGTCCCTCCGTCCCTAACGCACCCTTCGTCCCTGTTGCTAGGGCAAACATTTTATGTCATTTTCCTATTGAATCCTCCTAACGGCCCTGCAAAGAGGCAGCATCACCCAGTGGCCAGGGGCCTGGGCGCTACCTGGACTCCGTGACACTTAAAAGCTGTGGGGCCTTGGGCGGGTTTCCCAGCCATAACCAGTGCATAGAACCGGCATGAAGATGATGTAAGTCGTTGCTGAGGAAGCACTTGGGGCAGTGCCTAGAACACGAAGCACAGCTGTTACCAACCTTCCTATCGGTCGTGCGAAACTCTTTTTGACAGATGAGTAAACAACAGAGGCTCAGAGAGGTAAATACACTTGCTCGAGGCCACAGATCAGGGATCGGAACACCGCGCCTGACTGCAGAGCCCAAGCACACACCCACGCCCCAACCCGAACAGCGCCTTCAAGCCACAGGCTGGCAACGGGCTGCCCTTGTCAGGGGTGAAACACCCAGCAAAAGGGCTGGCGGTTTCTCTGCGGGCATCATCAGCAAGCCTGCAGGTTCACTGTGCGGAGCACGGGCCGAGGGCGTCAGCTTCTACACAGTGTCTGGCTTCACCCATCTCTGGGCCATTAATGGTTCCAGTAGGATGGCCAAAGAAGATCACGAGGGTCAGGCTGGACCTCCCCGTCCTCCCCCTTTCTATATGAATTATTCCTTGTAGCCAAGGCTCAATGTGCATGTGAGCAATTACTGGGCAAGGGGACCCTGCAAGTCCTGGAAAAAGTCGGGTGGCTGTGCCTTTCCTGGAGTCGGCCTCTCTCCACCTGCGGATCTCTGTCACATGTCTGCCCGCTCTCTGCCCATCTCCTGCCTCTGTCTCACCCGTGTCCGGCATCATTCTGCCACCAAAAGGCTGCCCGAGGCCTGGGACTTTGGAAAAGTTGTTAAATCTCCGAAGAATTGAGATGGTGAACTTGAGCGTTTTAAAAACTGTTTTCCAAAAGGGAATCTAAATATTTCCTAATACGAATGTTGATCAAACACAGAAGCCTCTAATGTAATTTTCACTTACGAAATATTTCAAAACGTACTGAGGGTACAGAAAAATAATATCGCCCCAATTTTGTACCGATTTTTCCATGCTTCCTTCAGTTCTTTAAAGGCAATAAAACTATACAGATAGAGTTGAAGCATCTCTTATCACCGAACCCCCATTTCTCAGAGGTCACGTCTATCCTTTATATCTATGTATTTATAGCTTTAAGAAATATGTATATGTCCACATCCGATAGTATTGTTTGACATGCTTAGAAGTTTCGCTAAATGGCATCACGCTATTAATATTCCCTTTGCTATTTGCCCGTTTCATTCAATATTTCGTTAGCATTTCCAGCCCCCGCCTTCTCCCCTCAGGTGACATGTCCATCGGCTGTCACCTTCGCTCGCCCGCTGGAATCACCTGGAAACTTTAAAAAAAGTGCCGATGCCCAGGTGGCAACCCTAGAGATGCCGATGGAAGTCGTTCTGGGCTGAGGCCTGGGAACGGAGATTTTTCAAAGCTCCCCAGGTGATCCTCACCTGTGTCGCCAGAGGTGCCATCACCCCTGGACTCAGTGCTCTCAGAGCCTTAGTTCCTGCTGCGAGTCTGCCCGGACGCCGCCCGCTGTGGCCTGCCCGCAATGCCCAGTGGGACTGGGGACGGGGAGTGTGACGGGCGGCAGGCACGGGGGCTGCAGCCTCTAAGGTTGCACCCCCGGCGGTGACTCTGCTCAGCTCTCCCTGGCCTGCTTCAAACTGGGCACGTTGGACTAGGGCAGAACTTCCAGCACTTTCCCCAGGTACTCGGTCATTTTAGTTGCCAACCGTGGAAACGTATCCGCTTACGTAGTGAAAAGTCGACGTCTGCGGTCCCTAGAGCCTGGACACAGGGAACGGGAAGGACGTCATTGCGTCCTGGCTTGGTCAGGCCGCCCGCCTGAGGCCGTGAGCCCCGGGCGCGCTCTTTGTCATCCAGGGAGATCGATATCAAAGTGTCAGGTATTAAAGACAGACTATTACAGAGGCATGAAAAGGGGTGATGCACAGGTATCTAACGTCCACGGAGCACCTGAAAATCATCTTGGGTGCCACAGGGGCCCACTAACCCTCTTGGAAAACAGGGGACACGTTTGTCCCTCCAGTTCCTAATCACATGGATGCTCTAGGCTTCTACTGGTCTATGGGTCGTACCCGAGGTTACAGAGCCCGCCTCCCAGGCTCCCAGTACGCGCACGGGGCAGGGGACCCAGGAGTGGCTATGCTCGCTCCTCCTCCCGGTCAGGCCGGCGTCATGCCCAGAGCTCTCTGTGTGGCCTCTCCTGCCTCCCAGTGCGGCTGCCACCAACGTGCAGCAGGTACCACAGACCAGGAGCTGTCCTGAGACCTTGCGGGGACCACCTCATTTAAGCCTCACGGCGGCCCTGGGTGGCACACGCTGTCAGCGTTCCCACTTTCTGGATGAGGAAACTGAGGCACGAGAAGGTTAAAAACCGACTGGCTTAGGACCTTCACGCGGCCTCCCAACCCCGCAGCTGGTAAGTAGCATTTGGCTACGGCACTGCAGCCCCCTCTGCAATGATCGGGGGCCGCCAGCTGTTCTGTCCTGATCCCTCCACAGATGTGGCTGCCTCGGGGAGCGAGGCGGGAGAAAAGAGGAAAAAACGTTTTTAGAAATTATTCCCGACGGGCGACCAGAGACGAAAATAACAACGTTTGGTTTGTCTTGCTCGCTGGAGGCAAACTCGGCTCGGGTGGGAGGGAGAAGCTCTGCTTAAACGCCCCAAGCCGGCCCGGTTCCGTGGGGGCACCGTCCCCCATACCCCACCGCAGCGGGAGCCCCCGGCTTGGCATTCTGTAGGAGGGCGGTGGGGGCGGAGGGGCTGGGTCTTTACGAGTGTAAATGTGGAAGGGGGGCTGGAAGGCCTTGCCGTATGTGATGTCCAACGAGCCATGTTAAAGATGAGGAGTAAGTAAGTCTGTCGAAAACGGGACGAGCAACACAGGCCAGGTGTGTGTGTGTGTGTGTGTGTGTCGCGCGCTTTGGGGGGGTAGGTATGAATATTCTTATCGAAAGCAAGAACGGGTATTTACTGTGCACTTCCTCTATGCCACTGTTGCAAGGGACTTGCCTGCATCCTATCACCTCGCCTTCGTGATGATGCTTAGGTGTGGTGACCACCATTCAACAAACAAGGACACCGAGGCACAGAAATGATAAATCACCTGCCTAAGGCCACGTAGCTAGCAAGGGGCTGACCGGGAGTATGAGTTTCTGGGCTCAGTGCCGCCAAACTTCGTGCGTTTTATGCATTTTCTCATCTTTCCAGAACTCCTAGGGAGTGCCCAGGCCTTTGTGGGTGGGTCGGAACGGACGGGCACGTCCTGCCCTTGCTTGGAAGGAAGGAGGAGGAGCTGGTCCTGGAAAACTGACAGGCTGGCGCGTCTGGAGGCAGAGCCAAGCCAGCGCGAGCAGATGGAGCCCGGGCGGCAGATGTTAATGCAGTGTGCTTTTTCCATATGCTTTTCTGTTTAGCTGTAATAAGTGAATTGTTCTTTAATATCTGTCAGGAGCTTCAACTCTGAAGGCCGGTGGCAGCCACAGCCACACAGAAAGATGCACGGGGAGCTGGCTGGGCCAGCCCTTCAAATCCCAGAAGGGAGGACAGTGTCAAGACAGACGCCAAGTACGGTGTGGTCCGGGGCACACGTGCATGCAGGCGCACACACGCGTGTGCACGTGCGCACACACACACACGCATGCACGCATCTGCACACACTCTCCCGGCTTGCCCTGACAGCCAGATTCTCGCTTGACGTTCTCGAGCCTTTGAAAGCCCGTCAGTGACCTTCCTGCTGCCAGAGAGCATTGAGTGGAGTTTCAGGTTTTGCCTTAGGAAAAGGAAAAAAATAAAGCTCCAATTTGGAACCAAATATATGGCTCAAACCGCTTAGGTACTTAGTTCCCACAAAGCACCGCAGCTCATCTTCTTGGTGAAGGCCCCCGTATTCCTTCCTGCGTCTGGGGCGGGACACCCCATCGCCACCATCACGCAGGGGCGGGGTTTGATGGTGGTGTCTGCAGACAGTATTGTCCCATCGAAATTTCTATTTGACGACCGCTAACTCTGACTCTCAGCTAGCGTCTCAGCAACTTCCCAGTGCTTTCAGGACCCAGCTGTGACTCTGTTGACAGTGCTAAGACCCCCACATGTCCTTAAAGAAGGGACACAGAGGGACGGGACCCTCGTCTTCAACGCAGAGCAGGACTTAAGGCCTGAACCGGATCTCGGCGTTACCCCTCCCGAGCTGGCTGACCTGGACAAGTTACTTCTAGCATCTCCAAGCCTCGGTTCGCTCCTCTGTAAAATGGGAGGAGATGGCCCCTACCTTGCAATAGGCGTGTGACGATCAAGTGACCAAATGAAGTAAAGGGCTTAGCGGCATAGCGACAGGCACACAGCATGCACTCAAAGAGTGGAAGCTATTGTTTATTATTGTTACTACTATTCTACCTATTGTTACTACTGCTTCATTCATTCATTCATTCATTCATTCATTCATTCATTCATTCATCCATCCATCCCACCAGTATTTGAGCACCTCCTAGGCAGTGTTCGCTGTTCTAGCTATCAACTGGTGAACTCGGTCGATGCGTGGAACTTGATATTCTACAGGCAGAGAGCCAACGAGCTACAGGCAGTTGTCAAATATGACATGAGATGGGCTGAGTCCTTTCAGGAAAGACAAAGCAGCAGAGAGGTAGGGGATGACATTTCAGATTGGGGTCAGGGGAGACCTGTCTGAGGAGGTGACGCTTGGGCTGTGGGCTGATGACAAGAAGGAGCCGATACCAGACCCCAGAGGCGCCAGGCAGTGGGGATGGTAAAGGCCAAGTTCCCATGGCAGAAATGAGGTGGCAGGCAGAGGCCGGTGGGGTTATGGCAGTGACACCGGGTCCCCGTGGGACAGCAGGGGAAGGCAGGGGTCTGATGGGGCTGGGCCTTGCTGTCCATGGTGAGGGGAAGAGTCCGGATCTTATTCTTAGGTTCTGGGAAGTCACTGGAGGCTTCTTAACCATGCCATGATCTGACTTATGTTCCAGAACGTTCCCTCTGCCTGGTACCAGGAGGGCCACCGGCTCACCACGCACGGACTTGGGCCGAGAAGGGGGAGCCGACCCTCGCCGGGGCCATGATGGTTGGGATGCTGCTCCTCCCTGTCTCTCGCTCGGGTGTGGCCGGGAGAGGCTGAGGCCTGGTGTAAGTGACACAGGCAGTGACGGGAACTCGGTCACCTTCTCTGGCTGCAAGCTGGGGTGCGCATAACCACCCAGGACCCCACTGTGGCCTCAGGCCCGTCAAGGGGAGACACCATAACTCTAATGGACCTGAAGCATCTCTGTGCCTGTGCAGGAGGGGCTGCCTCGGACCTGCCTGCAGGCGCTCCCCAGCAGCATCCTTCTGGTGACTCGGGGGCAGAATTTGAGACTTTGGTGTTTTCTGCCAGATCCGGAGCTCTGACTCTGCCTGACCTGGGGGGGCCCCAGGCCCAGGATGGTTCAGAGTGGGCACCGCATCCACGAGCAGCCACAGCATCAGAGCCGAGACCCAGTATTTAGGTCCGGCTGCCAATTTCGCCCTAATGGCTGGGAGTTCCGCTTTCTGCCGGGGCCCCGGCCAGGGATGATGCTCCCCCACGCACTGGCATTGGGATGAGCGCTGCTCTCTGTCCCCTCTGCGCTACAGCCCTGCCTCATCAGACACGCTCTTTCCCTCCACCCCTGCAGACCTATGCTCTCACCTCCGCTGCAGAATATGCAGAACGCATTCGGTTACCCATCAGCCTGGGTGTAGCCTCCACCCAAATATGCCCTTCTGAGGGGTAGAACTTAGGTTTATAACCCCACGGGCCCAGCCCCAGACCTGTGCGTGTGCATGTGTGTGTGTGTATGTGTGTGTGCGTGCGTGCACGTGTGTGTGTGAGTGATGCCACAGCAATAACACCAGCGGCGGCTGACGTATGGCACCGAGCATGTGTGCCTCACCACGTGTGCTGAATGCTTGACCTGTGTTACCTCCCTCAAGCGCCACAATACTCCTGTGACATATGATCTATTATTATTACTCTCATTTGACAGGGGAAGAAGCTGAGGCTTAAAATAGCAAAGAAACTTGCCCGAGGTCACGCAGCTAGTAATCGGTAGGACTGGGGATTTGAACCAGGCTCGTTTAGGCCCGTAAGTCAAGGCCCTTTAGCACCCGAATGAATGGACGGAGGGAGAGTGGGTTACAGGTGGGCAGTCATGGTGGGAGGGTAGGGAGGTCCTGGCTAGGTCATCAGGGAAGAGGGCCACAGATGGAAAGTTAGAGGAAACTCATCGTCACAGAGTCTCCTCAGGGTCTTGGTCAAACGGCGGGAACACCTGTCACCTTGCCAACGTGCATACTGCTCTGCCTTGTCATCCCAAAGCACCTGCCCTCAAGGGTCTGCAGGTGCTTCTTTACCCGCGTGGGTCCTCGGTCATCACGACACTAAAACTGGCTTGTGTAGCTAATATTTATGAGCTAAATATGAGCACCTTACGTGCGCTAACTCATTTAACCCTCAAAATGACCCCACGGGTAGGTATTTTATTATTATTACTATTATTATTATTATTATTATTATTATCATCCAATTTTAAAGATAAATAAATGGAGGCAGAAATCGTTTAAATCACTCGCCCAAAGTTTCACAGCTAGCAAGTGGCAGAGCAGGATTTGAACGCATGTCATCTGTCCTCTGAACCATCAGGCATCACCATTATTTATTGATCCTTCACACTTCACTAAGCATCTTATAAACATCTTACATCCTATACGAGCTTATGATATTGCTGCCGTTTTCATCTCTATTTTATAGATGAAGACACTGAGGGTCAGAGAGGTCAAACTCTCCCAATGCCACCTAGCCCAGGCCCCTGCTCGCTCATGCTGCAGCTCTGTGAGAATGACAAACGCACTCCCCTTACTCTGGGCAATTCCAGCCCTGAGTCTCGGCACATGTCTTGATGGTTACAGTCAGGTTGAACTTCAGCTCCTACTTGCTCCCTTGTGCAGTGTACACCCTGCACAACTGTACGTAGAAGCAGCACATCCAGCTAATAAATGGCAGAACTGAGATTCCAACCTGGGAATGGCTTTTAAGCACTACAGATGCTCCATCGCCCAATCGCAGACATCACTCCCATCTTTTCAAACCCGGTTCTAGATCCAGCCCCGCCTCAGGCTGCTCAGAAAATGTCCAGTCCAGTATCCTTGAGTGGGCAAAAGCTGGGTCAGGGTGTGCTGGCCAGGATGGAGCTTTCCAGAACAGACTTCATCCATGCCCAGGGGCTGTCAAACACTTCTTCACAAGTGTCTGGGCTCGTGGAAGGCAACTCCCCACTGTGGGATCATTGTCAGATTCCTGCAGCACGTACGTGTGTGGCTCTACCTCCCCTCCCACTCAGGGGGCCCGCTCCGCACAGTGATTCCTCCTGATCTGCACTGTCTGGCTGCGATTAGTCATTCTGAGGAACTCTGCTTGTGGCTTCTCCAGCCAAGAGCTTGCTGCCAGGGAGCGCTCCAGGCCTCTAGACTCTGTGCAGATGTCACTTTGCATGAAGGGCCCACTGTGTTGGGCTCCCAGAGAGAGAGGACGAGGAAACTCTGCAAAATATCCCCCGAGAGAGAGGTCAAATGAGGAAGGAGTGGAAGAGAGGGAGAGAGAGAAAGACAGAGAGGGAGGAGGGGAAGAGGAGGGAAGAGGGAGGGAGAGAGACCGAGCATCTGAAGAAGGAAGACAGAGACACCCACCCAAGACTGTCTGGAATGGAGACGCAGATTCTTCTGACCGGCGGCGGACATAGTAACAAAAAGACTTGCCATCTATCGATCACTTAGTAACAAAGACGAACACTGAGTGAGAGTTTGATACTGCCAGGCACTGTGTTAAGCGCATCTCTTTTAACCGAGGATCTGTAACAGTTACTCGTCCCTTCTGTAATATAAGAATGGGACCCTGCCCAAGCGGGGAGACTAGAGGAGAAACCAGTCACCAGTGAAACCTTTGGAACACAACCCTGGCTGTGCAGCCTCGTTCACGGCGTGAGCAGTAGCAGCTGGGATTTCCTACGCGCCTCCTACTCGTCCGGTATTGTGCCCTGATTCTTTGGTTCTTTTAGGGGTTTGTCTTATAATATGAGTACAGTCGACTCAGTGTACTGATGGCTGCTGATGTATCCATGACCTTGGCAATGTGACTTCGCGGCTCTACCCGTTAAGAGGGGGAGTCTATCTTCCCACACCTTGAGTATGGGCTGTCGGGGGGACGTGCTTTGTCCGAAGGAGTGTGGTGGAAGTGACCCTGCTCCAGGTCTAAGTGTGGTTTCGGGGAGCCTTGCATACCCCCACTCTCTCTCTCGCAACCCCGTCACTGACATGTGACCAAGCCCAGGCTCGTCTACTGGGGGATGAGAGACCAGGTGGAGGAGAGCCCACGTGTACTAGTTGAGATAACCCTAGAGCAGCCTATAGCAAGCTGACCTTGAGACATGAGAGCTGGCCAAGATTGCGGAGTCATCACCGAGAAGAGAACCATCTGGCTGACCCAAAGACCCGTGAACAACGACAAATAACAAAAGTCACTTACAGTTTTTCATCACTGAGTTTCGGGTGATTTGTTAAATCACCCCAATGAGACAATGAGCATTATACAGAAAAAGAAATAGCCTCAGAGATATGAAGTCACTCTCTAAGGTCACCCAGCTCATAAGTGGTGGGGCAGGGATTCTGCCCCGTTGTCAGAGTTTTTATCCATGATGGTCTAGACCAGAGGTCCACAAACTATTTTTGTAAAGGGCCAGCTAATAAATATTTTAGGTGTTCTAGGCTACATAGTCTCTGTCGCAATGACTCAGCTCTGCTACTGCAGAGTAAGAGCAGTCATAAACCATATGTAAACAAGTGGGCATCGTTGTGTGCCAATAAAACTTTATTTACAAAAGCGAGTGGAGGGCCGGATTTGGCCCGTGAGCTGTAGATTGCCACCTCCTTCTTTAGACCCCTTCCTTGCACCGTCGGCGTGCCCGCCCTTCTTCCCTTTCCTTCTCTGCTACCTCGCTTGTTCCTTTCTCTACGATTTCCATGTACAACCCTCAATTATCTTCCACCATTTTTATACTCTACTCCATGACATGTGACAAGTAACTCTAAACTCAGCAGCTTTGTTTCCCCAGCGCGTGTGTGACTCCACTCCCCAATTTCGCAAATCTCTGTCATTTTCGAAAATCACTTTGACTGATGTGTTTTCCCAATGTTAGGTTGATAGCTCTCTAGATGGGAACTTTAAAAAGTTACGATTGTATTCGAAATCCAAGACCCAGCATCATCACTGTGACAGCTGGGGATGCAAATTACTGCTGTTCGGAAGATTTAAAAAAAGGTTCAGTTCCGTAGCTATAAAATTTGACTCGCTCCTAAAAAACTTTGCCCCTCACCAAAAAAAAAAAATTTGCAATGACGCACAAGTAACTCTGAGATCTGTTTCATCGCCCCACACACTCCGTCTCTAGGGCAACCCTTCTCTAGGAAGAAGAAAAGGCACGTGACAGTCACTTTCTGCAGAGAATAAAAACTGGGGTAGAGCGAATGAAATCCCAGAGATTTCCAGTTTTAAGGACACACATGTCATCCAGGAAATAAGTATGACAATGGAGTTCAGCTTTCCCACATCTTTCCTGCCTTCTCCACTTCTTAGTTGCCCTACTTAGAACACAGAACTTGATTCGTGATTAAAGTAGCCTCTGATCTATTGGCTATTTTTTTCCACGATTGAAAAAAAAAAAAAAGGTAGATTTGAGAGTTTAGCCAAGTAGCTCATCCAATTTAGAGGCTGAGCCACGAATTGAAAGTTTCATCCAAGGAAAGTCAGTCCTGGTGTCCAACTTTCCATAATTTTTAACAGCCTTCTAAGTAAAAATAAAGATGTCTCTCTAGACTGAATTTAGGTTTTAAAGTCCTCAAGCTGGGAAGGTAGAGGAAGGCCCATCTCATTTTTCATTATGGTGAAATTCCATTTCCAAGAAGGGCTGGCACTGAGTGAGCAGATTCTGGAGGCCGCCATTACACGGAGGGCCGAGAGCAGGGTGGAAGGAGATGCCTCGTAGGGCCCCTGACTGCACGGAGCTACTAGTACATTCCATGTCCAGAATCCCCTGCTGTACCTAAATAGTCTGATCCGCCCAACCAAGAGGCCAAAGCCTGCCATAAGGTATGCAATTGTCAGAGAGCTAGCTATGAGCTGGAGGCAGTGTGAGGTACGTCTCACGTAATTATCTCTATTATTCAGATGAAAAAATTAAGGCCAAGGCCCCTGGGCCACAGCTAGTGAAAGGCAGAGCTGAGACTCCTGGTCAGCTCTTCTGATTCCTCTTAAGACAAAATAACTGACTTAGTGGATGATCATATCGGTGCAGGTGACCGGGTGACAATGCCCCGGTGGTGATCGACACCCCTGGATCTTCCACTCAATCCCGATCATCTTCAGGCCACCTGACAATTGTCTTGTTTTAAAAGGATTTTCATCTGATGAAAAGCATGTCAGATACGGGATCGATGAGGTCAGGCAACAGCCGGGGTGGTTATTTCTCATTCCACACAGATGTGGAAACTGAGTCCCGGCCCCCAGCACAGTCGATAACAGACCACAGGTCCTGAGCCCACAGAGGGGTGCAGATCCAGCTGGAGTGAAGTGCGCCTTGTTTCACACGGCCTCACACGCTCTAAGGCCAGGAAGCCTGGAGCCCTTCTGAGCTGTGTTTTCCTAAACCTTCAAAGGCCAAAGTATATTCCCGAATGCCTCACATCTGGAATACGCTGAACAGGGGTGCGGGGGTGAAAGATGCTTAAGTAAGAGATATATAGAAACAGATATAGCAAGAAATTATATTTCTATCGTAACAGCTACTTACCCCTGCTCTTCCATGCCACAAAAAGGCTTAAGCAAAACACAGTTCCGTTGACCAAAAATTAAACAGACAAACACATGAGGTAGAGGGAAGTAAGGAACAGAATCAAGAGAAAAGAACCCGATGAGAAATTTAATTTGCCAACAGGAGCATGTCAAGCATCCAGAAAATTACTGTGGGTCCCAGGCACTTGTGAGAGGTATGGACGCTGTGTCTGAGCCTCCTAGCAGACAATGCAAAGAGAGAAACACAATTAATTATTTCTCCCCATTTTTCAGGTCACCAGCTCTGATTACGTTCTGCTTCCCAGGTGCCAGTTCTGCCTCTGTATCTGCTGAAATGATCTGAAATGACCTGCAGATGTTCTGCAGACAAGCGTCTGACATCAGACAGGCTGGCTGGTCTGCCTGCCCGCATCCCTGCTATAGTCTGGTGTTTGTTTCCCGAGCGTCACCCGAACAGACTGGCGATGAAGAAGCTTAAAACCACTCTGCCAGGAGGCCACACCATCAGAACAGCGATCAGCAGTGGAGCAGAGCGAACAGTGACTTTAAAATGGACGTGAATAAGAAAATGCACGTTTGGGATGACGTCATCGCACTGGGCCACACACGGTTTTCCTGAAACCCTTTTCGGTACCAAGCGGGGCGCGTGGATGGGGAGACCCCCTCCCCACTTCTCTCCACGTCTCCCCAGACTCGCTGGCGAAGGGCGAGAGGTTCGTCCAATCGGCCTCAGCCCCAAGCGCTGAGTGGGCCATCTGAGTGACGGGCAAGGCCACCGCATACGAGAGGCAGGGACCAGACGGTGGCACAGGCTGCACCGCTGGCTTCAGGCAATGAGACTGTAAACTGAGTCGGGCTCCTGAGTCAGGGCCCAAATTCCGATCGGCCGCTGTCGCAAAGGAGAGCAGTGAACTGGACTCCGGCCCTCAGCCCTGTGTTCCAGAAGAGACCGCCGTCTGCTCTGGGACACCAGGAAGTCGCTCCCCGTCTGCTACACCAGCTGATGTCCGGAGGCCTCGGAAACCAGAAGGGAAGAGCGGTGATGGGCAGGATGGGGCATCCCTGAGTCTGGCACCGTCGGACAGGACCAGAAACCTCCATTTACGAAAACAACGAGGATTTGCTCCTTGATTCTGCTGACCTGTGAGCATCGCCCAAATGCAAATGCCTCGTGGAGAAGCCACTGCAGCCCCCTTGGGACTTGCAGCAATTAAATAATGCGACACTTTGGAGGTGGAAAGCTATGTCTTTACACCCAAACCAGAGGCCCGAGAGTCCTTACGTGAAGATTGTGAGTGGGAAGAGAATCTCCCTTTTAAGAGTCAATGTTAGCGAACGCCATGTCCCTCTTCGGAAAGGCCATCGCATCCTGACTGCTGTGGAGGGCGGAGGGCAGGACGGGGCCACGCCCTCAGCACGGGCTTCCTGGAGACGAATGGATTCAGATCCTGGCTCTGCCTCTTACTGCGGATCAACCCAGAAGCACCTCCAAGAATCAGCACCATTCCCCGGCCACGGGGGTCTCCTGCTCAGCACGGACTCAGAGTTTCCTTCTGTCCCATGCTTCCCAAGGCTTTTTAAGAAGACAGGGAATGGAAGGAAAGGTTTCTGTAAAACCTGGTTGCTGGGGCAGGGCACAACGCAGCGGTGTCACTGATGCCTGTCTGTGGACGGGGCACCTGGGAGGCTGTCTCGAGGCGGCCCCACCACGTGAGGGAGGAACGATGTGTTAGCCATCACTGCTGCTCAAAGTACCAAATAAGCAGAGTGCGGTAAACAAACACTATTTTTATCACAGTTCTGACTCTCGCATGCCACAGGCAAAAGCTGCTGCGTAAGGGATGATGGCAGGGGAAATGTTTATTCAGGGCCTGGGGTGGCCTGAATACCAATGGGGACAAGCAGGAGGCCACACTGCAAAGGCTTCCAGGGGACAGGGCCCAGAGCCACGTGAGGATGCACAGCAGGGCTGACCCCAGGAGGGCCGACAGGGCGGCTTCTGCCCAGCGTCCTTCTCCGCAGACTCCGCCCCGCATCCTGCTGCCCTGGGGATGCACCCCGACTTATCTCTGCCCTGCCGGGAACCTCCACGCTCCTTTACCCTTCGGCACCGTGGACAAAACTTATCCTCCATCTCTGGGCAAGTTGGACCTGCATTATGCAGGCACGGGACAAATATGTCACAAAAGTGTTATCTGACAGCTTGGGGGCCATCGGGGAACACTGAAGACAAAGGTCTCGCCCTGAGGAGCTTTACTTTAGCATAGGGAGACAGACAGAGAACCACGTGGATAAGATTATGCACGGGTACTGTGCGTGGGAGGGGAGAGGAGAGCCGAAGAAAGGGGGTCGGGGTGCTGGGTGGGGCGCAGCATCCACCTGGATGGGGCGCAGGTAGGCTTCAAAGTGAGAGCGTGGGATTTCAGCCAAGACCGGAAGTCAGTGGGCGAGCAGGCTGTGTGGGTATCCAGGGGGCGAGGGAAACATGTCAGGGAGAGGGAGCTGCAGGGCAGGGGCTCTGAGGTGACAATGTGCCTGGCATGGCTCACCTGGCCAGTGAGGACCAGCGAGGAGGCCAGTGTGGCTGGAATGGAGGAAGTAAAAAAGGATATGAAGCAGGAGAGTGGGTCAGAGAGGAAATGGGGGCTGGGCCACATGGCGGAAACCTTCTAGAACCGCTGTTCTTAATGAGGGCAGTTTTATCCCTCATGGAACGTTCTGCACGCCTTTTGTTGTTATAACTGGGGGTGGAGGGTACTCACACCTAGTGGGGAGAGGCCACGGATGCTGCTAAACAGCCTGCAGTGCATAGGATGGCCCCACAGTAAGGAATTATCCGACCCCAAATGTCAACAAGCGTAGACATAGACAGCTGTAAAGACGCATCCTTTGCTCCGAATGAGCTGAGATTATTTGTCGAGTGAGTGAACAGCCCTACGCCTGCCCCAGTGATAACACAAATCATTCATTGGAAGGTGTCTCATCTTCTTTACAACCCTTTCGCCTATTAACAGAGTTAGGGAGAAATGAAAGGGACCCTTCTGACTGCCGGAAATGCACGGTGGAGCTCCTAGTTTTGAAGTGTCCTACTTTATATGTGCAACCTAAAAAGGATGCCAGCTGTCTCCTGGCCTGGTGACAACAGAAGTAACTTCCTGGAAAGCTAGCTGTGGTTACATGAAGGTGGCCGGGATCGGCCTGAGAGGAAAAAAAAACACACACACAAATCAACAGCAAAAAAAAACCCCTATGGTTACTGCCACCTGGGGGTGTGACCGGGGCCCCAGAGGAGACCAGCTCCCCGTCTGTTTCTCCCCACGATCTCTCGGGTGCTTGCACCTCTCATCTCCAGATCCCGGCTCAGCTACTTCTAGAAACCTCAGCCTCACTTCCTGTGGGTGATTAGAGCGAGGAGGCCCCGGCTCCCCGTTCCTGCCTCTTCTGTTTGTGAATAATCAAAGGCTAATTAGCCGCGGCCCCGTGGGACCTGGGATTATATGTGCGAGACATCTCAGAGGCTCTGAAAATAAAACTGTGAGGTGGATCGGACATGAGCGCCAGCAGGAATCGTGGGATAAGGTCAACCGGGGCTGCGGGGGACAGGTCAGCCAGGGGACAAATAGGGCTGGCTTCCTCCAGGGTCCGCCTGACCCTCTGACTGACCCTAAAGAAGGATGAGTCGCCGAGGATCTGGCCTTGCTCCATCAGCTCCCGAATCAATCCGATCAAAGCATTAAGAATCTGGAATGAGCTCGGCGACGGGCAAGGCCAGAAGTTTTCTCCAGACTGGAGTCAAACCAGCAGGGTTCAAATCCTGGCTCCTCCCTTCTTGCCCGTGTGATATAGTCTCACCCCTGAGAGACTCGGTTTCCTCATCCGTAAAACGGAATCGAAGTCCAGCCATCAGAAACGAATCTCTGAAATCATTTCGGCGGCAGAGGGAAGGAACGGAGAAGAGAGAGCGGAAGTCACACCAGCTGATTCCTGGCGACTAGACGCTGCGCTGGACGTGACGACCGTAGCATTCTGAGCTTAGTAAATTCCTCTAACAACCCGGGGCGGCATGGGGCATCCCATTCTAATAGGAGAATGCTGCATGGAGTGGGACTAAGCCCCTGGCTTGGGCCGGGGAATGGAGTCTCCATCATGCTGCCTGCGACGCCGTGTTCTCTAGCGACGTCACCCGGCACACGGCGCTTTGGGCTTCTCACGTGTCCCTGATCATACATGCGAGACCCAGTGACGAGCGGGACCGAAGCATGTCTCTCAAGGTCCCACCCCCTGAAGGTCTCCGCTAGGAAAACAGATCCATCCCACGCCGCAAAAAAAAAAAATCCCAACAAACGCAAACGCGGTTTGGGTCCGGTGACAGTCACACGGGGAAGGACGGTGTCATGTCGGCGGTGAGGAGCTGGGCAGGCGGCTGACTGCGTTCATTCAGGACCCAGCAGCGTGGGGCCCGTGACTAACGTTTCCTGCAGAACAGCCACCACGCACCGTGTGCTGAGCCCGCGCCATCTCGTCCACTCCTCACAGCGAGCCGGGGGCCCACGGCTCTCTTTCTTCCCATTTCACAGACGGGGGAGCTGAGGTTCAGGGAGGCGCAGTCGTTTGGGCCACGCAGCTGGCGAATGGAGGTGCTGGGGGTCGAACCGGGTTGGTCGACATGTTCCCGGCTGTCCCGAGGCCCCTTGAAGTCTCTATGAAGTGTGGGGATGGGAGTCGAGGGCCCTGAAACGTTGTCCTATCAGCAGCAGTATGGCCTTGGGACAGTCAGGTCCCCCTAAAAAATCTGGCCTCAGTCTTCATCCGACAGGGAAGGGGCTCGAATGAATGTCTTTGAGCTCTGACCTTCCGTGGTGCTGTCAACAGACCCGAGGTAAATGCTGTAGCCTACCGCAGGGCCTTTGCACTGGCTGTGCCTGGAAAACTCTCCCCCAGATATCCCATCGATCACTGCTCGGGCGTCTCCTCTGAGAACTGCCCCCACTCCACCCAGTAGGCACCCCGTGTCCCTCGCATTATGTTCCTCCTCAGGCCACTTAGCCTCTCTATCTGCTCATCATCTGCATCCTGCGACTAGAAAGCAAGCTATTTCGTGATGTCCCTTATGTATCCATAAACCCTACCTGGCACCTGACGGAAACTGGGCGACTATTGGTTGAACAGATACCTGGATGCATCGAATTTCTTTCCGTGTTCCTACTGTGTTCCAGGTTAATGCCATCGCCACGATGGAATCCGGCTACATGCCATTATCAACCCGGCCACCATGTTTAATCGGCCATACTGAGCCGGAGAAAACCGCTTACAGAACGGGGGTGGGGGTGGCACTCAGCCACGGCGGGACGTCGTAACCAGACAGCGCAGGCCAGCACATTCCACTGGCAAAAAATCCCGTTCGGGCTTCTCCATCCCGTTAACTCGCTTTTCCTCAAGGAACGTATGGAACAAACCATCGCCAGACGCCGTTGGGTTTCATTACCGCGATGATTTCAGGAGTGCAGCCGGCTTCGTCAGAGGCAACTCCGCCGCAGAGAGAGGCTGCAGGCACTCCGTGACTGTCCGGCCCCTGTGCACCATGATTTGCTCGCTGAGGTCACAGCATGGGGGAGGGGAGCGCGGATTTAGCCTTCATTCGGCCATGGAGACCCACCAGGGGGGGCTGGAAGCGATCTGAATTTGTCTTGTGCAGACACTATGCCAGGCCCACCTGTGCTGGATTTCCTTGACCGCTAAAAGCCGACCACATCCCTGATAAACGGAGACCAGGGAGAGTCTGCAGAACGAGAGCCGGCTCTTAGAGAAGAGAGGCCTGGTGACGCAGGAAGGACTTGACTTTCCCGCCCCCGTCCCCGACCTGGGAGAAGCTGCGAAGCTGCTTCCTCCAGCCCCATGTCAAAGCATGCATCCGGGCGGCGGGAGCGAAAGCCGGCTGCCTAGGCCTACCTCAACTCAGCGGGAAATACCAGATGACGAGCGTAATTCATTCAGTGACTTATATGCATAAGAGGGGGCAGGGGTGGGGAGCCCACGTCCAAGTCGATAGCCAGGTCAGACAGAATTTGGGGGTCGAAACAGTAGCTGAGTTAAGAAAAAGGGGTGCGAATTGACTCTGGATGGCTCGGTGAGAATTTCAGCTTTGCAGAGATGTTTCCACAGTCCCAACAAAATGCACGCGGGCAGCGATCCCCTTTCTAGAAATTTAACCTCCAGGGCTGCCTGCATTTGAGTCAAATGACACGTGCGCAGGGAGGAGCGTATCCGCAGAGTTTTTCAT
This sequence comes from Pteropus medius, assembly GCF_902729225.1. Taxonomy (NCBI): domain Eukaryota; kingdom Metazoa; phylum Chordata; class Mammalia; order Chiroptera; family Pteropodidae; genus Pteropus; species Pteropus medius. The sequence goes on along the minus strand of NW_024349798.1, from coordinate 15,209,539 downwards.
CGCGAAAGACTGGAAATCGGCCCACCTTCAGCGGTGGTGGCCTGGTTAAAGAGCTTACGCCGCGCTCACGCAAATGGAAAACAACGCGGCTGTTAAAAAGAACGAGGCGATTCCATACGTGCCGGAAGAGAACAGTTCGCGAGGTACGGTGGTAAGGGACAAGAGGGGACCATGAAGAGAAGCGGCTCACGGCACAGGCTGGAGCCAGACCCTAAGACTGAACGCCAGCCCCCTCTCACTAGCTCCGTGACTTTGGGCAAGTTCCTTTACCTCTCTGGGCCTGGGTTGACCTGGCATCCATCAAATGGGCCGTTAAGGAGTTCGTGCATCTAAAGCATGCTTGCATTCTCAACGGGGCTGATGTTGTTCCCCCCAGGGGGCAAAAATGAGTTGAGGGAAAGGCCTGGCGAAAAAAAAATCTTAGATATTACAATAGTTTGCCGCCCTCCAAAGCTCAACCCTGCCTGATAAAATCATATCCTTTGGTATTTAATTTCTCTCGCTGGGTGATATTGGGGGGGAAAAAAAAAAAGCAACCGTCAAGAAACATTGATTTGAAGCACGCAGCAGCGTGAGGCAAAGCGGGATGGCCTTTATCTTGCGATGCTTCTGGAAGGCTTAAAAGAAATAACAGCGGCAAAGGCCAGGGCTGTCTTTCGATTCGGGCCCGACACCAGAGGTGAATGCTGACGTCCACTCCCATCTCAGCCGTGACGTGATAGGACTGGGCCAGAGGTCGGAAGCAGGGCCGGACTTTTCACCTGGTCCCCCTGACTGACAGCTGCCTCCTCATGCTCTCATGATGCTTGAAGACCACCTGGTCCAGTTGTTCACCTGGTCCAGTTGTTCACAGGGCTGTGCCAGGTCAACCCAGGCCCAGAGACCCAGATGTATCCTCACCCATTTGAGGATAATTTGGTGGGGTCCAGCCGTCCATGTAAGAGGGCAGCCTGGGCCAGGGACGGCTGGAGCAGACAGTCAGGACGCCCGCGTGTCCACTGAGGAAGCCTCATGGCTGCTGGGCCTTGGTCCTGGCTGTGCTTTCTCATGGGCTCTCTGGAGAGACTTCCATCTGCCCCGAGCACTGGACAGTCCTGCCTGCCATGAGCAATGGTCTGTGCAGGTTATTTGGAGATGGTGGGGTGGGAGAGGCTGATTTGCTTTTCCTGCCAGCCGTCGGAGAGCTCCGACCCAAATCCCTGGCCCCCCACAGCAAGGTCTGGGTGACTCGTGTCTTACTGCCAATCCTGGTTCCAAGTTACGGCCCCCACCATCACGTTCCCTTCCGCAGGCTTTGATTTAATTATGCAATCTTACTCTGCAGACTGCCCTTTCTAGAATAAGGAGAGGGGAAAGAGATGTCTCAACACACACACACACACACACACACACACACACACACACACACACACACACACAAGGTTCCCAAAAAGCCACTGCGGGCAGAAGAGCTCACTGGGATGCGTCACCCACATTCCCCAGGGCGTTCTGAGTGAGGCTGGGCAGGTGAGGGCTGGCTCTGTGGCCTGGAATAAGGACGGAGTGGAAGGAGGGAGAGAAAGTCACAGTTAGGTAAAGAAGTAAGTGTTGAGAAAGGCAAACGGGAAAGCTGGAGCTTTAATCACGGTGGTCTCACCAGGCAGACCACCAGCTGATTCCCCGTTTGTCATTCATGCACTCGTTCATTCTTTCTTTCTTTCCTTCATTCAGGACCTACCACGTGCAAAGCACTGTGCTCCCTGCATGGGCCACAGTGATGGCCAAAACGTGACGCAGCCCTCCTCACACACATGAAGGTTACGGCAAACTCAGACTCCGCTGAGGGGTCAGCAAGCTGTCCCCGGCCAGCCAACTCCGGCCGGCCAGCCTCTTTTCCAGAAGTTGTATTGGAACACGACCACGCCCATCGAGTTACACATTGTCTACAACTGCCTTAGACCTACACTGGCAGAACCGGGCAGTTGTGACAGAGACCACGTGGCCTCGAATATTTACGATCTGGCCCTTTACGGGAAGTTCGCGAACCCTGCGTTTTTATTTGTGAGTACATAGACATTTCTCAAGTCGACCGAATCCTGAGGACCCCCTCTCGAAGCCCCGGCTGTCACGTTTATGAAACTTGCATGACGTGCGTGTCACCGTGAGGATTAAGTGAGCGAAGGCACGGGAAGCTCTTGGAAATGAACCCGGGACGTAGGCGCCTGCGTGACTTTATAACTCTCGCCGTTATTGGCATTACGAAAGCTGAAGCAGGAAGCGTGACAACTGCACCTCGACGCATTCTCAAAACCCATTCAGCCTTTTCATTCCGATTCTAGGGAGAGGGCGTTTAGCGGCTCTAAATAATCCAGGCATTTTCCGGGCCATTTTACCGTGTTCTCTTGATTTCTAAGATGGATATATATTTTTTTTTTTCACCATTTTAACATTTCTGAAATGGAGGCTTATCTTACAATCGATAGGATTTGTCAATTCGTACTGGTCGAGAGCTAAGTGCGTGGCAGGCGCTCAGGATATGTGAACCGAACAAATAAGTGAATAATAAACATATGTATGTATGTATGTATGTATGTGTGTGTACCCGTGTGTGTGTATATATATGTATGTACATACTTCATAAGACATACTGTTATGCTCCCTTGGGATTCACACTGAGACAGGGAAGGCAGACAATAACTGTATGTATCGGTCAGTGGCAGTAACAGCTATGAAGAACAGCAAATCAGCACCGAGGGATAGAGAACGGTGACTCTTAGCAATTTTACAAGTGGTGGTCCAGATGGCCTCCCCAGCAGCTGACCTTTGAGCAAGGGCCTGAGGCAGGTGAGGGAGCGAGCGGGCTGGAATTTGGAAGGACAAGGCGGCAGGTAGAAGGAAGGACAGGTGCGAGTTCAGGTGCAAAGATGCATATCTCTGGGAGCGTGTCCTGCCACCCTTCACGTAGTGCTCTCCCGGGATTGCAGAAGTGCCCTACGTGTTTGGCGGGCGTGGTGGGAAGTGATGGTTCTGGGGTTTGGACTGGGAGGGGACAGCAGTGAGGTGACTGGAAAGCGCTTTTATTTCGGTTGACTCTTAAAGCTTAGCGCCTTTGAAATCGCTGGTGTGTTTTTGGCCCTAAACCTGCTGTAAACCTATATCCAAAAAGCATCACCTGCCAACAGTGTAGTAAATCCACAGGTAAGATCCACCCCCCATCCCCCCAAAAAATGTGGGAACGTGGGAATGAAGTGAGTTGTAATCACAGTTGCAGGACCAGTTAAGCCAGTCCCCGTTCCTTCTTCGCCCTTGGCGGGGAAAGCCGAATGGGAAGGGGTCTATTTTCACAGAAATGTTCCCACAGATTCAAGATAAATAAATCTATTTGGGTATCAGTCAGTCGCCCAACTTTGCACAGCCAGAGGAGAGTATGGGGGTAATGGAGCTGTGGCTGGGACAGTCCCCACCAGGATTCTCGACAAACTGGCCAAGAACGAAGCCGCAGACTCAGCCTCTGGGTGGCAAGGAGCACGTGACCCTGAAGGCCACGTGCATGTTTGCAGCTACGCTCACTGCCAACGGCCACACTGCGTTCCAGCTCGCGGGGGCCCTGCATGTCCTCCCCGTGTGGGGGCAGAGGCTCAGGGAGGTGCCGACGTGGAAGCTCATCCTGGTTCCCTAAGTCAGGATGTCTCAGACTTGAGTTCAAGTTTGTGGGTCCAACAGGAACAGAAATTTACGATTGCTAATCTAACTGCCTTCTCCGATTTCTAAAAACGTGTCCTTCTGGAGACGAGCGGACGGCAGATGAGATGCGGACGTGTGTGAGTGAATGGGGAGGGCCAGGAGGGGATCGATGAGGCTTTTTAGAAGCAAATGCAGCCGGAACGCTGCTGATAGGAAGGGAGATGAGCAGAACCAGCAAGGACTAAAGCGAGGAAAAAGGGCTCTGCGGCACCCCCAGACCTCCTTCGGGTCTCCCCAAATTGCAGCTCCATGCAATAGATCATCGGTGACAATGACATCATCGAAAACATTTTACATTTTGTTCTTTGGACCCTCTTGTATAAGGCGTGGATGTGACACATCTTCCACAAAGATGCGTTAACTAAATTGTGTGTGTGTGTGTATGTGTGAGTGTGAGTGAGTGTTTTGTGTGTGTGAGAGTGTGAGTGAGTGTGAGTGAGTGTGAGATACTGCCAGAGGTCCGCTTTAGTTTTCCGGGACATTTGCTAATGACGCGGATGAAGGGCTGCTCCACCAACGCGTTCATGACCGTACGACCCCGCCGACCCCAGACTCTGGCTTCCCGAGAACTTTTATTTGCAAATGAAAAGGGCCAGGTCTGGATCACACACACGTGGGACACAGTCACTCCTGCGTGTGGATCCCCTTCCCGCAGGCTCTCGGGCAGCCTCAGGGGGCTGGGAGGTGGTATCTACTCACTTCCTCTGACCTGGCTGTGACTCTGACTCGCCCATCGGCAGAGGAGTTATGGCTGGGAGTGGCGATGAGGCGCCCTCTCCAGCAGCCCCCCAAGTTCACGTTAAAATCCTGCCCCCCAGTGGGACGGTGTCGGGAGCTGGGGCTTTTGGGAGGTTGATGAGGTCGTGCGGATGGGTCCCCATGATGAGATGAGTCCCTATATCACGTGGACCCCACAGAGCTCTTGCCTTCTTCCTGTTATGCAGTGGGGAAGAGGGGCCTTGCTGGCCCCAGATCGCAGACTTCCAGATTTCAGAACTGTGAGGAACACGCATCTGGTGTTTCTAAGCCACCCGGTCTACTGTATTCTGACAGGTGGGGACACGTCACGCATGGATTCCAATAAGAGAACTCAAATGTATGTGGCCGGAGAGGGGAAGAAAGTGAGAGAATGGGCAAAAGTAGGAGAAAGAGAAGACAGGACAAACAAACAAAAAATCCAGACTACCCAAGATTTTTGCCCCAAGGGCCGACTTTCAAACCTAAACTCCAAGTAAGATGCAGTTCGTCTGTGCATGTGTGTTTCACTGGATGCAGCAGACAAGCCTCTGAAACATTGGATATGGACAGGATTTTCTAAAAATCCTTTCCTGTATGCATCTTCGAAAGCTCACGGCTCGAAGGTGTCCATTTGTCTTCGTCCGTCTGGGCTGCTGTCACGAAGTGCCATGGGCTGGGGGGCTTAAGCTGCACTCATTCATTTCCCCACAGTTCCGGAGGCTGGGAGGCTGGGATCTGGGTGCCGGGGCGGCCGGGTTCTGCCGGGTTCTGCCGGGGGCCCGCCCCTGGCTTGCAGATGGCAGCCTTCACGCTACATCCTCGCATGGCAGAGACAGAGGGCTCTGGTCTCTTCCTCGTCTCACAAGGACAATCACCACTTTCTTGAAGCCTCATTCTCACGACCTGGTCCAACCCTAAGCATCTTCTAAAGCCCTCTCCACCCTTAATACTGTCACATCCAGGGTTAGGACTTCAACGTATGAATTTGGGGGTGACACAAACATTTAGTCCATACCGCCGGTTCCGAGCCCGTTCGTGACGATCAAGATCCTTTGGTAAAATGAAACGTTGGTTCCTAACCCCTCAAATGGATCCTTCTGGTAAGTTTGAGTTTCCAAGTCTTGGATGTTCTCACATTCATGAAGCCAAGCGGTATGCGAGGCATGTATTCCAGCCCCCTCTTTATACAGAAAAAAGGGTTTGAGGCCCAGAGAGGCCAAGTGACTCACCCGAGGTCGCACAGCTGGAGCGAGGCGGAGCTGAGCCTTGAACCTGAGTGTCTGGTCTTTTTGGCGGTGAGCCTCTGGCTGACGCTTGCTTGTGCCGCTTGAAAAGGGGGAGCTAGTGGCTGGAGCCTGCGGATCCGTTAGTTATCTGAGCCTGTAGTTTTAATGCCCTATTTTCTGGAAGTCAAAACTAGATCACCGGGGAGTTACTCTCTATTATTACAGGAGTCATCTCTATTTTATTTATATTTCACAGCAAAATGGTTTAAATCAAATCTACTTGGGCGCAGAGGAAATTTGACCTGAAGAGGGGTTCTTTTTTTTTGTGGCAGGAAGAAGAGCCAGCGGATACTTATTTCCTGCCTTTCGGAGACCAGTCACATCTCGGTACGAGGGGACCCATCAATACATCTTTCATAAGAGGGCTTCTCTGCACAGCGAGGTGGAAAATCTTTCCAGTGGCTCCAGCCCATTTATAACTTTACCCTGAATAAAAGAAGGGATTGATCGGGCTTTGGATTGCTTCTATGTCCCGGGGCCTTCCCGTGCCCAGAGGAGGTAGAATCTACAAATGGCATTCAGCCGGGCAGTTGCTCTTGGAGGGAGGGGAGTAGAGGCTAGCCTGGCCTCTGAGGAGGGGGCAGGGAAGGCTTAGGTGTGCTCAGCCTTCCTCCGCTGGGGTCTGTCTGCATGGGGGCTGATGCCTGGAAGTCTCTACGAGAAAGAGTCCTAAGAGGAGTCGGAGGGAAGACATTGCTGGTTTTCACACCTGGGGCACGTGGGGTGGGAGCTACTGGCATCTAGCACGCAGAGACCAGCGACGCTGCTCAACAGCCTACGATGCACGGGACAGGCCCCTCGCCCCCACACGACAAAGGAGGATGCAGATGAGAATGTGAATCGTGTGTCAAAGATGACCAAACCTGCCTTCGGCAGTGCTGCTCAGAGTTCTGAGGTCGTGGAATCCGGGCACAGTCCAGTGGCCAGCACGGGACAGGCGGAAGCAGGCTCTTCCTTTCGTCTCCTTGAAGCTTTTCCTCTTGACCGTCCGCTCCTCACCCGCCACTCCGTGAAGCGGGGAGGGGCTCCTAGGACAGTGTCCTCTCGCTTGGTTCCAAGGCGGTTTGGACGCAGAGAAGACCAAAGCTCCATCTGCACCCTCACGGGCCGGTTCGGTCCGAAGACACCCGCCCGCACTCTTGCCCACCGGCCGGAAGATCACCCCGGTCCTTAGCTTCTCCCCCATTCCCTAGGCATGTGGACTCGAATGCGCACCTACTCTGATCCAAGCACCCGTTTCGACGTTGGGATAAACGGGATTACAGAACCTAATTTAAACCAGAGTGGAGGCGAGGATTAGATATCAGTATCCTTACCAGTACCTGGCACATAGTACATGCTCAATAAATGGGATTCGTTATTTCCTACGGGGAGCGGGGGAAATAATGTCTGTCTCCTCTAACTGTCATGAGGATTAAAAGCAAACAAAGACTGGGTGGCACGGAGCCAAGTGCCGCAGCTGACGCCGAGTACACCTTGGGGTGGAGGCGAAAGGTCACGGATGAACCGAACGTGAATGACACAGAGACATGAAGATTCGTGCAAAAGCCTAGCGTGCAGAGAGGGCTCAACTGGTATTTGAGAGGAGGGAAGCGAAGGGTCTGTGATGGGGTTTCTCGGCCTCCGCACGACCGACACTGGGGACCCAGAGGATTCTTTGCTGGGGGCGGGGGCGGGCGTCCTGGGCACTGAGGGGTGGTTAGCAGCACCTCTGGCCTCTACCCACTAGATGCTGGTAGCACCCTTCTCCCTCCACCCCAGTTATGCTGACCAGAAATGTCTGCGGCCATCGCCACATGTCCCCTGGGGGCGCAGCCGTCCCTGGCTGAGAGCCACTGGTCTGAGAGTGTCTGACACACAGTGGGTCCTCACTCAGCAACAGACGTCGGCAGGGGCCAGGGAGAGAGGAGGAAGGAACGACTCAGACCCGCTGGCCCCGCTTCGCTCCCAGCCTTGCTCTCCCTTACGTCGGACGAGGGGCTGAGACGGGGGGCACTGCCCGAGGGCAGACACCCGCGTGGTGCCTCTGAGCCAGAGGGCTGCCACCGGCGTGTGCTGCCTGCCTCGCTACCAGCGCCATCCGCTGAGGACCCATTTCTCCAGTCCCGAAGGGCTCGTGTGGCTCTGACAGCATAAGCGTTCACGCCGCCTTGTTCTTCTCCCTTCAAAGACACTCTCTGGAAGCCTCTGGTCCCAGATGGTCTGATGCTCCCATTTCGTGGGAACATCAGTCACCGCGGTCGAGAAGATGAACACGTATGGAGGGCACGTGTGTGTTGGTGGGTTTGGGCTTAGAGGTGGACAAACCCGGGCCTCTGTCTAGCATCTGAACGAGACCTCGGGGCGGATGTCGAGAAAGGCCAGGAAGGGGAAAGTAAAATGCACAGTCACAGGCGCCCAGGTGGAGGGACCGCTGGGAACAGGGCTGGCAGGGGCGAGAGGTCACGTGAGCTCGAAGGCAGCTGGGCTTGGGGGCCGGGGCGGGAACACATTGCCCCTGCAAAGGCGGAGTCAGCTTGAGACTTCCAGGACCCGCCTGTAGGAATGAGCTGAGTCGCTGGACACTTCCTCTACACCCTCCTGTCCCTCACGTCCCAGAGCCAGTCCTTCCTGAGCCCTCAGCCCCTGCTGGGTCCAGCCCCTTCTCTCCAGGTCCACACTGGCTGGCAGACACACAAGTGCAGCAGATTCTCGGCTGACCCCCGCATCTACCTCGCCACCCATCCTCCCATCCCTTCCCCACCGGCAGCCAGCGTGATCCTTCCAAAAGGCAAATCGGTTGCTACTCCTTTGCTTAAAACCCTTCCATTTCTTCCTATTTTTCTTAGGACAAAGATGGAATTCTTACTGCAGCCTGTAAAGTCTTGCATGGCCTGACTCCTGCAACCCTGCCTCTCTCTCTCTCTCTCTTCTCTTCTCTCTCTCTCTCTGCTTAGCATTCTCTCCAAGCATCACCAGATTCCCACTGAGAACAGGACCTTTGCACGTGTCACTTCCTCTTCCTAAAATAATCCTCACCCAGCCTGCACTGTTTCAGCTTAAATGTCACTCTCCCCACCTCCCCCCACGGAAACTCTGCTGCCCTTCCCCGAAGTCCCACAGCTAAACCGCTTCAGAACGCTCAGACTCCCCTCTCAACACAGCCGTCGCGGTCCTGCTCCATGACTGACACCTGTCCCCAGCAAAGGATGCTGCTGCCTGAGGACAGGGTGCACATCTGTGTGGCCCATTAGCGTGTCTTTGCTCCTACACAGTTTGGTCAACATCTGCAGAATAGATTTAAAAATGCATGAATAAGAGAAAAAAGGGAAGGGCTCATTCCCAGTTCAGACCAAGAGTGTTCTTTTAGGGGGTCACGTCCTACGGCTCCGTTCCAGGATCCCGCCATGTCTGGGAGGAGCGGGTGGATGGGAACAGCCTCCTTCCTCTCCGCCTCCCTTTTCCAGCTGCAGCGAGATGACCACGGTCCCCCCGGATCCTCCCTGTCCTCTGTCCCCTCAATTCGAAGAACCACAGGATAAGGGGTTTCTGCAACGCACCCACGTTTTCAATAACAGTAACACGTCGCCAAGCACCTACAGCCCTGGCAGCTAGAAGGGAGAGGTGGAGAGGACTCCGGAGCCCCGAGGCGTCGGCCTCCCCTGGGGGGGCGGTCATTGGAAACCCCAGATCCGGGCACCACCCCGACCTGCTGAATCAGGACCTGCCGTGAACGGGATGCAAGGTGACGTGTATTAATGTGTGAGACACGCTCACCTTACAGCAGGCTCATCAGAAACCACCCGGAGGATTTGTCAGGCTGCAGATAGCTACACCCCACCGGGCTGCACCCCCAGTTTCTGATTCAGGAGGTCTGGGGTGCGGCCGAGAACTGCCTCTCTCTCCTGTCCATGCAGATGTGCTGGTCCAGCCTCACATTTTGAGAACCACCACTTTACAGCCTTATGGGGCCCAAGGGAGCTCGGAGGGGCCCAGGAACGCCTCCCAGAAGGGGCAAGGCGTGAGCCGGGAGGATGAAGAGGCACTGGGCAGACGACGAGGGGTACTGGGGCATCCTCCACAGAGGGCCCTGCATGAGCGGGACTAAGCAGCATGAAGCAAGGCTTGCTCTGGGAATGCATTCGTCAGCTGTGCCTGGAGCTCAGGGCATCCGGAGCTGGGGAGCGGGAGTGACCCAGGGGTCACAGAAACGTGGCTTCCCCTCTCGTGACCCAGCCCTGTCCAGGATGGGATAAAACACTCTCAATTGCCATCATCACCATCTCCATCGTCACTTGAACTCAGGTAGGGCTTACCGTGCCCCCAGCCTTCTTCCAAGGCCTGACAGACGTTAACCAACTTTCCTTTCCTTTTCGACTTTTTAAAAGAAATAATTACAGACTCATAGGAAGTTGCCGGACCGAGAGTTCCGTGTGCCCTCGCCCAGCTCCGCCAGGGGTGACGTTCTTAGGTAATTGCAGTGCAATATCAAAGCCAGACCATCAACATCGGCTAAACCCGTTAACCAAACCACAGACCTGATGAGGTTTTCATGTTTTCCATGTGCCGTGTGTGTGTGTGTGTGTATGTGTGGTGTGTGTGTGTGTGTGTGTGTGTGATTATCTAGTCCTCACAACAACTCTATTATTAGCCCACTTTGCAGACGAGGAAACTGAGGCACAGAGAGACTACACCTGCACAAGGACAAGCAGGAGCAGGCATCGGATTCAGGAAGTCTGGCTCAAAGCCTCTCGCTTCTCCGGCCAGGTCTGGTCGTTTCTCCAACTCTCGTGGCCCTGGGAGGCTTCCGTATGTATTTGCATCTGGAAAGGACTTCTGGGCACCACGTGGGGGATCCAGCCCCGTCTCAAAGTGCCAGGTCCGCTGGGGAGAAGCCCCACTGGCGGGGAGAAGGAAGGGGGTCGCGTGGAAAAGCTGGGGCCAGGGCAGTGGCCGCAGACGCCCTGCCCGGCCCTGTCAGCTCCCTCCTAGCTCAAAGACGCGCCTGCCCACCGGGCCCCAGGTACCCGGGCTGGTTCACAGGGCTGGCTTGGGCCATCTGCCAATGTCAAGACCAGACAAGAATCTGCTGTTCCACGTCTCAGCCCCTGCCCTGGAGCTTGGCAGCCCCACAGCAGCCTGCTTGTGAGGGCGGGAAGCAGGAGGCCGGGTGCTCGGCCTTCCTCTCAGCCAAGCTGGCAGGGGCCGGGGCGGGGGTGGACGGGAGTTGGGAGAGAGGACACAGCGAGCCCTTACACCACCAAACAAGGCCTCCCTCACGAACGGGGCCTCCATCCGCCGCCTTAGCGGCCAGCGACCTGCTGGACAAGGCCTCCCTTTTGCTGCCGACTTTTATGGTGAGTTGGGCTCTGCGGAAGGGAATGTCCCCAGGGCTTACAAACACGTACAGATGACTGATGCACATGGACACGGACGGCTTGGACCCACCGCTGCCGTGTGGTCTGTGGGCAGATCGCTGGGGCTGGGGGTGAATTCCTCCCTTCTGAAGTGTGACATTCCACTCCTGTTGTTATAATGCCGTTGGTGTAGCGAGGCAGGAAAAAATAGCTTTCCTTTCCTTAGGGGGAAAAAGGCGTTCAAGCCATAGGAAAACAAAGTTTTGGAAAATCCACTACAGAACCAGGAATGATTTTGTCTCGATGGGAGCAAAATCCCACTGTCGGGCCTGATAAATAGTCTCATCTCTTAACCTCCCTGAGCCTCGGTTCCCTTCCTGGAAAGTGTGGGTTAGGCTAGCAGGGTACCCCCAGACTGTTCTGTGTGGGAGCAAGTGGGACTCAGAGGGCAGAGTTAAGGGGGGTCTTTGCTTATATTCCATCCAGAGATTCCAAAGTGCAGCCTTGGACAGGCCTCATCGAAGCGTCAGGGTCACCAATTATAAGACAGTCCGCTCTGGGAAGGAAGGTCGTGAGCACTGGCTGGGGCTCGTCCAGCCAAAAGGAACATGAAAACCTTATGGTTTCAGAACATTCTGCAACAGGTCAAAACAAATGTGCCGCCTCCTTAGTCACGTAGTTTTGACTTCTAAAGTCACCCCCCGTCCAGGAATCCCTTTAGAGCTCTCTGCTGTCTTTGGATCAGGAGATTCCAGAGAAAATCTGGGAGCGACAGGCCCTCGGGAATGGATCGTGGTCCTGGAGTGTGCCCACGGCTCCCCATTCTCTGGCGGGGAGCCCGGCGGGCCCATCCATCACCCACACACTAGCCGCCCCGGCTGCCGTGAAGGGAGGAACTGAGCAGTCAGCCCGGGCCGGCCGCACGCGCTGACTCAAAGTCATTTTCAGAGCCGCCTAGAAACCACTCGATGCTCGATCCCAGAACAGGTCCCCCTCTCACCCCACCGACTGCTGCTCTTGGAGGGCGTGGACGCATCTGCTCTCCGGAAGTAGACGCACACATAGCCGAGAGTAGCGTATGAACCAAATTGCAAGTTATACCCTCCCGTGGCTTACAAAGAGGGCCTGCGCTGAAAGACACAGCAGCCAGAAAACCACTACACTAGAGATGGAAGATCGATAACCACGGCGAGGGAGGGGAAGCTTTAGAAACTGAAGCCAGGAGAATGATTTGATTGACATCAGACGAGGCTCTGAGCTTCCTGGTGGCCAAAGCCAAAAGCGACGTGTTGCATTATCTAACTCATGATCTGACGCTTGGAAGCTTAGCCACCGAAAAGAGGAAAGGTAGGTCTTGGTGCACTGTTCCCGGCAGGGGTGAGCGACAGGGAGGTGGGAGGTCACGAGGTCCAGAGGCGAGCACTAGCCGGGACAAGTCTGAGTCTTTGGCTTATACTCCAAATGGTATGAGGAGCTCTCGGCCAGCTTTGCGCAAAGGCCTGATCTCATCCAACTCAGGATTTAAAAGCACGGCTCTGTGGGAGCCGTCTGCTGGGGCGCCAAGGAAGGAGGAGGGAGACGAATGTGGAGGCTACAGCCCAACGCAGCCGAGAGATCGTGGACACCGTAGAACGACATCCGGTCTAGTTCCCTGCCCTGGTGTGCCCTGAACCCGCTTCTCCATCCAACCCCAGCTCGTGTCTCCTCCCCTCCCTCCGGCGACCTTGACCTCTGTCCGCTTCTTACCCTGTGCACCTGTCACCTCGGGCATCTGTGCCTCGTGTTCTTCCTCCACCCCCATTCTTCGCGTCTCAGCTTAAATGTCAGCCCGCGGAGAGCCCTTCCCGAGACCTTGTCATACGCAGGACCTCTGTTAACTCCGGGCTCTTCGGCTTCTTTGCTAGCACCCCGACACAGCACCCCGTCACTGCAGTCCCGCTTTACTCACTGGCTGCTTGATTTGGGCCCGTCTCTCTACCAGGACGTCTAGTATTCCATGAAGACAAAGATATTCCATCCCATTCCCTGCAGCGCCACGGCGCAGGCCCTGACACACATGAGGTGCTTAATAAACTCTGGTGAATAAGTGAACCCTAGGAGGGAGACACAGAATGATTCCTAAGTTAGGAAAAAGAGGCCCAGACAGGTCAGGAGATCTGTTGGTGGACTCCAGCTCTGACTCCAAGGCCAGCTCCCTGGACCCGTACATCCCATTGCGCTGAACTCAGATCAGAAGACCTTGCTCTGATCTGAGTTTGCAAGATTCTCACCACTGGATTAAACCAGGACATTCGTGCTTCGACACGGGGCCGAGGAGAACGTGGTGACGATCCGCAAAGCTCCCAGAAGATGCTAGAAGAGGGTTAGGAAGTGGCCGTCGTCCTTGGCTCGGGCCCCGGCAGAGTGTGAGAGCAAAGGGAGATCACGCGAGACCCCACGGGGACGGCCTTCCTGCCACCACGTTTCACCGCTCACAACACACGCCGTGCTCCCCGAGCGCACGGCCCTTATCCGATCAATTTTCTGGGCTGTGGCGACCCAACAGCGGAATCCACAGGAAATTAAGTCTGTTGTCTCTGTCTTTGGGTACCACGTGGGGAAGAGATAGTGACACATGTCATCTGGGCCTGGGGGATGGCAGGAATCTGCTCCGTGCAGATTCCTCAGAGTCCCTCTCCCCCCGAGGCCCTGTTTTATCTCCACGTGGCTGGCTTGGAGAGTGGAAGGATTTGGGATAAAGTTAATTTTCCGCAGACCCTGGTATCTGAAAGGACTGACTTTTAAACCCCAGACAGACTTAATGGGGCCCCTCATTGTTGGCGGTGCTGATTGGCAATGTGATTCCATTCCTAGGTGTTTGCCTCCTGCCATCTCTTCATGGTTTTTGAGTTGTCACTTCTCCTTGGGTCATTTATGGCTCGAGAGGAAAGGCGACCTTTGAGATTCATGACGGATAGGTAGACCAGAGGCCTGGGGAATGAACGCTCCAATGAAAAGTAACTGTAACTCAATAATGACATCAAGGGCTAATATTTATGGGACCCAGCACAGGTGGCGGGCACTGTACGGATATTTACATGCGGTATCTCATTAACTTCATGTGTTCTTCCATAATTAGGATAAAATCCGAGCTCCTTATCATGTCCGTCCAAGGAGTTCCTACAAGATTCGGATCACGGGGCCGCCCACCTCCATAAGCTCACGTCTCCTCCCATCGCCTGCCCGTTGCTAAGTTTCAACCACAAGAGGCCACGCCCATTCCTGCCTCAGGACCTCTGCCCACGCCCCTCCTCTGCCTGCAGAAGAGTACTTTCTCTGCATCCTCGAAGATGTCTGGCTTCTTCGCAGCTGGGCTCAGACATCACCGCCCCCACGCAAGCCATCACCCATCTCGTCATTCAGCTCGATCTCCGTCATACCACCCAGCCACTTCCTTGAAGATTTCTTACGTATGCGTTTGCTTAGGTGTTTATAAGTCGCTTTCTTCTTGCTAAGCTCCATGAGGTCAAGGACCTTGGACTCCTAGGGCGCCCAATGCCTGGAACGAGGCTGGCACATGGTGGAGACTGAATAAACCCTCGGGCACGAAACGGAAGGGGAGCTGGAACTGGAGCCTGGGTTTAGTTGATCTCATGCCGAGGCCCGGGCTCCTAACCACTGGGCGACACGGCCTCAGCACGGGACCCCCTGCTGAGTCGGCTGGAGCAAATTTCACCACGAGGCTGAGGTTCTATTTTGTTGTGTAAACCACTTCCTAAGAACCGCGGAACCACCTGGGCTCCTTTGCCGAGGCCTCCTGGTTTCGTTCTCTACCTAATGAGCTATAGGTCTGTTTCCTGAACCCTGAGATCAAGTTGGAGCCTCAGCAAAACGCAACGTCGTGCGATGCGGGTGTCAATGACCCTGATCCGAAGCACTGCTGTGAATCAGTTCATCGATGCTACAATGTGTATCCAGAACTTCTGGGCATTTTGGACGACGCAGAGACAGAGCAGCAGGGCGTAGTGGGGACAAGCGTGGGCTGTGCTGTCAGGCGGCCCAAGGTCCCTCCCGGGGCTCTGCTCACTCCCTTGCTGGGTGAGCTCGAAAGAGCCGTCTCTACTTTCTGGGCCTCAGTTTTCACGGATGTAAAATGGGGATAATGACTGTCCACCTATAGTAAAGAGCTCACTTTCAATGCCGCAACAAGAAATACACAAAGAATATCTATTACGGTGCCTGACACTTTGCAGGCAGCTAATAAGAAGTCACAGAAGATGTGTCAAATGCCTCTTATGTGCAAGGTGCAGTGGGTGGCTTTCTCGAGTTTCTCTCTAGCTCTTGGATCCTAGAAGCATGACAGGGCTCTGTCTTCTTCACGTTTCCCAAACTGCACGTCAGAACACACGGGCTGACCCCTGGGCAGAGTGTGAAGCAGGGGTTGCTCTGGGACATCTCGGGTCAAGGCCACGAAGCCTGGATTCGAACGCTGGCTCTGACCCAAGCTGTGTGACCCTAGGAAAATGATGCGTCTCCACTCTCCTGGGCCTTATGCTTCTCAACCATCAAACCTGTCACCTGGCCCCTTTCCACTGCTCTAACTTCACGTCCTCGTCCCCTCCCCACCAGACTTCTTCAGTCGCTCTAAGCAATCTGAGCCTTGGGGAGTTGGCCTGGAACGGCCTCCGACGCTTCCCAGCCGCCCCGTATAAAGCAGCCCCATCCATTGGATCTGATAGCAGCCCCTTCTCACCACCATTCGACACGTGTAGTTATGTCTGAAGTGTCGCTTCCTGGTTTTCTGTCTGGTTCTTCCGCAGAGTATGCGATCGTAAGCCTCCTCGGCAAAGGGAACCCTGCCTGTTTCGGTCAGCCATGCACTCCCAGAGCCGAGCATGATGCCCGGAACACAGTAGGTGCTCGATAAAGGTGTGATAAGCGAATGGATGGATGCTTGGTGATCTGCACACGTAGAAGCCTTCATCCAACTCACTCTGACCCACTCTGCAGAACGCAGACACACTATTCCCAAAGCCAGTTCTTTTCCTGCCCCACCCCCTCAAGCCAAGGACCCGGGCTCTTGGCCAACTGACCTGAGTTCCTTAACTACACCGTGTCTTACTTGCCTTACCATTAAAATGGGCTCAATGAAAGAAATACCTATCTCCTAGAGTTTAGCATTAAATGAGTTAACATATGCAAAGCACTTAGAATGATGCCTTGCTCACCGATTGATGGCATCTCATAGTCATTAGCAGCAGCAGTAGCAGTCCCGTCTCTGCTTTTCCGTGGCACGTAAACAGGAAGTCTACCTTACCTTTCACACAGGTATGTTGGCTTCTCCACTACACAGTGTTTCTCAACCCCGGCAGCCCGTTAGAATCAGCTGGGGAGCTTTAAACCAGCGGTCCCCAACCTTTGTGTCACCATGGACCAGTACACCTATGAGAATCTAATGCCTGATGGTCTGAGGCGGAGCTGAGGCGGTGATGCTGGCGCTGGGGAGCGGCTGCAGATGCAGATGAAGCTTTGCTCGCTTGCCCACTGCTCACCTGCCGTGCGGCCCAGTTCCTAACAGGCCACAGACCGGTACCGGTCCACGGCCCGGGGGTTGGGGACCCCTGCTTTAAACCATCCTGGTGCCTGGGTGGCCTCAGACCAATTGCATCAGCGTTTCTGGGGGCAGACGGAGGCTTGAGCATCATTTGTTTCGCTTTTTATCTCCCCAGGTGACAACCTAAACCGAAACCGAGACCATTGCCAACTCCTCCTACTCAAAGGACCACAAAACTATCTGCGATGGCCCCTCATCTGCAATACACTTTTGCTCTATTTACTCTAATATCCTACGCTGCTCGTTCCCTAATTAGCAGCTAGTCTGCTCATTCTATTTTGCTCTAGAGCTGTGGTTCTCAGCTGGGGGCCATTTTGTCCCTTCCCAGGGGACACTGGCAATGTCTGGAGACATTCTGGATATTATAACTTGGAACAGAGGGTGACTGGCACCCAGTGGGTAGAGGCCAAGGGATGCTGCTAACCGCTCTACCATGTACAAGGCGGCCCCCATGGAAAAGAATGATCCAGCCCCAAATGGCAATAATGCTGAGGCCGGGAAACCTTGCTATAGAGTTATCCTTTCTGTGGGTGTGGGGGAGGCCAGCAGAGACCCGCTGACGATGGGACGCTGGAAGAAAAAGAAGCAAAGTTATCATTACAGAACATCAAGCTCCGGCCAGGCGCCAAGCAGATGTTCCCATGAATAATGACGATATCTAATGTTCTCTGAGCACCTGCAACAGGCTACAACCGGGGCTGACGTGTCTTCTGTAAGCACGAGGTGATTCTGAATTCGAAGATTTCGTCTCCGCTTCACACATGAGAAAGCAGGGACAGCGAGGCTAGGTCGCTAGGCCGAGGTGACAGAACTTGCGCACAGAACTCAGCCCATTTTGTTTGACTCCAAAGTCAAGGCAGCCGCAGCTCACACTTCCTGCGCCTCATCGCAGGTGGGCCGGGCAATGTTCTGACTGCTCCACACGTGTAAATCGATCGCGACAACTAGCGAACTAGGTTCTAGTATTGTTATCATCATCACCCCCATTTTACAGCCTAGGAACGTCGAGGCAGAATGATGTGAAGCCACGTGTACTTTCTCACACAGCGGGTAAGTAGCAGAGATGGGATTCGAACCCAGGGAGCTCGTATCCAAAATCTGGCTGCTTCCCATCTCACTCGATTGCCTCTAAGAGAATGAGAAGGACGGATCGAATTCCTCTCCGCCTCAGGACCTTTGCACAAGCCGTTTCCTCTGCCTTAAATACCCTTCCTCTAGTCTCTTTGTCCAGCTGACTCTTTTTCACCCTTTGGACCTCAGCTTCCACTTCGCTTTTCCGGGACACGCTCCCTGCCCCTCGGACCAGACGCGTTTCCTCTGTGGAACCCTCTCCTCGCTCCCCTTCACCGCATTTCACCAATTTACAGTGAACTCATCGCTTGTGCGAGGATTCCATCAGCATCGGTCGGCTCCTCTGGTCTACGGACTCTGTGCGGACCGGAACTGTGCCCGTCTTCATCAGCCCTGTGTTCCCAGGCCCCCCGGGGGGATGCCCGGCACAAAGGAGGAGCTAGCTCCATCAGAGCTTCTGGTTGAAGCCATGAAGCAGAGAAACCGAAGCCAACACAACAGCTGGTGCCTATCCGGTCCGTTTCCCCATTCCCGGGAAGGGACAGAGCTGTCCAGCGGAGCCCTGTCCAAATGCCTCTGTGACAGGTCAAGGCTGCAGCACTCTATGGGCGAGCAGGAGCGAGGGTCATAAACCAGCTCCCTGGAGCCACCTCTGCTTCATGGCGGCGAGTCTTTACCATTTTCCAATCAACGCTGGTTGAGTTCTAATTGATTTTCTATGACACCCCTTCTCCAGAAGGGAGAATGGCTCTGTTTACTGGGGCCGCGCGTACAGGACAGGCCTTTTTCTTCCTGCTGTATTTAATGCTGCTGCTAATCACGGAGATTAGACTAAAACAATTACAACAGCTAATTAAAGAACAATGCGGTTTTTGGCATCTTCGCGCAGACGGCACCGTTGGGAATTCCTAACTCGGGCAAAGCAGGGATAATTAAAACCCCTCTCTGCTCGCTCCACTCCGGCAGCTGGATCACGCTGATTAAACTGCAAATAAAACACATGAAACCAACACTTTGTAGCCTATCCAATTTCATTTAAAAGGGCTTTTAACTGATTCATAAACAGAGAAGCCGTAAACAGCACATTATTTAACTAAAGCCAGTTATTTCATCGACGCTGTTCCCTTCGATCTCGACACTTGGCCGTGTGCGTGCGGCCCAGGGGGCACGAGGCTGACGGACTCTGAGGAACCCCTCCAAAGCTAATGCACCCTCTCCCACTCGCGGGCACCGGACCATCACCAAAGTACTGCCGTTTTCTCTGGGCTTAGGATCTTGCTTGGAAAAAAAAAAAATCATATACTGTCCTCCAAAATGCTCAGGTTTACCTAGAGCCAGCAGCTCTCGACTCCGCATCGAGGACAGATGGCAGGGGTAGAGAAAGTGCCAAAGTACAGCGAACGTAGGAAAAAAGGAACGTTTGGCCGGAAAACATACCTAAGTTATTCACGGCCGGCCAACCGCAGAGCTAAAATGCAGCCAGTCTCTGCCGAGCGAGGAAAAGCCTCGTTCTCCAGCTACCGGAGGACTTGTCACAACAGCTGGATACCAAAGCAGGTTTGCTGCAGACGGAGACACTCTGACCCTCAGATCCTGCTGCCACACTTCCCCGCTCAGCCTGACAAGCGTGGTCATGCGGTTCGCTAGCTCCCTCTCTCCCTTGCTACCAGATTAGAGGAAGGGAAAATGAGGGGGAAAAAAAAGAGAGAGAGAGAGAGAAAGAGTGGAGGAAAAGAGAGAGCAGGAGACACGCTCTTTGAAAGCAGCAAAAAGGGAAAGAAAAAGAAAAATATGACGAGAGAGGACACAGGAGTTTTAACTGCCTGGCACTGCACCCGGGGGACGATCTAGTAAGTGTCTTTCCCTCCCCCCGCCCCAATCTCTGCTCGTTTTATAAAATAAAACAACAACAACAAAATAAAGTATCAAAAAAAAAAAAAAAAGAAGGCCTGGATGGAGATGCTGGGGTACCGTGCGACGTCCGGTGACTACAGAAGTTTCTAAAAGCTTGCCCCCGATTTCTGAATTTGTCTCAGGACACCCAGGGACAAACACGTGCTGACAGGCTCTGATCCATGGACCACACTTGGAGGAGCTCCCTTCTCAGGGGTCCCCCACAGTCCCTGGGAATGAGCCGAGTCACACTCAGAATATTCTACGTAATGTTCCCCGCATGTTCTTGGAAGACAAAAAGAAATATGTAGGTTTCTAAATGCATATAGATGTGGGAAACAGACCTAGGAAGAAACGCATCGAAGATTATCTTTCATGGTTTTACCTCTTTCTTTTCTTCTACTTTTCCCCAAGCTTTTTCATATAATAATTATTTTAACAAGAATCTTTCATCTATGATGGCAAAGAAACAGGTGCTTTATCATAATATGACTTAGAGTTACTTAATCATAAGTATTTACATCTAATGTTATAATTGCTAATTACTATAAAATACAATAACTGTCTCAAACGGTTCAATAAGTTACATATCTGCATATAACCACCTGATGAGAGTTTGGACAGCAGATAAACAGGATGCTTGCAAAGAACACGCAATGATTTAAGGAGAGGCTTTTGTAATTTGTCGAACAACATTAAATTGCCAATATTCAACCCTTTTTGATCTACCGAAACAGCAGTTTCATATGGTTTAACCTAAAATAATGTTAAATGGAACAAAAAGTTCCAAACGAATAGACTTTGAGATGAACTATGTACAAAATGCACATCCATGGAAAAGGAGACTGGAAAAAATATAACAAAAACCATGGCATGGTGACTCTTTTTTTTTTTTTTTTTTGGTCATTTTCCAAGTTTCCAACTATGAGAATACAGTACTTTCCTAAGTAGGAAAAAAAAAAATGCCGTTCAGATTCTTAATTCAGGGAAATCGCTGGCATTTTTGAGATAGGTTTATCCCCATTTTTATACCATTAATAAGAATTCCATTATAGTAAGTAGCCACTTTTGAATACTGCGGCTAACTGGTCACTTCCTCTGTGTGCATTTGTGTTGGGGGAGGGGGGCACACGACAGAGTCAAATGTGTCCGTCTTAACTGCTTAGATTATTGTTACATTTGCTCATCATCCCTAAGCATAAAGCTACGCAGGACAAGGAGGCTGGGTCGATGAGGAACAGGAAGACCAAAGTGTCCCCCTTTGTCTGCATCTGCCACCCACGGTCCTATGACCTTGGACAAGTCACTTCCGCTCCTGTGTCAGCCTCAGCCTCCCCACCTTCAAAAGGAAGGGGTTTGAAAGGTTGATCACTAAGCTCCTTCCAACTTCGATCCGATATGGAATCGGGATCCTATTCCACGATGGCCAGAATCGGCTGCGGAAGGTGCAGAACCCACTGCAAAATGAAAACGCAGGGCCTCTCGCCCCAAAACTATGGAGGATTTCGAGACGGAGACATCAGAGCATTCAACTGAGGGTAGGGTCCTACAGAGCACGGAGCCCTGCGTGGCTGCCCAGGGTACACGCTCGCGAAGCTGGCCCTGCCGATGGCAGAAGGTAAAACACAAACCCTAACCCCGCAAAACGAAAGTGGATTTAAAAGTGTTTGGCAGACCAAGCGCATAGATTACACTAAGAATTATACGAGGTCGATAAAACACCCAGCAACAATAATAGTTAACCGCCTTCGGGTCCGGTGGATAAAAATGAAAGAGAGTTGCCTTTTCATAGACTACCATCCGTTTCTATTTTAAAAACACGACTCTCAACGAATATGAAATTGCACTCGGGTTTCCCGGGTGAGTCTGCATTCCCCAAGTCTCGAATTCCACCGCGGTGAGCCAAACGCCGCGAACCTTTCCTCCGTTAGCATCTGTGATCGAGACGAAAGTGACACGCAGCTCAAACCGGAGGATAAGACCTGGCATTCTGCAAAGTCCGAGGAGCCAGCCACACTCGCCATTTGCTTCCAAGGCCTGCTGTTCCCTCGGCTGTCATCGGTCTGAACCTCGAGACGATCGAGGCCATCGGGCAGTGGGCAAGGGGTCCTGTCTCCCTGCATGAGGAAACCAGCACGCGTGGTGCAACCTCGCTCCCGTGGGACTTGGCTCCACGGGACAGCCAAGGGCAGGGGAGACACGCAGGCATCCCGGGTCCTCAGGCACCACCCACCTACTCTGTGCACATTTCTAATGAGTCTGGTGGTTTCTGGAGCTGGGAAGCAGAACAAGCCGATGAGCCCCGTCGGCTGCGTTGACAGCAGCGAGCGAGACAGGCGAGGGCCGAAAAAAATGATCAGAAAGGAGACAGAAAGACAAAAAAACATACAAAATGAAAACTAAAGGACGCTGGAGCCACCCAGGGAAGAGCTCCAGCATTTCTGACCCCGTCAGGGGTCAACGGCGATTTCTGCAGAACTCAAAACCGAGTGCCCGAAACGAAAGCGAGATTTCTTTAAGGAACGTTGAACACACGCCCAGCGTACGGTTGCAGAAGGCGGGGAAACGGGCCATGTGCTTTTGAAAGATTCCCCGGGGGTGAAAACTAACTCTTGAGAAAGTTATGATGGCCTGGGCTCCCAAGGGCTCCACGCGGCTGTGATTTCACGGTATTAGTGCACACGCACGCACACGCACACACACACACGCAACCTGGGTGCAGCCTCACAGGTCACAGCACGTTTTAAAACTAGTATTTAAGAACCGTTTTTATCTGGTAGGCTAGAACAAAGGTTTGCAAACTTTTCCCGTGAGGGGTCAGACAGCAGAGACTTCCAGCTTTGCAGGCCATATGGTCTCTGTCACAATAGCTCGGCACTGACGCTGTGGCTCAAAACAGCCTCAGACAGTGTGGAACGAGGGGGCGTGGCTGTTCCTAATAAAAGCTCCCTTACGAAATCAGACGGGGGAGGGAGGGCGAATTTGGCCCGGGAGCCAGCGTGTCCCAACGCCCGGGCTAGAGCACAGAACGTGGGCTCTGGACGGGGCTGGCCCTGGGTTCAAATCATGCCTCCACGCTTTCGTTACTGAGACTAAGTTTCCCTCTTTTATAATACGGGGGATAATAACGTCCCCTTTGTTG
This sequence comes from Pteropus medius, assembly GCF_902729225.1. Lineage (NCBI taxonomy): Eukaryota > Metazoa > Chordata > Mammalia > Chiroptera > Pteropodidae > Pteropus > Pteropus medius. The sequence goes on along the minus strand of NW_024349798.1, from coordinate 15,186,757 downwards.
GGGTTATTATGTCATATTACGTGTTATGTATAGAAAACATAGTAGAGCATTGATAAAAACTTAACTGTCTTCTCCCAATCATTATTCTTTCCTTCTGTATGGTTCTTTACTAGGTTCTTCATCCATATAGTTCTGTTTTGGTCAACAGTGGTCTTTCTGGAACGCTGGCTTGTTGCTCCATACCCTCCCCCTGCTCATAGCCCACAAGCCTGGTACACGGACATCATCAACTGCTTTACTGACGAGGAAACAAGACTCGCAGAAGTAGATCTCATAGCCAGAGGGGTAAAGCACACTCTCGAAACCGGCAACCCCTCCCCGGCTCTGGCGTGGCCGCTTGTGCAAACACGGGCACATGTGACTTTGCAGACGTGCCCACTGAGAAGCCTCCCATGGGCTTCTCCACGATCTCCACGGTCAGGGGCGCCAGGTGTGCGTTCCAGCGAGGCCACTTCCTGGATGGATAAGCCCAGGTAAGGCACCCGACCACTCAGCTTAGGTTTCTGCATTCGTGAGATGGGATTAATGACAGGCTAGGTTCTGGAAAGTTCCACCTTGCAATGTTGAGCACTTAGCACAGCGCCTAGCACATACTAGGTGCTCCGTGCATATCTGTTGCAGGAGCCAGTGTGGCTGTGAGGACTGAGTTTTTTGGGCCCCGGTGCCCGACATACAGGGAGCTCAATAAATTGTCACTGCTCTGTTAGCGGCAGGTCTGTACACACGTACATCTGTGTGCCAACCTCTTATGCACACACACACACACACACACACACACACACACACGGCCGTGAGCTCTGTGAGGGCAGGAACCACATCTGACACAAGGCGTGTGCTCGTTGAAGAACAGCTTGTCGGTTTATGAACATACAAAACGCTAACACATAAACATGTGGCTGTAAACAGTTGACGGCTGGGCTGGCCTACCCAGCATCCCTGTAGCTCTCCGTCCAAGCCCACCTGTCCCTCGGAAAGAGGTGACGGATGGGCGGTCCAAGCCTGTGATTATGGAATTTTGCTGCCTGTTCGCTGGGTGCCAGAACACTGCTCAGAGAACCTCACCGATTCAGGCTCCTGAGCTGCACAGCACAGCTGAGACTCCAGGGGCCCACGGGGTGACCAAGCCTGGGGTGTCCGTGGAGAAGGTCCCCGCCAAGATGGCAGAGGAGTGAGGAGCCATGAAATGCCCACCACGCACATCAGAGACAGAGCGTGAGTCTGGAAGGGAAGCACCATTAGATGCCCCACTGTGGGGCACGAAGGAGACGCTTATGCTCACCCAGGTCCCAGCCAGTCCCCTGCTGGGAGCAGCCCCTGGGCCCCACGCGTGGGTGAGGCCGCCTCTGAGACCAGAAAACAAGAGCTCGCCTCCAGAGGAGGGACAGAGACTCAAGCTGCAGCACACAAGGCCCTTCATGCCCGTGCGGTGCCCACGCCAGGCGGCTGCCTTCACCGTGCCAAGGTAAAGCCTTGAACTTGGACGTTGGGTCTGAAGGAGGGTGGGGACCGTGTCTTCCCGGCATTACCTAAACTGACAGCCTGGCTCCTTGGCCCCAAAACAGAATGAGCCAATGTCTGCCTCTGGCCATGCAAAACCGAGTCTCGGGTTAGTCAGTGGAAACAGGACATGGAGTGCCAGATGTGGTCTTTGGCTCCGAGAAGTCAGCTTGCTCACTGACACATCTGCTTTTCGTTAAACGCGATTGCTGCTTTGGTGTGGTCATGCTGCTGTTATTGTTTCAAGCGGGGAGGGGATTAAAGCGCTTTCTGAAACGAGAAAATGCGTGTGTGTATTTATATACGTAGAAAGAGAGAAAGACAGGCAGAGACACACACACACACACGCACACGGCAGATGGTGGCATCTCCACGGTACTGATGGGCGTGTTGACTGTTAATAAGTAACGCAGCTAAGATTCAAACCTGGACAGGATGACCCCCATCCACTTTCCCCCACCGCACTGGGCTATAAGGGCTAAAACTAATATTATGTGTTGCCTTAACATCTGGGGTAAAACCAGGACGGCCTCAGATGGCCTAAATGCAAGTTCTCCTGCCCACTCTGCTCCTCGGATAAGGTTCCCTAGCCAAAGAGCCCTCCTTGTCACAGGAACCTGGCACAGCTCCTGATCACCCCTGAGTACAGGGCTTCGGGCCTCTGCCAGCCCTCAGAATTATTCAGCAAGATGATCACGTCCTTTTGTGGGAATCTGTGGTCATCTGACCCTCTTAATACTACAGCGTCTGCCTCCCACAGAGCCTGGGTATTCACTCAGTATGAGTGCATCCTTCTGCCCCACACTGTGAGTACATGTGACTAAGAAACTGCTGTCCACCTCATTTGTGCCATGTTGGCTGTCGTGTGTTTGGGCAACCCTATGACCTAGGACGGGATTCGCTCGCTCGCACACCTCACTGCTTCCTGAGAAACGAGACTTAATGAAGACATCCCTCACATGTAAGTCCCCTTCAAGGGGTCATCTTGCAAGGTGACTCCCGCAGGTGAGACACTGGTCAGTGCCACAAGAGACGGGACCGAGGACTCTGGCGTTCAGATAACCGAACCTCAAGTCATCCCTGGGCTGGCCGCTGACAGCCACAGAGCTGTCACCCTGCCACGTGTCTGCTGGCGGGAGCTCCGAACTCCATGACCTCCAGCCTTCTGTGAGGAGCCCAGGCAGGAGCCGTGGAGAAAACAGGGGTGACAGGTAGCGACAGCAGGGTGCTCGTGTGTGCACCCACGGAGGGGTGATAGCAGAGCCCTCAGAGGCACAGCCCTGACGAACGGAACTCAAACTAACCACGACCATCGATGACTTGAACTTTTCTAGTAGCCACGTTTAAAAAACGAATAAATAAATAAAAATGGAAAGATTGATTTGAATAATCTGTGTAACTTAACCCAATATGGTATTTTATCTCGTAAGCGATGCAAAAAAAAGGATCAATGAAACCTGTTTCTGTCTGGTTTGTGAGGCACAATCCAACTGGACCTAGCTGCATTTCAAGGGCTGGGCAGCCCCACGCAGCTGCTGGTCACCGTGCTGGACAGCACAGGTCTGGAGCTCAGGCTGAATGAAGTGACGGCTCAGGATGCGGATTCTGGGCGTTTAGAACAAACTGACCAACAGTCCCTTGCTAAGCGTCTTCTCCCTGCTGGCACGTTGCGATTGACAAGCTGGTCTTGAGTTCAAACGGGTCTATTAGGATGTGGACTAGGGGCCACCAAGGCCCTTCTCCCCGATCAGGGCCTTGCCCGGCAGAAAGGTGGCTGCGAGAGAAGCTACCTGCTTCTTTCTTGGACCTGTAATATGTGAGTATTCTCTCCATCTTTCACTTAAATAAACTTACGCTTTAGAGCAATGAATGAATGAATGAATGAATGAATGAATGAATGAATGAATGAATAAATAAATAAATCCTTCTCTGAAAAGGCCTTTTACCTACTCACCACCTGGGAGTATGGAGAGTTTGATGGCGCCTGCAACTACCTTCTCCAAGGAAGTCTAGTGGGGGCAGTGACAAATCCCACAGGAAAAAAAAAAAAAATCAATTAATATGGACTCGATCAAAACCGGCTGCCGACTGCCCGAAACAAGGGCTAAGCAACGTACAAGGCAGATTCCATGACGAGAAAAACTGAGGTCGGAGGACTGGGTGGATCGGCCGCCACGCTGCCCTGGGGACTTTAGAGCGGGAGGACGGCAGGGAGCTGAGTCACTGCTCCCCGATTTCAACCATGCCCCCCGCGGACCCTTCCCGCATCGCCCTACCCCCGTCACGGCTGTGGATTTCTTTATCCACAGTGCTCCTGAAACTGGCTCAGTCTAGGTTTTTCTCTTTAACGAACTAATTTAAAAGGGAAACATTACCCATCAGTGGGAGAAGAACCAGGATAAATTGCCACACATTAGAATGTAACTAGAAAAATAAACAGGTAGCTGTTGACTCCTTTCCAGTTCGTTCGTACGCTGCTGGAAATGATCTTGTGTGGCCCCTGGCTCACGCTGGAGATTATGGAAGAGACTGCCGGGGTGGTGGTGGGGGGTAGTGAGGACCTGGGCTTTGCCTGGCTGGCTGGGAAGACTCTGCATTGGGGACGAGGGGACTAAAAGCCTCCTGCGGGGCACACAGTATGGAGAGAGGTGGATGGGGATGGAGCATGCGGCATGGAAGGCAAAAAATAAATAAATAAATAAGCCTGACAGCTGCGTTATTAAATCACCCCAAACGTTCGGGACGTGCGGTGGGTTGAACATCTCGGGAGTTATGGGCTGACACACTTGGGAAGTATTTTAAAAGCGAGGACGGAAACCGTAGCCAACCAGAAGACAATGACCCCAAACCCCACGGCCACTCGCCCGTGTTTCCCGATACTGTCATCTCATTGCAGGTGGGGGAAAAAAGCCTCTTTCCTGGACGACGGCGAATTCTCAGTGCGGATGTCCAAAGTTAGGGGGAAGAGGATGAGGCAGAAGGAGAAAAAGAGGTGAGAAAAGGGGCCAACTAAATCCTCATCCCCCAGAGTGTGTGCGTGTGTGTGTGTGTGTGTGCGCGCGCGCGCGTGTGTGTATGTGTGCGTGCATGCGTGTGCTTGTGTGTGCGCACAAATCCTCCCAGGGCCATCCTAGGCCATCGAGGAGACACACATACCTTGGAAAAGGTCAGCTTCTAAATCGGTCAGCAAGCCTGGCCAGGCCGAATTCCACAGGGAAGGGCCAGCCTGACCCTGGATTCAACTGAGCTGACATCCCCAAACGTCGGGGCTTTGCGTGGGTGTCAGATCAGCCCCCTCCCTGCCCACGGCTACCTTAGCAGTCCCGGAGAAGATGCTCGCCTGCCCTCCCACAAGAAGGGCAGTGTGGCTTTCCTGCCCGCACAGGCCCGAGACGATGCTTTCAAAAGCCCTCAGAAAAGTCATATATTCTGCAATACGATATTCTATAGTCGCCATCGTGGCTTTTCATAAGGTCATATATAATGCCAGCTGTAGTTGTAAAAAAAAAAATTATTATTCAGCCCCAGAAAGGCATAAAAAATCCCTGCAAAGTGCAGGGTCTTCTTTTCAAAGTGGATTAATTCGTACTACCTTCGGCCCCCGTACTTCGCTGGGAGACAGTGGCCCGCGCTGCATCTGCCCGCGCTCCTGGGTGCAAAGTCCCACACTGCTACGTCCCAGGGGCCCCGCACGGCCCGGTCTCCTGGGGAAACAGGTGTGGGGGGTTTCTAAGGTCCCGTCCATGCCATCTTCTCCTCGACAACCGCACAGGGTGCTGCACAAACTCCCGGGTCCGAGGACGATGTCGTCTGCCCTCCAAGCTCAGCCTCGACTCGCCCGTCCCTGTCCGTTATCCCTGAGCCCTCTGCCCTTGCCCGGATCCCGCCCCGTCCACTCCGCAGACTGCTGGCCCTCAAATCTGTGCCACCTGTCCATCTGTGCCACCTGTCCGTTCCCACTGTCGCCGCGCCGGTTCAGGCTTTCATCAGAGTCTCACAGGCCGAGTGTCCCTTTGCTGGTGCCCCCGCCTCCGGGCTCGCCTTGCCCATCCCTTCCCCACGCCGTGGCCGATGTGGTCTCCTCTGACTGAGCCTGGACCGTGTTTCTCTCCTACTCAGACCCCTTTGGTGGCACCCCGTAGCCGAGTGGGTATCTCAGGCTCCCCGCTGCGGCCTGCGCCCCCTGGGCCTGCGCCTACCTCTGTCATCAGCCCTGTCTGGGGCCGTTCCCTGCTCTCCTCCCTATGCTCCATTTATAGCACGCTTCTGGCGACTTCTTGATGGGACCCTTTATTTCACCTCCATCCTCTCTGTTGGGAAGGGCCCGCGTGTCCCCTCATCCCTGCCTCTCCTGGCCTGTGCTCGCTCACCCTTTAAGACATGTGGTGGGCAACGGTTCCTCCAGAAAGCCTTCCAGAACGTTCTGGGTTGTGCTGGGATGTGCTCCTAGACCGTCATAGATCTGATGGCCCTCCATGAAGGACAAATGTCCAAAGTCCACTGACCTCACGACGGTTCCACTGCACATGCTCAGAGGGCTGGCGGGGGTGGGGGTTGGAGAAGGACAGAGAGAGACGGCGAGACGACTCATTTAAGTAACGCGTCGACATGACGTGCGGGTGGCCCTGCGCCGTCTCCCAGTGACCGCATGCCATCGTGCAGAGATCTGTCTGCCCATCTAGTCCAGGGCTCACCGCCCAGGTCGGAGGGCCCGTGGAGAGAGTTCCAGGCGTCTCGAGTATGTACGTCTTTATTTCTATAATTACTTTCGCCAACGCTACAAGTGAACGCGAGCATGTTTTTCTGTTATGAACGCAGGCATCGGACCAAAGAGGTACTAGCGAGACCTGAGGATCTGACGCCGACGGAAATTACGGATATTTTTATATCACACTGTTTGGTAGCGGATATCTCAAGATACGAGTTACGCTTGCCACAACTTCAAAATTACGGTTCTTAGACCCGCCGCCAAATCCAGCTACTCGATGTATTAATAAAGGCGCAAACTGCATTATTCCTCTGCCCATGTGTTCTTTTTGTATGTATTTTGATAGCTGTGTTTCAATATAACTGCTTTCCTTTGTGATCCTATGCATTTATTTATTTTTTTTTTCTCATTTAAAAATATTATTCAGAGAAGAAGGCCAGTGGTTTCACCAGATGCCAAAGGGGTCCATGGAGGGGGACACAGGCCCCCCATCTTCCAATCCCTGGTACTTGAAGCAAGGTCAGTGCATAGTCAGTGTATAGTAGGGGTAAAATATGAACTGATATTATATCTATCTACTGATTGATCACCCTCCCATCTTTCCTGTCTCTTCCTTCCCTCGCTCCTTCCCTCCTTCCCTCCTGTATTCCATCCTTCCTTCCTTCCACCTGTCTGTCCATCGTCTTCCATCCATCTCTCTCTCTCCATCTGACCCAATCTACATTCTGACTATCGACGCTTCTGCAGTTGGCCCCCAGATCTCATTCTGCAGAACAGCTGAGGACTCGGTCAGGAGAAAATGTGATTTGGTGAAAAAAGGTGACACCGTCCTCTTGGGTGGCCTCGGCCATGTCACTGAACGTGCCTGTGGCTCGGGTGTCTTTTGGGTGCCTAGCACAGAGCTCTGTCTGCAGCACCCATACCCAGGCCCTGCTGAGGCTTCATGCCTGTGTCCAGTCCATTTGCTCCCCAAAGCCAGGGGTGCCTTGGCTTTTGTTTTCAAGTCACCAGAATGGTCCAGCCTCCAAGGAGAGTCACGGCCATTACCGACTCCCCGGATCTCTATGGCAAGGTGGTTAAGCGTTCTGCCCGGATCCAAATACCAGCTCCCCACCTACTCACTACACGACGCACGATCTCGGCTGACCTACTTAGCTCGCTTCTCTCTGAGCCTCAGTTTCATTCACTGAGAGTGAGGATCCTGACTGTCCCTCCTTCACGGGGTTCACAGGAAGACTCAGCGAGCTGACACATGTGGACTTCTTAGCTCTGTGTGTGGCTGGCACAGGGGAATGGGCTCGGCAAGTCTCGGTTACTGTCACCGAGGACAGCTCCACGGGGGCCGAGAACGAGAATGCTGCCATCAGGCGCTCAGGAAAACGGGGCCAAGGAATTAATCAGCGGATACCGCTCTTAAAAATGCCTCAACCCTCTCATACCTCAAATGCAAATCAAAACCAGCAAGATGCTGTTTTTACCCATCAGCTTGACACGGATGATAAAGATTGATCCCTGCCAGCTTCCGAGAGGGGAAAGAGGGAATCGCTTTGATAGCTGATGTGAAGAAATCGCTGGATAGGACAGTCCAGCTACGCCTGTCAAAATGTAAGAGGCACGCAGCCTGGAACCAGCGATCCCAAATCTGGTCATTCACACCGCAGGCTTACACGCTCAATTGCAAAAAGACGTGTGTACAAGAATCTCGGCATTGTTTAAGGCAGAAAAAAGAGAGAGAGAAACGATCTAAGCATCTATCAATCGGAAATCAGTTAAGCTGATGACAGGATATTTCATTCATTCAATTCGTATTTATTGAACAGTTAGTTACTACCTATCAGACACCATGCCAGGTACTGAGACAAGAGGGTTGGAGAAAACAGAGGGCAGTTACAAACAGTAACTGGCGGGCTGGGAGACCGAGGTCACCCAGTGTGGCTATAAAGTGAGGTCTAAGATAGAAAGCAAAGAACTGCAAGTTATTACAAAATATATGTCATTAGATTCCACTTTGAGAAAACAAACAAACAAACAAAAAATCTCAGACTATGCATCACACACACACACGCACACGCACGCTCACACTCANTTTGCCTTAGCCACACTGGCTTCCACCGTGTGATGGCCGTGGCTACCTCAGGACCTTTGCACTGGCTGCTCTCGCTTCCTCCGGGTCCCCATAGGGCTTGCCTGCTCTTCGGATCTCTGCTCAAATACTGCCTCATTTCCATGCGGCCCTCTGTGATCCCACCAAAGCCAAGGGCAACCCCTCCTTGACTGACCTGACCTGATCTGGCCCCACCCCCTCCTGCCTAATTCTTCTCCTTACTGTTTGTCACCAACTGATATGACATACAAACGCGTGTCTCTCAATGTCTAGAACGCGAGCACATGAGAATGGGGACTTCTGGCTTGTTCGCTGCTGTATCACCAGCCTCTAAAGGAGTGTCTGGCACATAGTAAGCACTAAATAAATAATAGTTCAATGAACGAACCAATGGATAATATAATAATACGATAATACAATATACACGATATAAAGCAAGATATACAATGATATGTGATACACAATATTGATAACAGCAGCTATGAAAAAATGAACCCAGAGAAAGATCTCAAGGCCCAAAAGAAATGTTTAAAAATAAGTAAATAAGTAAAAACGAAAAACAAACATGCTTCCAGCCCCGGCCGCCCTCAGAAAACAGGGCGGAGGAACGCCCAAGGACAAACTGACACGTAAACACCTAACAGCCAGGGTGGCAGACAGTACCGCTACTGAAAATGTCCCACAATACAAGACCTTCACTGAGCCCCGAGGAGAGGGTGAGCCATCCATCCAGGGAATCCATCCAGCCCGGAACACGCCATGGCCACCACACCCCCTGCCCACACCACACCACTCCCCCTGCCTGCTTGCGGCCACTCACCGGCAGGCAGGTGCTTGCCAGACTGACTGTACTCTCAACCCCAAACTCCTATCAGCTCTTCCAGAGATCTGAGTCTGGGGGGGGGAGCCGCCTGGAACTCCGCCTCCTCACTGCCACGGTTCAGAGCTGGGACTCCGGTCTCATTCCCCAGGTGCCGGTGGCACCGGGGGCCCTGTTCTGTGCCTCTGGGTTTGCTGGACTTTTAAACAGAAGGAGGAACACAACAGGCTTCATCTATATATCTCATCTCACCTGCCCTGAAAGCCTTGGCTCGTTCTAATTTGCATATAACGCAGCCTCACAGGAAGTCACCTGAGAGCAAAAACGTAAATTCCAATGACATGTCTGGGAGGGGTCCACCGGTGGGCGACACCAACACCCTTTCGTTATCGTCAGCCGATGCCACACGGTCCCCGCACACCACACTTGGTTATTCGGGCCAGAAGTTCTCAGCTGGGGTTGCTTTTGCCCCCAGAGGACATTCAGCCCTGACTGGAGCCATTTTTGTTTGTCACAGGTGGGGAGGACGGTGCGACGGGCATCCAGTGGGGGAGAGGCCAGGGATGCTGCCAAACACCCGTGGGGCACAGGATGGCCCCACGATGAAGATCTCGCCTAAGATATCAGCAGTGTCTGGGGTGACCAGCCCTGGCGGATCGGCGGGGCGACCGAGGTCACCGTGGGGAAGGGAGACGCTCTGGTGGCCTGTGGGCTGGAGGCAGAAGAACGGGACTGATGAGCCCTTGTCTGCGCTCCACCTCGAGGCTGCTGAGGTGGTCTTGGCAGCCAGCCGTCTCAGGAAGCTGTGTGGGGACATCCCTGGTCAGTTCCACTGCCCACTCCCCATAACCAGTGCCCAGTTATAACTGGAGCGTTGGTGGCCTGGGGGAGAGGTGTGGCTAAAAGGCCGGCTGTTGACACGTTTCTTCTTCAGAGGGACTGTCCCTGCCTCTGCCGTTCTGCTAACCACTCGGAGTCCTGGCAGGCCTGCGTTCTACCCCTGTGGTGGCCATACAGTCCTAGCCCCGTCCCACACGCGGGCAAATGTCCCAGCCTGATAGCTGGACTCGAGCTCCTGGCTCAGGTGCCGAAAACATCCTGGTATTTTAACTAATGGTACTTCTGCCTCTGCAAAGAGGGAAGCAGCCATCCAAGCGGAGAAGGAAGAAGGTTCCAGAAAGAGCAGAAAGCAAATCCCTGCAAAAGGAACTGTGCCTACGTCTGGCCGTGGCACAGGCTGCGGGGTGATGTGGGCAATCTGAAGGACACTCTGCCCAGGCCCGCTCCAGACACGAGAGAGAAATGCCAGGGGGGAGGCAGTGTTCCCAGTGATGGGGGTGTCCTCAGCTCCTCCTCTAAAGAGCTCTAAGCAGGTAGGTGTTGTCATGGCTGCTTTGACTAGTGGGGAAACTGAGTCGCGGGAGGCTGCAAATCTCAAAGTCGATCTGTTCCGTGAGAGAAGAGGCCAGGATTCGAACCTAGGACTGTAAGACGGTGTTGAACGCTCGCCGCCTTCTGCTGTTATGATGCACATTCACCCATTGGACCATCCTGGCCCCCTGGGAGGCAGCTGGTGCCCTCATAGTTTCCAAAGAGACGGAGACGCAGAGATCAGCTGGCATGCCGAGGGGGTCAGGGCGGGCGAGTGGCGAGCCCGCGGTCCGCGGCACGGTCTATATGGCTCTTTCCTGCCTCCCCATGGGGTGGGCAGGTCCAGGCTGCCCTCGCCCACTCTGCAGCTGAGACCCTAGGAGCATCCACAATCTCGTCCGTGCTAGGGGCGCGACAAACACTGTGCCCCTGGGGCCTGGCAGAGAGACGAGTGAGTGGGGCAGGCCAGAAGGGGACTTGTACGAGCAGGGGTCCCCGGGCTCCATCCCAAGCGGGAAGCTGGTCCTTGCCACTAACTGACATCTAGTAGCTCAGTGAGGTCTTACCTTCCAATTTTTAAGAAAGTTCTCCAACCTCCCCTCCTCCCTCTGCCTCAACCTTATGGGCTGGGTGGAGATATGCCACCAGGAGCCCCGTGTACCACTGTGGGTCTGGGACCACACAATGAGAAGTCACCCCCCAGTCCCCATAACCAGTGCCCAGTTATAACTGGGGCCGTGAGCATCTGGCGAAGAAGTCGCTTTAGGCTGCTCGTAAAGCTGGGGTTTCTCTCTTCTAGGAGTGAGCTGGCTGGGCGTTTCCTTGTTGGGACAAAGGACACCCCTGAGCTCGGTCCTGGCCATCTGGCACCTGTATCAGTGCTAACTCTGGTTTTCCAGCCAGTCCTCTTCCTTTCATTGGGGCGGGGGGGTGGGTAAGAGTTAGAGTTTCCAGGGGAAAGTTAGAAAGGGGGCTATTACTATTAGCAAGATATTCCTTTTCAGAAAGCAGTGGAACATGGCAGGGAGGTTGGATCGAGGTTGGAGCACGGCCGGCCCCAGCTCTCCATCTTGCTGGCAGAGGACATCCCAGCTCCCAGCCAGGACACCTTGGGCTGGACGGATGGCAACGTGCTGGCCCTCCCAGTGGCTCTCAGAGGCAACAGAGAGGCGGTGGCACTTCTGAGAAATCCCATTCGAACGCTAGGACGGTTATATTTCCTGGAGGTGTGACAGAGAATGAGCAAAGGAGAGTTTGCAAAGGCCAGGCTTGCTGGCGAGAAATATGCTGTCTTCTCTGTGTCTGTCTGTCTGCCTGCCTGCCTGTCTGCTCTGGGGCTTCAGGGGGAATTAAAGCCTGCCCTTCCTCCTTGTCACCCCAGAACTTAGTCTCTCCCTGGGTGAAGAAGGGAGTCCCTGGGTGTCTGCAGGGCCAGGCCCCTGCTCTCAGAGCCTGGAGGGCCCCTCAGCCCAAATTCACTCTGCGTGGACACAAGCTGCCCAGCCCATCTGCTGTACATTGCCAAGCGGATAATCTCTCTCTCTCTCTCTCTCTCTATTTACCTATAATTATACCGATAACTACCCATAACTATGTAACTATATCTACGTCTAATCTAGATACACATTTATAGCTACATACCTGTCTCTGTTCTCTTTCTGTACCTAATCTATATTTATACCTATAGCTAATTTCTATATTTAATCTATATTTAGCACATTATATTATATACATGATACATTATAATGTGTAGAAGTCCATATACATTAGATGCAGATATACATTAGATATAGATCACATCTAATGTATAATTACATATAAATGCATCCAAAGAATAACGCACGTTATCATGTATATATGCATAATGTGTATATCTAATGTATAACGTGCATACACATGACTTATATACACACGTATATAAGTTTTAAACCTAGCACTATATCTGTAGTTCATCTCTATATCTAATTGACCCGCAATCTATATCCATATCTACAGCGAAGGAGCTTCATTTGTAGACTGGCTCTCATCCGGCCTCCACCACGTACAGACTGCGTTAGCTTTCAAAGGAAACTCGGTGTCTCTGGGCCTCTGTTGGCTCACCCGTAAAGTGGTAACACCCCAAGATCAGTGCCGGCTGCGTGGGGCTCTACTTCCCAATAAACGACAGCTCCTGCCTCTTCCACTTGCCAGCTGTTGGACGGGCAGCTAACCTTCTTGGTGCCTCGGTTTCTCATCTGTAAAACGGGGGGTGACTGTGCTACCTCCCACGGGTGACAGCTGTGAAATCTGAATGAGCGAACCCACGTAGAGAGCTTACTTAGAAGAGCGCCCAGCATGTCCTGTAGATGCTTAATGCGCGTTAGCTAAGAGTGTCGTATTTACGAATGCGTGCATGGTGTACGGTCGCCGGCTCATGGTGGACGCTTGCTCCAGGCACGCGGGTCGCTGTTGATAAGTGCGATCATTTTACGTGTTCTCAGTCAAGGACTGAGCTCGAACTTCCAGCACCTTGGGCGACGTCAGCTCCCGCCAAGGGCAGAGGAGCAGTCGTCTGGGCCCCAGTTTTTGGAACGGTGTGTGTGGCTGCGCACCGGGGGGCTCGTAGCCTGTTTGTGGAATGTCGCATCGCACCCGTCACCCTGAGTCACATGGACCAGAAAGGCCCTGTGGCCACGGGACCACAAATCCTCCCTGAGAACATTCCCACTGCCGGGGTCCAGCCTCCCTGTGCAGTGAGCATCGCCTCTGCCCAGGCCATGGTCCCCTTGTCACCTCCCTGCCCCACCCCCGACCAGGGCTGCTTAAACACCCAGCGAATCAGAGCCAGAGGAAAAGCTCACTGTGGAGGGATGTGGCCTGTCCCCAAACCGGCCTCGGAAAGGTTCTGCTCTCCCAAAGAGGCTGGTGGCGAGGAAGCAGGAGGGCCGAGAAGCAACTTGCTCTCGCTGACCTCTCAGCAGATGCGGGGCACCGTGAAGAATTAACGGGCTGGATTCACAGGTAAGAAGCTCCCTGACACCTCTGAAAACCGCTGTCTGTGGAGGAAAAGGTTAAACGAGGCCCAGCGCTGGAAGAGAGGCGAGGAGGCAGGAGTCGCTTTCATGCCGGGCGTCAAGAGTCGGGGGGAGGACACTGGCACACGGGAGGCTGCGGTCGGCCTCCGAGAGAGGCCCCGGGCCTCGGGGTCGAGCTACCCGCGAGGCCTGCTTCCTCGGTGCAGGAGCCTTGGCCGACCCTTCTCCGAGCCCCGCCCAAGGAGCTGGGTATTTTCGGTGTGTTTTTGTTTTTGTTTTGACTGCTGCACGTTCTCCGAACTGTCGGGCCATCAATTTCTCAGGGATCCGTGTCGGGGAGGTGTTCTCCCCTCTTACACACGCTCACACGAACCATGAGTCACGACTCTGCGTGCACAGCGCAGTCCTTGTCAACAGAGACCTCGAGACTTCTGGGGATGAGTGTGTCACGGCCGGAGCCTGGGGGCACGACAAGTCTGATATTATCCAGCGAGGGCGACATCTGAACATGAACAAGAGAGCACCGTGGAAGGAGCAAACCGCCCTCCCGTGTGGTCGCGGCTTTGTGTGGCCGGGGACCGTCTGTAAACTCGGCTGCCCACAGAGCAGATGGGGCTCCAGCAGGGGCTTCCCACGCATGGCATTGCTGGCATTTGGAGCCTGATCATTCTTTCTCTGGTATCCGCAGGATGTCGAGTGGCATCCCCAGCAGCATCTACCCCACCAGATGCTGGTGGCACTTTCCCACCCCCAAGCCGTGACGATCAAAAATTGTCTTTGGACTTCTCCAAACGTTCCCTGCGGAGGTACATTTGCTCCCAGTTGAGAACCACTGGTTTACACCGAGGCTGCAGTTCGGCTGAGCGTAAGCCAGCTAAATGAGCTAACGGCAACTGTGACGTTAACCGATTTCTCACGTAACGCCCCGTTATCAGCTCGACGTTGCTAAGATCCGCGGTTCCCTTGGGTCTTGTCAAAATGCTCCCCCTGGACGTGAGCTCGACTGGATGGCCCTATAAATATTCCTCTTTTTCCTCTCATCCACCTCCTCGGTCCTCTGCCTTCAGCCCTGCGTCAGGTAAGGTAATTCCTTATTCGTCTTGACATTATAATGCCACGAAGGCATCGAGGGAGCTCGAAGGAACGAACTCTTTCATTGAGTCTAAGGAAAACTGGCATGATTTTTATAAGAAGCCAGATATAATATGCAAAAATTTCAGAACACCGTTGCTAGGGTCTCTTCTGCCTGGTTAACTTTTTCTCAGCCAAAAGTTCCCGGCTCGAGTCATACGTGCTGAGTTTGAAACTTATCACCAGAGAGAGAGAGAGATGTCTCTGCACGACCTCCATCCCCTCCCCCGCCCAGGCACGCTCACTTACGAACACGCTTGTCTTATCTCTGTTCACGCAGGGCCACCGGGAACGGTGGGCGTTTCTATTCCTTTGTAAATTCGTGGTCCGACTCTCCCCGCCCAGCCAGAATCAACGCTCCGTGGGCAAGGAACCTTCCATCTTGTTCACTGCTGCATCTCGAGCATCTAGCACGAGGCCTGGCCCCCTTCTGGCCCCAGAACTATTTATCGAGTAAGCAAACGGATGGATGGCGTTACACGGACGTAAGTTCTAAAGCATTTGTCTCCTTCTACGTCACTCACTCGTCATCTTCCTCACGAGCTCTGTAGTCTTCAGGGACCCAGCGTCAGCTTTAAATAAATAAAAGTAACTCTCTCTTTTCATCCCCCCAGTTAGCCGATCGAAGAAATTCTAGCGCCCGGTGGGTCGTGGCAAGCTGGGCAGTCGGTGAGGAGTTTTCTCCTGATGCTCTCCATCTTTAGGTCCTGAGAGGGAGCTCGGGTAAACTGACCTTAGCTTCCTTCAGCGTGGAGCCACATTCCCAAAGACCCAGACCGATAAAACCTTGACTCTATTGAGGAGTTCCTTTCTTACGACTCCCAGAGTATCTCGGGGCTTGAGTAGAGGCCATTAACTAATAGACAGTGAAGCTATGGTGGGGAAGGGAGACAGAGAAGCTAAAATTAAATGACAGGAAGCCTCGCCAAGGAGAATGGATTCGGAAATGATAATCCGCCTTGGAGATCGATGAGCAAGAAAGGATCAAATAATGAGCGTTCCAATTTATCAAAACACAATTGATGCACAGGGAGATGTGTCATTTTTGTTGTTTGCAAATAAATTTTCTATTGGGTCCATTGCTTAAATCATTTTACCCACAAGTCTTATGGCAACCTGTCTGTCAAAGAATTACTCACTGCACAAAGCACTGTATCTATTTACCTATATGTTTACCCACCTATCCTCTGCCGCTCTGCCTGTTTATCTAAGGACATCTGTGGGTAGCTGTGCAAAGCATTATCTATCTATCATCTGTCTGTCTGTCTATCATCTATCTATCTATCAATCATCTATTTATCTATTATCTCTATCTATCTATCTATCAATCAATCATCTACCTATCATCTATCACCTATGGACTGTGGGTTGTACACATCAAGCCCATTCTTCCAGCTTTGCCTGAGCATTGGCAAATCTTTCTCCTAGTCAAGGCAACTTTATTTTCTGGAAGAACAGGATAGAGGTTGAGAAGATAGATTGTGATGTCGTAGGGCCCTGAGTCTGGCACCCACCAATGCTATGCATTTCCTGTATGACCTTGGGAAAATTACTTAAGCTCTCTGACCCTGAGGTTCCTCATCTGGAATTGGGCCGGGTCTTGGCCAAGGGTAAATGTCAGTGAGACTGGGGATCAGGATAATGCCCCCAGCTCATAACCAAACACAAATGCCTTCAGGCTTTTCCTTCCTTCCTTCCTTCCTTCCTTCCTTCCTTC